>NW_006921661.1:8353236-8468020 GCF_000298275.1 Orycteropus afer afer | reverse complement strand
TCTGTCATCCACTTTGGTCTTCTCTTCTTTTCTTTTCTTTTTAGTGATCTCTTGCTTTCTTCATGGATAATGGAATCAGAGCAGGAGCTGCCATTTCCCCGACTTTAACACTGGTAGCAGTGTCTAAGGCACTTGACTGCTAACCAGAAGGCTGGCGGTTCAAACCCACCAGCCACTCCTCGATCGAAGATTGGGCAACCTACTTCCGTGGAGATACTGCCTCGGAAACCCAAGGAGGGGTCGCTATGAGTCGGGGCGACTCTACGGCACATAACAACAACAACAACAACAGTCAATAACTTGGGAGCGCTGGTAGCATAGTGCCTAAAGCACTTGACTGCTAACCAGAAGGCTGGCCGTTCAAACCCACCAGCCACTCCTCGGAAGGAAGATTGGGCAATCTGCTTCTGTAGTGATACCGCCTCAGAAACCCAAAGAGCTGGGGTCGCTATGAGTCGGGTCCGACTCCACGGCACATAACAACAACAAAGTCAAACACTTCTCCTTCATGACCCATAGAGAAGGGGCAATAATACGTACCTCCAAGGGTGCTTCAAGGATTAAATAACTGAAAGAATATTACCCACACATCACAGGCTGTTGTTGTTGTTGTTATGTGCTGTCGAGTAGTTGGACCCGACTCATAGAGACCCCTGCTTGGGTTTCTGAGGCGGTATGACTACGGATGTAGAGTGCCCAACATTCATTCATTCATTCAGATGTGTTGTATTTAAGCTGGGCCCAAGAGGATGAATGGGATCTGGCAAAGGAACAGCTTGAGCAGAGGTCTAGAGATACAGAAAGAGGTGACTCCCCAGAAACCAGAACAATGAGACACTCACCAAACCAAGCAGAGGCGGAAGGGGACCCCAAGGGTTGGATCAACGTGAAACGCAGAAGCGACTGACACCTTTCCCTTAGGAAGGTGGACCGGTAGCAGGTAGGCGTGCAGACTTGATAGTGAGAAGTTCAGGGCATTCTCGTCAGACCTCCTTTTGTGCGTGAGACTGAAGGAGGGGCAGTAGATTTTGCTAAGGGATTAGGTTTGAAACAGCCCCTGAGAGGACTATTTTACCTGCCCAGGGTTGGGTAGCTTAGCGCCTAAGGCACTTGACTGCTAACCAGAAGGCTGACGGTTCAAACCCACCAGCCACTCCTCGGAAGGAAGATGGGGCAATCTACTTCCGTAGTGATACTGCCTCGAAAACCCAAGGAGGGGTCGCTATGAGTTGGGTCTGACTTCACGGCAAACACCACCTCTGTGAGGCAGAGTTGAGCCACACCACACACCTAAGGTGGGGAGAGTCGGCCAGTAGAGGGCGCAAGAGCCGCATTCCTGCGAGGGCTGTGGAAGGAGGGGGCGGGTCGCAGGGCGGAGCATAGACGAGCAAGGCTGCTCAGACGGCGGGGGCAGGTAGAGGGGCGTGGCTGGGCGGGTCGGCTGGAAAAGTAATGGGGTGGGGGCGTGACCACAGAGGGTGGAGTTTCTGCAATGGCTAAGGGCTGGTTGCCGAATGGTCAGAGCTAGACCCGCCGCAGGTCGGTGGGAGGGGGCATGGCAAGAGCTGGGCGGGACTATTGGGGGGCAATGGGGGGGGCGTGGTCGTCGCATAATTACCTCGGAGGGGGCGTGACCTGGGCGGGATAAAGGGGCGGGGCAGGAGCCGCGAGCACAATTGGTCCTCCCGCCGCCCCCTCATCTCCTACTGGCGCCGAGTCCCGCCCCTTTCCCGGCCAGGAGAGTGTTTCTGCGTGTGTACCTGAATGTCTGTGTATACGAGAGTTTGTGGGTCGAGATGTTGCCATGTTGGTGCCCTTAGGGCAGTGGGTGTTTCCGTGCGAATGCAGTTGAACTGTGCTGGGTGCGTCGCCCTGGCTGTGTCTGCATAGCTGACAAGCGCAGAGCTTGCAAGTATCCTAGCGAGTCCCTGGGGGCAGCTCGGCCCACTGGGCTCCCAAGGGACTTATCTGGAGGGTCGCTTCGGTTTGCCAGAGCTCAAGCACTCTAGTTTCTCCTTCGGCTCCTCCCCGCTTCCCTCCCTCCCCTGGTTCCTAGCCCCGCGCGCGCCCGTAGCCCACCCCCTCTTTTCGGCATGAGGCCCCGCCCCCCGCCCCCTTTCCTCTGCCACAAAGTTTATTTGCAACAAAAGCGAGCGAGCAGCTAGCAGCCCAGCGGGAGGGAGCGGGAGCCCGAGCGGGAGCCGGAGCGGGAGCGCGAGGGGAGGCAGACAGACAGGGCCGGCGGGCGGGCGGGCGGGCGGGCACCGAGCCGAGGGACGGAGCTCTGGGATCCTGCCTGGGCCGAGACAAGCCACGATGCCCCGGGTCGCACCGGCCAAGGCGGGGACCGGGCCTGGGGTTAGGCGCTAAGGCGGGAGGGACCGCAGAGGATGGAGCCGCCGCCGCCCGCGGCCGCAGAAACTTGAGCTGAGGCGCATAAACCTCTGCTTAGGTCTCTGCGCCCTGCCCCCCAGAGTTCCCGCGCGCCGCGGGTGCAGAAACTCAGGCCTTGGGACCGCGGCCGCTGCGCTCCTTTGGAGCTGTAGCACAGGGGGGGGTTGGCCGCGGCTCCCCGAGGCCAGCCCCCCCGGAGTGAGTACCACCACCATGGCGGACGGGGCGCCCCGGCCGCCGCTCTACCGCAGCGTCTCGTTCAAGCTGCTGGAGCGCTGGAGCGGCGGACCCGGACCGCGGGAGGAGGAGGTCGCCGACACCCCCGGGCTGCGGCGCCGTGCCTCGTGCCGTCCCGCCGGCGCTGGCCCAGGCCAGCCCTCCCGGCGCGTGTCCAAGCTGGCGTCGGGGCCCTCGGCCGCCCCCGCGCAGCCGCGCCCGCTCCGCAGCCTCTCCCCGTCGGTGCGCCAGCTCTCCCGCCGCTTCGACGCGCCTCGTCTAGACAACGACCCAGCCGAGGTCCGGGACGGGGGAGTCTCCCCAGCGGCGGTAGAAGAAGCAACCGAGGGCGCCGCGCGCGGGGCTTGGCCAAGCGTCACCGAGATGCGCAAGCTCTTCGGCGGCCCTGGCTCCCGGAGGCCCAGCGCCGACTCTGAGGCCCCCGGGACGCCCAGCCTAGACGATGCCGCGTGGGAGCCCCAGACCCGGGAGTCCCAGCAGCCGCCGACACCACCTCCTCGGACGTGCTTCCCCCTGGCGGGCCTGCGTTCAGCTCGGCCGCTGCCCGGACCGGGGGCCGAGGGGAGGAGGCGGCGGCAGCAGCAACAGGAGCGGGCTCAGCGTCCGGCGGATGGTTTACATTCTTGGCATAGCTTCTCCCTACCGCAGGCCGGGGCCCGGGCCTCCTGCTCCTCCTCCTTCTCCATCGCCTCCTCCTATCCTGTCAGCCGCAGCCGGGCTGCCAGCTCCAGCGAGGAGGAAGAGGAGGGCCCGCCGCCGCCGCCGCCGACGACGACCGGGGCGCAGAGTCCAGCCTACCACGGCGGCCACTCTTCGGGCAGTGACGAGGAGCGAGACGGTGAGGACAACCACCGCTGGGGAGGGAGGCAGGGGCCCAGGCCTGGAAGCTCCCGCTTGGGCCAAGACTGCAGCAGGCCGGACCGTGATGGGTTAAGTCTGGGCACCATGGACTCTGCAGGGGGAGCCAGGATCCCCGAGCCCCCAACATCTCCAAGAGCCCCTAGCGAGGAGGGATCCCGGGTCTGGGGTACTGGCTCTCCACCCTGCATCCCAGGTCCTCAGGAAGGGCTGCGCCCCTTGTCTGACACTGGGGGGACGGCTTTCAGAGTGGCCAAGGTGAGCTTTCCCGCATACCTGGCCAGCCCCACAGGCTCCCGTGGCAGCAGTCGTTATTCCAGCACGGAGACCCTCAAGGATGAGGACCCGTGGTCTACTCGGGGTTCTGGGGCCTGGGGTGTGTACCGATCTCCTAGCTTTGGAGCTGGGGAAGGGCTCGTCCTGCGGACCCAGGCTCGGACTCGTCCCAAGGGACATGTGGGCACCATAAAGGCATTGAGGGATGGAGGACTGGAGCTGGATAACAGCCGGGAGCGGAAGTCTCTGTCAAACCCAGATATCGCCTCGGAGACCCTGACACTACTCAGCTTTCTGCGCTCAGATCTTTCAGAGCTGAGGATCCGCAAGGCTGGCCAGCGTCCTGGAGACCCTGAGAGTGACCCCCTGGATGGCAGAGACTCACCAGCAGCCAGTGGGCCTGTGGGGCAACTTGGGCCGATGCCTGCCCCAGTCCCAGCATCACCTGGCACCCGCCCCACACTCAAAGACTTGACAGCCACCTTACGCCGAGCAAAGTCATTTACCTGCTCTGAGAAGCCCATGGCCTGCCGTCTGCCCCGTGCCAGTACCCTGAAGCCCAGCTCCTCTGAGCTCCTGCTGGCAGGCTTCGGTGCCGAGGAGGATCCATTGCCTCTCGTTGTCCAGGATCAGTATGTGCAGGAGGCCCGTCAGGTGTTTGAGAAGATCCAACGCATGGGCGCCCAACAGGATGATGGAAGCGATGTCCCCTCTGGGAGCTCTGACTGGCCAGGGGGCATGACTGGGGGGCAGCGGTCACAAGAGGAACTCTCAGGCCCAGAGTCCAGCCTGACAGATGAGGGCATTGGAGCAGACCCTGAGCCTCCTGTTTCAGCCTTTTGCAGCCTGGGTTCTGCAGGGATATGGCGACCCCTTTCCTCGTCCTCTGCTCAGACCAACCACCATGGCTCTGGGGCAGAGGACAGTCTAGGTGGGTGGACTCTCGTGTCCCCTGAGACCCCTCCCACGCCAGGTACTCTCCGCAGGCGGCGCAAAGTCCCTCCCTCAGGCCCTGGTGGGACTGAAATGAGCAATGGGGAGGCAAGTGAGGCCTACAGGTCTCTGAGTGACCCAATTCCACAGCGCCACAGGACTGCCGCCTCTGAGGAGCCCTCTGGGTTCTCTGTGGACAGCAACCTCTTGGGCTCACTGAGTTCCAAGTCAGGGCTTCCATCAGCCCTAACTGTGGATGAGGGCCTGACCAGTGGCCACAGTGACTGGTCTGTGGGCAGTGAAGAGAGCAAAGGATATCAGGACGTTATTCAGAGCATCGTCCAGGGGCCTGGTGCCTTTGAGCGTGTGGTGGATGACAGAACTGCCGGCAAAGCCCCCAAGAAGAAATCTCTGAGTGACCCCAGCCGCCGTGGGGAGCTGACTGGACCTGGATTCGAGGGCCCTGGAGGGGAGCCCATCCGAGAGGTCGAGCCTGTGCTGCCTCCATCCAGCAGTGAGCCCATCCTTGCAGAACAACGGGCAGAGCCCCAAGAGCCCGTTCCTGCCAGGGGCCGAGCACAGTCTGAGAGGGCCCTGCCTGAGGCTCCACTTGCCTCTTCCACTGCACACTGTGACTTCCACCTTGACCCTAAACTGGCTGACGTTCTGTCCCCTCGCCTCATACATCGAGGTGCCAAGAAGCGCCCAAACCGAAGTAGTCATCAAGAGCTGCGGAGAGAGGAGAGCAATCAGGACCAGACTGGCAGCTTGTCTCGGGCCCGGCCTTCCTCCAAACACGTTCGCCATGCCAGTGTGCCTGCCACCTTCACACCGATTGTGGTGCCTGAGCCACTCACCTCTTCTGTCCCCCCTGTGACTATGCCAGAGCCCTTGGGCTTCCCAGCACGAGCCCACCCCACGTTGCAGGCACCATCACTCGAGGACGTCACCAAGCAGTATATGCTGACCCTCCATTCTGGCGAGGTCCCTGCCCCAGTGCCTGTGGACGTGCCCTGCTTGGCTCCACTTGCACCGCCCTCTGCTGAGGCCAAGCCCCCAGAGGCTGCCCGAGTTCCACATGAGCCTGCCCCAGCCAGCAAGTGCTACAGCAAGCCACAAGTGGTGAGTTCTTTGTGAGGGGCCTCGGCTGGGGTGGGGTGAGGTGGAGTGGCGTCAAGGGAGGTCCACGGGCACTGACTTGGGCAGGAGGAGCCCTTTGAGGGCACTCACTGGGCAGGTGCCCAGGCCTGAAGGTGCTTATCTGGTCCTGGAAATGCCCAGGCAGTTGAGTGTTAATGACATAGGACTTCTGTCTACGCAGGCCCCCCAAGGCTTCAGGTTCTGCTGGTGCTAATATCAAAAGTTCTTGTCTGCTCCAAGGTGTTTTGGGTGATAATTGCAAAGGATTCTTATCTAGTCCTTTATAGATGTTTCTCAGGGACTGGTTTTAGAGATTCTTATCTGGTTCTTTGTTGTAAATATGAAAGGGGGTATGAGAGTAATGGGACCCAACTGAATGAGATGCAGGCCTACCCCCCTCAGCCTTGCTGACTTATTGGTCAGATCCCTCGTAGGATGTTTGGGCTCTGGGGACCAGTTGATACATGGGTTTGCCCCTTTTCATGTGGCCTTGCTGTGGCAGGTCAGAATGTGGGTCTGTTCCCGAGCCTGAGAGAATTGGGGAGGTCCAGGATGTTACTTTGTCCAGTAGCCAGGGAGGCTTAGGGCTCTAATTCTAGCTCTGTCCCTGATTTGCTGTGTGATACTGAGGCACTGTATTTTCACTGTGACTCAGTGTCCCCATCTCTAAAACCAGCGGGTTGTAGACAAGGTGGTGCCTATGTTTCTATCCAGCTGCTACTACACAGATCTGAGAAGAGTCTGGACTTCAGTTGAGGCTCAAACCCTTGGGGGCTAAGGCCTATCAGTGCCTTTTCTAATTAGAATGGGGTCTTCTGGGGAAGGCAGTGACAGAAAGGGCGCTGCAGAGGCTGAGAGGGCCTTTGGAGCAGTTGGAGTGAATCTTGCACCTTCAGGCAGGGTTCCAGTGTGGGAGAGGGCGTGGCCCTGGTCTCTCACAGCTCTGCCTGCTTACATGTCTCTTCAGCCCCAGCTCCCTCTTCCTGGTGACTCCGAGATGCTTCCTCCTCTTCTGCTAGCAACCTGTCGCCGTTGTTGTTGTTATGTGCCATCGAGTCAGACCCGACTCATAGCGACCCCTCCTTGGGTTTCTGAAGCAGTATCACTACGGAAGTAGATTGCCCCATCTTCCTTCTGAGGAGTGGCTGGTGGGTTTGAACCTCCAGCCTTTTGATTAGCAGTCAAGTGCCTTAGACACTACGCTACCAGAGCTCCTGTTAGCAACCTAGGCCTCAAGACATCACGGTCTCTTAGGCCCCCCATTTCTGTGTTCTGTCTTCAGCCATCTTTGGAGTCTGTCTTCAGCCGTCCTTGGAGTCAGAAGGGTCCTCGGCAGCATAGTGCTCTGGGACCTGGGTTTGAAGCTGCCTTCTAGGCTCTGGGTTCTGGACTGAGCACAGAGATGATGGCCACAGGGATGATGCCTGCACTCTCACTGTGTTTGCTTCTGTGTGAGGAGCCTGGAAACCCTAAACCCTGGACTAATTTGGTCACTGCCCATTCTCCACGCTCTCACAGCCCCTCTGAACTCCCTCTCTCTTTGTTTCTGTCTCCTTGTCTCTATGGTCCTGGCTGTGCTATCTCCCACAGAGGCCACAGAGGGAGTCAGGGGCAGAGGTGGAGAGACAGGGAAATTTGGATCTGCCCTTCCTTCTGAGACCCTGTTAGAGCAGCTTGGGTGCCCTTAAACTCCAGTACCTATTCTGTCTTGGAAGACAGGGGTTGGAGAGGCAGAAGGGAGGGTGAGAGCAGGGGCAGCTCCTGCCAGAGGCCTCTGTCCAACTTCTTTTCCCATATAAATACCTCCTCTAGGCACCCAGAAGTCTCACCTGGCAGATAGGGCAGGGGTGAACCAAAGAACTTAAGGAGACATAGGGAACATGCTCTTAAGAGGTGACACTGAAACCCAGACAAGAGATGAGAGTTTTTGTAGAACGTCATGACTCCTTTCCCTGTCTCCGGTCACATTCTCCCCTGTTCCTCCCCCTTCCCCAGGGAGAAGCTTAGCCTCACCCCCATGGGACATGTCTGCCCTGAACAGAGGCTTTTTCTGGCTCCTTTGCCCACTCTAGTCCTCCCACCCTTCCAGGCCCAGCTCCACATCCCTCTTTACCCCTCAGGGGAGAGAACTGATGCATCTATAATTAGAGAGCAGGGTTTGTTTGAGTCTCAGCTCCAACCCAGTGTGGCCTATGGTGAGTCATATCACTGCTTTATCCCTCACTTTCCCCACCTGCAAAATGGGGTATGGTCTCTGCCTGACAGGTTCCTGTATGAAGAGTGGGTGGTATGGTTCCCACCCTGGGGGAAAGAGAGGAGGAAAAAACAGGCTCCACTGCCCTAGCTATTCCTCAGTAACCAAGGAAAGGTTTGGCCTCGCCTCCTCTGCCCCCTCCCTCCTACCTCCACCAGGTTTCTAGACACAGAGCTGGCACACAGGGTCTCACTACAACCTGGTGGACTTGAGTAGGCTCAAAAGAGATTTCTCCATCCCACCCACTCATAAAGCCTAGATGTTCACCCATCTGTTACCCTGGATCTCTCCTGCTATCCCCTTGCTTGTGGCTCCCAGGGATGAGGAACAGCTGTTCGCCCCCTCTTGCTGGCCTCCATGGAGGAGACAATGTTCCCTTGTTTTGGGTCTGGGGTTCCAGTCACGCTTCCTGGGCTGTGGGTGGAGATGGCATGGCATAGGCTCCAGAATAAGAAGGGAAGAGAAGAAGCTGTCACGCTTTGCTGATGGGGCAGAAACCAATGTAAACTAACCAGGGGCTGATAGGAAAAGCCTCAGGGGTTGAGGGGACCCACTGGCCCTGTCCTAGGCTGTGGAGAATCACTCCAACTCAGGTTTCTCCCAGCCCAGAGCCCATATTTACCCACTATGTAGTGTCACACTGGACCCACTGGCCCTGTCCTAGGCTGTGGAGAATCACTCTAACTCAGGTTTCTCCCAGCCCAGAGCCCATATTCACCCACTATGTAGTGTCACACTATTGTTGAGGCCTAGGCTCCAGGCCTAGTTCAGCTTTGACACCCTCTGAGACCTGGCCAGTGTCCTATCTTAGGGCCTCTGTTTCCTCATCTGTGCAGTGGGAGGTTGGACTGCCTGATCTCTGAGGCAGGAAGGACCTGACCCAGACTGTGAGGTGGTCAAGGGAAATTGGAGGAGTTAGGGGTATGGCTGGAGCAGAAAGAAAACAAGGGCAGCTCTTTACCAACAGCTGTAAGACCCTAGAATCCCAGGACATGCAGGACAGCTCATGGGTCATTGATTCTGTGAACACCTGCTTGCGTTTGTGCAGGGAGCGAGGAGGCAAAGGCCATCTGAGCCTCTCTGCTCTCCCCACGCCTCTTGTCATTTCCACTTAATATCACAATAGCCTAGATGATCAGCGACTCTTCACTCCAGGGCTTCCCCAACCCCAGCCTTAGAGTACAGAGTATTGTATTCTCAGGAACCTTGTACCCATTTGACAGATGAGACAATGGTAGCCCAGAAATAGGAAGTGGCTTGGTCCTCAGAAGCATAGTTGGACAGCCTCACAGAACTTTGGCTTATTGGAATAGCCGTAACAATGGCTAACATTTTTTGCATGCTTACAATATGCCTGGCACTCTTAACTGTGAGATCTGTGGGGATCTTACAGTGCTGAATCCTTAGAATCTCAGACTGTTAGTTTCACACTGTCCTAGAAGGTCAGTGTCTTAGAACTAAAGGGGCCCCATTAGTCCCTGTTTCTCAGTGATACTGGCCTGCCACCTGAGTGGGCAGGGTTGAGGGACAGTTGGGAACATCATCCGTATACCTCCAACAACCTGAGCACCTTCATTTTGGCTAATTCACCAGGGTCTGGGGTTGGAGGGGGAAGAACTTATGTGACCCAGAAAGGGAGAGTGCTGGGTCTAAAATCACACAGCAAGGCAGAACAGACCCAGGCCCAAGCATCTGGACCCTGGTCTTGCCCCAACCCCTGTCCTCAGCAGACACAGACCACCAGTCCCCCTCCCCAGTTCCTCACCTTGCTGAGGAAGGCCCAGGTTGCAGCTTTTCTCGTCACCTTTGTTCTCTCTGTCTCCCCTTGGCAGGGAACCCACGGGTTGGAGGTTCTCTCCTTCCCCTCCTTGGCTCCTTGCTGTGATTTTTCCATGGAAACTGGTTCTGGGAGGGGAGGTGATTAGGACATTTGGAATTCTGAGCGGTACCAAATATCTATAATTAAATATCTTGTCACTCTGCAGGAGGAGGGTGGGAAGGGGGAGGACAGGCAGAAGGGCTGTCCTTTTCCTCTGTTTATTCCCCAGGGCTCCCATGCCTTCCTAAGGACCCTGGGCTGTTGGAGGAAAAGGGGATCCAGGTATGGGTCCACCCAGCAGGGAAGGGTTGGGGGAAAGACCAGAGTCGAATCTGACATTTTCCAGCCCAGCATTTCTGGGACCAGCTGGGTTTGGGAGGCTGCAAGGCTGCTGCTAATCCTGTCCCCAGTCCCCTCTGCCATTGTTAGGACTGGCCTCTCCTGCCTAGCCAGCCCCCCACCCCCCATCTGTGATCTCTCAGGATACACATGCCGCCCTGCAGTGGAGTAGAAGACACCCAGGCTGCCTGGGGAGGTGAGACACTCAGAGGATTCAGAATCTAGAAGGCTTCTGGAAGGGGCTGTAGGATATTAAGGGACTGGCAGGGGAGACTTCCTGGGGAAGACTCTGTCTAGGAGTTGGCCTTGGAAACAGAAAGAGTTCTGCTAACCAGAGAAGAGAGAGAAGGGGTTCTAGGAGGAGGGTACAGTGTGAGTAGAAGCTAGGAGGTGGGGAAGACAACAGGTCAGTGTGGTAAGAGTTTGTTTGAGAGACTCTGGGATATCCTTGGTGGGGTGAGGCATCATCCATTTAACAGATTCTTACTGAACACCTAGACACTCAGGCACTTCTAGGCCTTTGGGATACAGCGACCAACAAAGTGAAGTCCTGTACTCATGGACCTTCTAGTTAGGTCACCTGTCTGTAATAATTGACAATTACAGTAGGACCTTGGAAGGAAAATTAAGTAGGATAAGGGAATAAAGAATAACAGAGAGGAGGTAATATTTTAAGATGGAGGGGTCAGGAAAGGCCTCTCTGAGGAGGTGACATTTGAGTAGAGGCCTGGAAGAAGTGAGGGAGCAAGCCAGGTGGTATCTGAGGAGAAGAGCATTCTGGGTAGATAGAAACAGCAAGCACAGAGTGCCAGAGGTGGAAGCATGTTTGAAAAGCAGCCAGGGGGGCCATATCTTTGGAACACAAATGTAGGAGATGAGGTCAGAAAGGGAAGAGAAGGTGGAGGTGGTTTGGGGACAGATCATTGGATTGAAGGCCAATGGGAGGACTTTGGCATTTATGCACAGTGAGGCAGATCAGATTCTGAGTGGAGCAGTGACTTTATGTGACTTTTATTTTCATAGGTTCCTCTGGCTGTTCTCTTTCCCTAAGGGGTCAGGATGGAAACAGGGAGGCCAGGCAGGAGGCCACTAGAATAATCTGGGCAGAGCTGATAGAGGTGGCTTGGGCTGGGATGGTAGGTTCTGTTGTAACCCAGAGGGCTTTGTGAGGGCCTGCCCCCAGCATTCAAGGTGAACACAGCCACTGCTATTCGTGTGGTTGTATGTGTGGCTAGGGAGTATGTGAGAGAGGCAGTGTTAAGGAGCTACTTAGAGTGAGAAGGTGACAAAGCCCCTGAGCTGACCAGAGCTGTGGGCTGTACTACCTCCCTACCCCCAGCTTGGCTCAAAGACCAAGGACCACAAGGAGGCAGGTGACAGTCCCACTGGTGTCTCCCATTTAGCCACTGTGATGGCCCATGTTGCGTGTTGCCCCAGCTTGTATGCCTTCTGGGACAGCTCACTCTAACCCCAGGAAGCCCTGTCACTCCCATTTGGTCTTCCAACTAGGTGGGCATTGCCATGGCCCCAATATATGGATGAAGAAACAGGACCAGAGTGGGCATGAGTTTGCCCAAGGCCTCATAGCTCAAGTATGGGATTTGGCCCAAGGTATCCGGCCTCTCGAGACATGCACTGGCCCCAGAGTTCCCACTGAGACAAATTGGCAGGGATGTGGATCGTAGGACAGGGTGTGGGGAGCCCATGTTTTCCAGAGAGGCTCCAAGCCCTGGCGTACTTATTGGGAAATGTGCCCAGGCAGCCTGGCGCCTTGCTGGCAGGCCCTGAAATAGGGACCCCAAGTCCCCTGGGAAGCAGGTGGGGCTGCAGCCTTGGCCCCCCTAGGCCTATTGGATCCGATGCCTTCCCCCTATGGGAATCGATCCCCACCCCCCATACTTCCTGGCCCCCAGGGCGTTCCAGGGCTGGATAGAGGCAGAGGAAAACTGCCAGGCTGCTGGGCCTTGAGCAAGTGAGTGAGCTCCAGCCTCTGAGATGCAAGGACCGAGGGTCCCAATCAGGTTCTCTGTGCTCCCGGGGGTCTTCCACAACCCCCCAGTAACTATGGAGGTCCCTACAGGTGGCCTGGTATAGCATGTGGAGGTCTGAACTAAGAGTTGGGAAACCTGGATCCTAGCTTACTTAGTTCTGCTGTGTGGCCTTTGATAAGTCCCTTCCCCTCTCTGAACCACAGATTCCTCCAAGCCCGTGGGCATGAGGGTAAAACCTCCTCCCAGGTGTATTGGGAAAGACCAATGCTGTTTTCTGTGGAATCACAGCTTGTAGACTAAGTAGCCATCTCTGGCGAGGGTGGCAGGAAGGCAGGAGGAGACTCCACTCTGTTACTCTATTAGACCTCAGAGGAGATGAGGCTCACTGTGGAGCTGAGACTTAAACCTAGGCCTGACCCCTCACACTTCTTCCCTTGCCCACCACCAGCTACTGCTCCAGGGTCCACCCTCCTTCCACCCACACACATAAACACCCAGGGTCTCTCCCCAGATTTTGATAGGCTGTGGTGTGCGCTCTGGAGTCTGCCCCCAGAAGTGGTGGTGCTGCTGTGGCTGCTGCTTTTGACGTTGGACATTAAAGTTTCTCTGGTCTGTTTGCAGTGGGTCTTGGGGAAGTAGTGGGGTGCTGAGACATGCCCTAGGCAGGGAGAGGGTGGGAGGGGAGTGCAGAGGGCACGTGAGGGGCACGGGACACAAGCTGATTCTAGGCAGATAGGTGGGTCACAGATTACTGTCCTATTGCTGTAACAAATACAAACGTAGTAGGCTAAAAACAACAGATTTATTGTCATACCGTTCTAGAGGTCAGAAGCCCAAAATTATTTCACTAGGCTGAAATGAAGGTGTAGGTAGGGCTATATTCTTTTCTGGAGTCTCTTGTTGTTATGTGCCGTCAAGTTGGCCTTGACTCATAGCGACCCCTCCTTGGGTTGCTGAGGAAGTATCACTACGGAAGTAGATTGCCCAACCTTCCTTCTGAGGAGTGACTGGTGGGTTTGAACCACCAGCCTTCTGGTTAGCAGTCAAGTACCTTAGGCACTATGCTACCAGAGCTTCTTTGGAGTCTCTAGGGGACAATATGTTTCCTTGCCTTTTCCGTTTTCTAGAGGCTGCCCACGTATAGAGCTCTGATGGTACAATGATTATGTGCTTGCCTGCTAACTGATTGATTGGTGGTTCAAACCCACCCAGTGGCTCCGTAGGAGAAAGACCTTGTGATCTGCTTCCATAAAGATTACAGCCAAGAAAATCCCGTGAGAGTGTTCTACTCTGTCCCGTGGGGTCGCTGTGAGTTGAAAATCAACAGCACCTAACAACAGTAATAGGGGCTGCTCACACTCCTTGGTTCGTGGCACCCTTCCTCCATCTTCAGAGTCATCAGTTTCGTATCTTGAAATCTCTGACCCACTCCTGCTTCCCTCTCATAAGGACTCTTGGGCCTGGATAAGTCAGGATAATCTCCCCATCCAAAGACCCTTAATTTAGTTACATCTGCAAAGTCCCTTTTACCGTTTAAGGTTAACATATTCACAGGTTTCAGGGATTGGATCATGAGCATCTTTGGGGGGTCATTATTCTGCCTACCATAGGTGGGAAAAGGGGTCAGGCTGTTAGCTCCTGAGTCCAGAATCCCCAGCAGGTGCTGGTCCTGGGGCAGAGTCTGTGAAGTCAGGCCTACTGCATTTATCCTTCCATTCATTCCTTTCCACGTGCATTTGTCATTCATTCATTCATGCAGCCATCATTGAACTCCTTGATGAGGAGTAGGGACACACCGTCCTTGCCAGGAGCTTTTGACAAGGGCCCTAGCCCCCTGAGATGGGTGGGGTCCATAGGGCCTGTTCCCAGGCCTGGTGGGGCAAGGATAGAAGTGCTAATGTATCCCTTGAGGACAAGCCCTAGATTTGCTGACTAGAAATGATGATGGAGCAGTTCCCATGAAAGACAGTTGGTGGGAGAGTTTAGAGCCAGGGCAAAAAGGTAAGGTAGGGGCCTAAGTAGAAGATGAGAGTCACATCTCTGCCTGGCTGTCCCAACCAAGACCTGGGACCTTAGGAGCAGGTGGGAAAGATGCTCCCTATCTCCATGTGCTGAGAGGTCCATACTGGGGATTGGCATCCCTGGTGCTGTCAGACCAGTAGACTTGGCAGGTGCAGGTCCCTTAATGCTCTGAGAGGCACAGGTGCTTATAAGAGGTGGAATGTAAAGAGCATGGTCCAGAATCCACTCTCCGCCTTTGGGACCCGGGCAAGAATTTAGCTCCTCTGAGTCTGTAAAATGGGTGCATTATCCCCTCAAAGCACAAAGGATTATTGTTAGGATTAAATGAAATAATGCAGAGAAGCCTTGGCACATAGTAGGTGCTCAAGAAAAAACTAGGTCTTCTCCTCATGACTGAGATGCTAAGATGTTATGTGAGTCTAAGATTCTAGAAGACATTGATTCCTAGATTCTCAGATTCTCAGCTTCTCTTTCCTGCTGTGAAGTAGCTCTAAGACAGGAGGGCAGGCTGGGGTCCTAATCACACCTGGGCAGGGTTGATGGCTCAGTAGCCTGGGCCTTTGGACATGAGGAGGAGGAGAGGGGCCAGACATTGTCCTTGCTCCTCTCTCCAGCTTCCCCTTTACTTTTGTTCCCCCAGCCCCAACCTGGGACATGTTTGAGACAGCTCAGCCCAGGGCTGGTAGGCAGAGCAGAGCCAAAGCCCTCTCTGGGTCAGAGCCCCAGAGCCATTGGAACCCACCTGCAAGGCAGAACTCAGTTCCCTCTGCTTCCCTGCTAAGAACCCTCCCAGTGGAGCCTTGCCTTGTACTCCAGGACTCTACTACTCTGAGGTTCTGTGTGGCTTTAGGGTCAGACTGATAATGGGTTAAATTTTCAACTCTCATTCACTCACTGGAGAATATTTAACAAGTCACCAGACCTCAGCTCTGAACCTCAGTGTCCTGCTCTGTAAAATGGGAACATTTATTAATCCCAACTTCAGACAGGTTGTTGTGAAGGCTGAAAGAGATGTTGGTGTGGTACCCTCAGCCCAGGGCCCTGGGTATAGACAGTTCTGAATCATGGCCACTTCAGGAGTGCAGGCTTTTGAGGTCACCAGTATCTGAGTCTAGAATCCCGTGGTTTCAAGATGAAGGATTCTGACTTTGATTCTGAGAGTCCATGGCTGTTAGCTTGATTTTGTTTGTGCTTTTGAGATTCTGTTACTCCTTGGTTCTGGCATCCTTTGGTTCTGAGATTGTGGGGTTGGGGAGAGGTGGGGCAGGCAGGTCCTTAGCCAATGGGAGGGCATTCAGGGCAGGGGGCATGGTCGGGGTCGGGCTGAGGGGGCTGAGGGAGCAAGCACAAGGTTGATGTCTGTTTCCTGTTTATTGGTTCCCAGGGAGTAAGTAGCCCCTGCTCCCCAAGCTGTACTGTGGAGCAAGAGGAAGGGAGGCCAGGGTTCCTGGCTGCCAGCCAGCCCCACAGCCCAGCCTCCTGGGATTGCTGAGACCACCCCCACAAACCCCTTGAACAAACATTCAGTCCTTTCCCAGGACAGGGCACTGGTGTCAAGGAGCAGATGTGAAAGGGAAGGGGTGGAAGGAGGAGAAGGCCCCCCCCAAAAAAAAAAGTCTTTGCTGACTCCATCTTTCTTGGCTGCCTGCGTCACTAAAGTCTCACTCCTCATTTCTAACTATCTCCCTCTGTCTCCCTGACCCCTGGGGTGAGGCCTGATGGTGAGATGTCTAACTTTCTGGGAGGGCAGGAGAAGGGTATCTGTTGACGGAAGAGGGCCAGGGCTTGAATGTCAGGACCTTCCACCTGGAAAGACCCTTAAAAGCCAGCCATCTCTTCTAACCTGCCCCCCTGCATTATTTGGGTGGAGAAAGTGAGGCCCAGTGAGGGGAGGGGTCTTGCCCAAGGCCATATGGTAGTGGAACAGATCCAGCAGGCTTTTCCGCACCTCACAGCTGTTCTCTTGTGCTGAGTAGAAGGGACCTCTGAGAGTTCATAAGATGACAAAGTTCACTTGGCATTTTAGAGAATTGGTCTAAGCCAGGGCAAGAGAGGGAAACCTCTATATATCCAAGGCCAAGAGGGCAGGGAGGTCTCATTTTGACTGAGAGCCAAGTTGCCCATCTCCAAGTGCCAAGTTCAACATCCAGGGCTTTGCCCTGTGGGCAGGGGAGAGCCTTGGAAGATTAAGAATTGAGGAGCATGCCAGACTTGCTCATTAGAAAGAATCCTCTGGTTGTGAGAAGGTGGTCAGACTGGAGGAAGCAGGGAGGTAAGATGCCTGAGCTTGCAGGGGTGCATGTGATGTGGGAGGGCAAGAAGGAGACCGTTTGGGAGATAATTTGGAGGTAAAATCTGAGGATTTGAACTTTGGCTCAGTGGCCCTGACAGAAACTGGATTTTAGAGAATGGGGCCCACTTCTTTGGTCTGAGTCAGAAAATATGGCAGGTGGACAGGATACAAGGTCATCTAAGTCATCCCTCTGTCTCAAGACAGAACTTTCCTGAGTGGAGAGCGAGGTCTGAGCCAGCTCAGGTCCCTACCTCTGTGCCCAGGATGCTTCCCTTAAACTTCACAAAGTTCTAGGCTACACCCCTAATCCTCCCTTCTAGGGGCAGAGGGTAGAGTGATGGGTGGATGACTGGCAGGCAGCCTTACTGGTATTGGTCACAGTGGGTCTTGTAGTTGAAGACAGAGTACCATTGTGATTTTGGTACCATAGACCTCAAGAAAAGTGGGCCATGTTTGTGCAGTGCTGGAGGGCTTCCTGGAGGAAAGTACAGCAAAGACCGTGGGGAGATGAGTAATCTAGTAATCAGGGCCTGATCTGAGCCTCAGTTTCTCCTCAGATGTCTAAGTTCCCCTCTTGTTCTGTGTTGTTCGTGGTCTCCCTCCTTCCCTCCTGCTTTAGAACAGCCGCTTCCAGGCTTCTCCCCAAGGCCGGCGGGGGCGTTACCCAGGGCGGGTGAGGAATTTCCGAGGGAACAGCTAAATTCAGCCCTGGCTAAAAATAGTCGGGGCCTGGCCCCAAGTCTGGAGGAGGAGGAGGAGAAAGGCAGGACAAGCTGCCCCCCACCCCCAGCCTGCCCCACCTCGTCATCTGGGCCCAGGGCTGGGTCTGCAGAGAGGCTCCTCCCCCTCCTCGTCCAGATCCACTTGCACTGCCCCCACCAGGCCTTTCTCTTACTGGGGAACCTTGCTTTCTTCTCTCCTCCCACCTCTATCCTTCCCCCTGTCCTTCCCCCTGAGCCTTGCTCCCTTTGTCTCTGATCCTCTGTATCTCCCTACCTCCCTCAACAGAGCTAGACAGAAGCCCCTGGCAGGGCCAAGCCTTTGAAAGAAGGCTGTATAGTACTATCCCCATTGACACCCCAGCCCAGTGTCAGGAACCTGCTATCCTGGTTACCCAGCAACCACTGCTGCTTGGTGGGAAAGAGACCTTAAGGATTCTGGGATGTGGAGATGTCACTGGGGGCTCACCTGTGGCCCAGGGCTTGGTTTTGGTCAGGTGGTCCCACCCACACCAAGCCTTCTGATTTCTGGCACATGGTGGGATCTCAATATACATTTATTAAATAAATAATGAGGAGGGGGCAGGGGGCCAAGAGGAAGAGAATGGGGCCCTGCCCTTGGGGAGTCCCCACATTACTCTGAGTTCATACACACCTACAGCTAGCCCTGTAGAAGCTAAATGATGGGCAAAGAGTACTGTCCCCAATCAGTACTGATGTGGGGACAAGGAGCAAGACACTGAAGCCCAGAGAGGTGAGATGCTTAGCTCAACTCATAGTCCAGAAGGAGAGGAGGTGGTATTTGAACCCAGGGCAGCTGCTCTCCATAACTGAGGGAGTTAATCTTGTCTAATGCAGAGACATTCGGGAGGAAGCTGATGGAGAGACTCAAGGAGCAGTGCACCTGGATGTAGCACAGGTCACACCTGGGGAGTCATAGAAAATGATAACAAAGCTTGCAATGCTCTTACCCCGTACCTGGCATTGTTCTAAGCGTTTTACATGTATTAATTTATTTAATCCTTATGACAGCCCTATGGGATTAGTACTGTTATTATCCCTTATTTTACAGCCAAGGATCCTCAAGTACAGCATGAGGAAGTAGCTTCCCAGATTAGAAAACTAGCCCTCAACTAGATAAGTGGCAGAGTTGGGAGTTTAAACTCAGATAGTATGGCTCCAGAATCTGGGAATATTATTCAGGTTGTTGGCTTTTTGTACTGCCTGGGTGGGGGGTGGTGCATCACAGGGGAGGAGAAGGTAGGCTTGCTTTGGGGATAGTGATCCCAGTGCATTCACAGCCAAGTCAGAGTAGCACATAGTAATTGCCTAGTAAATATGAATTGACTGGCTCAGTTGAATTTGAGGGGCCCTTGGGAAATGAGAGGAGGTGATAGGTAGCCAAAGGGAAGTCGTGGGTCCTCCCTTCATGGGCCCAGGAACCTTGCTCTTGGTGCTGGGCTCTGCTGGGGGAGGGTCACTCAGGAGCCTGGGAGGATGCTGCGATGGGCCATCCGCAGAAGGAGAGTAGGGGGTGGCAGGCCAGGCAGTGCTGGCCCAGTCCTGCCTGCAGTATCTGGAAAGCAGATCTCTTGGGCCATGGCCTGCGTGACTCAAATGGAGACAAAAAAACCTTCCATATTTGGACAAAGAGCCCAGAGAGGCGCGGACCCAAAGCCAGCCAGGGCCGCCTCCCTCACTCACGGCCTCCTACCCTGTCCCATGAGTTTAACTGTCAGGACTCAGGCAGCACTGTGGCCCCTTCCCCTCTGTCATCAAGCCTTCAGTGTGGCCAGGCCTGGGCTGCAGGTCCTGGGGAAGAAAGACCCTGTGTTGGACCCTGTACACAGACTGGAGAGGGGAATAAACACTGAAACCACTCATTCCTACACTGTAGGGTCTGCTGATAACAGATAACCACCCTCCCCAACACAGGTGAAGCCTGAGCTGCACCGCACATAGGCACGTGTGTGCACACACACACACTCACTCCTTTTCAATCTCCAGCAGATTTCTATACCCACAAAGACATCGATACAGACAGATATCAAAAGTGAGGACAAGCCTGAGAATCCTGCTCTCATACTTTCCCCAGAGCCAGCTTGGCAACCTTAAGGATGTGTCCTCTATAATCCCAGCAGATGGAATAGATAGGGGCAAGCAGATGACAGCTCAGCATGCAGTGTAAATAGACATTGTCTGCCTGGGGAGATGTGAGCAGAGCAGTGTACCCCGGAACTGCAGCTCCCTCAGTGCCCAGCATGGGGATGGGCTAGGCAGTAGGTGCTGGAGCCAGGTCAAGTCAGGAGAGGAACTCAGCCCACTGCCTGCCTAGGAGCAGGACCTCACTCCCATGGGAAAAGCCCAGCAATTTGACTGAGAATCAGAGCACTCATTGCCAGTGGCACATAAATTTTTGGATTTACTGAGAGCTATCTGCCTCAGTCATTCTAACTTTTCTCATTAGCCCCAAACGATTAACTTTGGAATAAATCCTCTGATTGGCAGAGCAGCCCTGCCAATCAGGGACTCAGAGTAACCTTTACAATTCAGTTCCACTGTGGTTTACTGGTACCTACTGGTGCAATGTTAGTGCCTGGGCTATAGGATGAGCTAGAAATGATTCCTGTCCTCAGGATCCTCCTCTTCTACCCTCCTGAGAACTGGGGGTCAGAAGGAGGCCAAGGAAGGGGAGACTAACTTGGAGCAGTGCCTGGAAGATGGTCAAGTAGTTGTCAAGCGGAGACTTGAGGACCAGCAGGATCTTGACAGGCAGAAATGGAGCAAGGACCCTTCAGGCAGAGAACAGTGTGAACGCAGAGGCCTGTGTTATGAAAGTCCTGGTGCACATGGGGTACGGTGAAAGCCTCCCTGTTCTGGAGAGGTCGTTGGGTCCTGAGCAGTCTTGAAGGCCAGGTCTGGAAGTCTGGACTTGATCCCAGGGCCATTAATTTTCAAACTTTTAAAAATAGTGAAACCCTTTCTTCTAGAAGAATATTGATCTTGACACAGAATTATGAAACAGGACAATTTGGCACTTCATTGATTTAAGTGAAGGGGGGGCAGGGCACCTCTGCCCCTTGGCCACATCAACATCAGCCTCCCCATGTACTAACACAGAGCCCCACTGGACACAGGACTCAGTCAGAAAATCCCTGTTTGGGGCAGAGGGAATCCCTGGTGGATGTGTTTGAAACAGGACAAGCCTCTTCCTTCAGCTTCTCCACTGACTCAGAAGTTCTGTCCAGGCAGGCTTCCTGGGCAAGGACAAAACCTGTTAGGACCAGGTCCCCAGAAGAATCCAGGCTGATGGAGCACCCCACCTGCCTGTGGGGCTCTTGTGAATAGGCAATTCCCTTACCCAGGGCCTGTGGCGCTGGGCTGAACCCTAAGCCTGGCCAGGATCTCCCTGTGGACCCACTTGGTCAGGAGGACAGGGCAGCATGAAGACCTTGTTTGCCCACTTTCACTGCCTGGGAAGATACAGACCCATCGAGAGCAGGTAGGAGCTGGCAGCCAGCCATGATCCCAGAGCAGGTACCTTATCTTAGCCCAGCTTGGTGGTCACACTGAGGTCAGGTGAAGGCATACTCTAGAGACCCGAGAATCCTCCTGGCCCCTTAACCCTTTGATCCAAAACAAAACCAATGGCCATTGAGTCAATTCCAACTCATGGTGACCTTAAAGAACAGAGTAAAACTGCCCCACAGGATTTCCAAGGCTGTAAATCTTTACGGAAGCAGACTGCTTCATCTTTCTCCTGTGAAGCAGTTGGTGGGTTTGAACTGTCGAACTTTTGGTTAGCAGCCAATCTAACCCTCTAGGATAAGAGAATTTAGGTTAGACATCAGAAAGGACTTCCTTGGAGTTTGGAATATGTAAAAGGAAGGATGCAAACAAGTGTTTGAAGGAGAAATCTTGAGATCTGAACCTGGCAGATCCAAGGTCCTTCAGGACCTGGGCTTTTCCTACCTCAGGCACCAGCACGTCTCTGGCCCATGCACAGCATGGGCTCCCACTTCTTTGACCACCAAAAACAGAATGAGTAGGAAATTGCCAAGCATAAAAACAAGGGAAGGTGTACTTGGTAGAGAGTCAAGCACATTGGATGGGTTGGAGAAAGTACTGTGTCCGGGGTATGATGCAGCAAGAGCATGGAATGGGTCAGGAAATTTGAGCTTGATGGGTCAGCAAGGGCCAGGTCACTGAGGGCCTCATGGGTCAGCCTGAGTGCTTGGACTTGACCCAGCATCGAGCTGTGTTAGTGTAATGGTTAGAACACAGACTTTGGAGCTTAGCTTGTGTTCTGGTTACCTAGTGCCGCTCTAACAGAAATATAGCACAAATAGAATGGCTTTAACAAACAGGAGTTTATTCTTACAGTTTGGAGGCTTTAAGTCCGAGTTCAGAGTGCCAGGCTCCAGGGGCTGGGTGAAAGCCCCTCGACCTTGGGCTTCAGCTCTGCCTCTTGCTCCCAGCCCACTGAAGCTAGAGGCATCTCTTTACTCAGGCAGCTACTGGCTGCTGAGACTGTCAAGCCCAAGGTTGATAAATAAAATGGCACAGTCCCGATGTTACCAAACCTTACGGCAAGCCATTAATTCGAGTCCATTGAAAGTCCCGTTGTCGGCAAAGCATGGCAGGCTGCTGAACAACAACATGGCTACACGCAGGGTTCAAGTGTGCCATAGGCTAGAGACCATTCCTAAAGCTGTTTCTTATAGACAGGAAGCAGACCACATACCCAAAGCAGCTACTCAGCTGCTTGTGGTAGATCCCACCAAGGAGCTGATTGCCATTCTCATCATGGGAATAACTACCCCCAGCTGCCCATCCATTCAGCCAGGCCCAACCAAGTTGACATACAACTTTGACTACCACAGCTTGGGTTCAAATCCTAGCTCTTCCTCATAGTTCTGGGACCTTGGGCATCATGATAATGACAATGGCACCTATTACAGAGTTGTTACTATTGGGGATCAGTGGAAAGTCAGAAAGAAAGTTGGAAGGGAAGAGAGGATGTTGGCCTGGCCTGGCTGAGCAAGGGCCCCAGGGATGGAGAGATGTGGATGGGGTCACCAAGAGTAGCCTAAAGAGACATCTTTGGAAGAATGAGCTGAGATCCCTGAAGGAGGGTTCAAAATTTCTCCTCACGCGGCTTCCCCACAGGAGAGGGGCTTATTGGGGGTAGGAGTCTGTGGGATTGGGGCTCTGCTGGATTTTAACTGGCAGAAATCCCTGCCCTGGTATGAAACTGCCCATTATCGATCATGCTTCTCACTGTACAGAAGAGTGTCTGCAGCCCAGAGTGGGCCGCGATTGCCAAGGTCACCCAGCAAGTTCTGACCCCAGGGCCTTGATTCAGGCTTGGCACTCATTTTCAAGCTCTGGCTGAGTCAGCCCAGCTCTGAGGTCAGCCTGTAAAGGAAGAATCAACAATTCTCTGCAGAAGGGCAGAGCAGAGAATGGACTGGAGTGCCAAGACCCTCTATGACTACAAGATAGGCAGGGAGGGCTTCCTGGAGGAGTGCCACCAGGAGACTGGAATTGTCCCAGAGGAGACCAGTTAGGAAATGGCAGGGAGAAAGCACAGGCAGAGGCTCCAAACTCAGAGTCCTTACTCCACCCTCTCCCATTCTTTCTATGGTTTTCATTCACTGGGCCCTCCCTCAGGACCTGCTCCTGAAGGCTGGGAACACAGAGGAGTGCTCAGGCTCTGAGGAGACAGACACAGGCCCAGACTGGGACACCATGACATGATCACAGCCAGGACAGAGAGATGCCCAGGGTGTCCTGGCCCAGGAAGGACTGTAGGGAAAAGATATCTTCTTAGGGAACAGCCTTGAAGGATGAGAAAGAAGATGAGGGATGGGAAGGCTCTTCAACGGTGAGACATGAGGCTGGAGCAGGGAGCCAGGGGCTAGATGGTGAGGTACATTAAAAAATCAAATGATATGTTTGATATTTTGCATAGATGATGTATTCCTGTGGTTAAGTAAAATCAAAGAGTAAAAGGCCTCCTTGCCACCCAGCTGCCTAGTTCCCACCGTGCCCCACCCAGGGCACCCAATTGTTCCTTTCTTGTAAATCCTTCCATATGCAAATACAAGCCAGTCCATCGCCTCTCCCCCATTTATGACAGATGGCAGCATACCATGTACAGTGCTCTGCCCCTTGCTCTTTTCACTAACAGCTCTTGCAGTTCTTGTCTTACATTCAGCAATTCCTTCTCTTTTGTGCTACATGGTTTCCATTGTACAGATTACCAAAATGTATTTAACCACAAATTAAGAGATATTTAGGCTATTTTCAATCTTTTGCTGTGATAAGCTGTGCTGTAGCAGACAGGCTCATGCACAGGTTCTTTTGCAAGGAGGCCAGTATATCATTAGGGCAACTTCTTAGGAGTGGAATTGCTGGGTCAAATGATATATGTGATTGCAATTTTGATGCTGTCTGCAGGGACCCACCACCAGGGTGTGTGACAGGCCTGTTTCCCCACAGCCTCACCAACCCCTACACATATTATTCAGTCCTCTAGATATTTTCCCAGTCTGATACGTGAAAAAAGAGTATCTCGGTATGTTTGAATTTGCATTTATCTTGTAATGAGTGAGGCTGAGTATCTTTCTGTATGCCCCAAAGACACTGGGTTTTCTTTTCTGTGAACAGCTCATATCCTTTGCCCAGTTTTCTGTTAGGTTGTTGGCCTTTTGTTTTATCCGTTTCTAGGAACCCTAGTCCTTTGGGCTATGAATTGAAATTTTTTTTTTCTCCTGATTTTTCACTTGACTTTTGATTTTGTATATGGTGTATTTTTTGCCACCCAGAGGTCTTATTTTTATGTGGTCAAATATATCAAGTGTTTATTTTATGGCTTCTGGATATGCAGTCATGGTTAGAAAGGCCTTTCTCACTCCAAGTTGTAAAGCAATTCTCCCATGTTTTCTCTAGTACTTTTATGATTTTTTTTTTTTTAACATTTAAATCTTTGACCTATTTGGAATTTATCCTGGTGTGTAGTGTGTTATGGTTTCAACTCTGTATTTTTCCCACAGATTACTGGTGCTTTAAATCAAAGCTCTTTCTAGGGTGGGCATGAAGGTCAACTGAGGGGAGCCAGGCTTGGCAGAGGGATGAGAAGGGCCTAAGGTGTCACCACTGGAAGTTGGTGGACAGTCAGAGGTTGGGGTACCCACTGGTGACACACCATTCCCAAATTCCTCATCTGTGCTGTGTGACTTTGAACAAATGTCATCCCCTCTCTGGGCCTAGAATATATCTGAAAGGCATCCTAGAGATCATCCTGATCCCAAGGTTGACTATGAAGGAGGAGACTCCCAGCAAGAGGGGGCCATCCTGTAAGTGGATGGCCGTGAATCTGGAGCCATGAAGCTCAGGCTTGGCCAAAGTGGGGTTTTGCAGCTGCCAGCAGAATTCACTGTGTTCCTGGAGTGGGCAGGCGGGAAGGCGGAGAGGGGCGGGCACCTGTTTAAAAATACCCACCGGAGCCTGGCACAGCAAGCGGAGGTGGGGGCAGGCCCTCTGCCAGCCCTCTGGATCCAGAAATGCTGGAGTTGCTGGGGGTGGGACATCAGCAGTTGGCTCAGGATTGTGGGCCTGGCCCAGCCAGGACCATTCTAGAAGCCACCGCCCCCCGCCCCCCCATGATGCAAGCACCCTTGTCCTCTCCTATGGAAAACTAAGAAAGCCAGAGTGGACAGACCACACCCCCAGGATCTAGTGCTGGCATCGCCCTGGACTTACTGTGCAACCTTGGGCAAGTCCCTGTCCTCTGTGCCTGGCCCCATCCATCAAAGAGGGTAACTGGCCTTGCACTCCCTGCCGCCTGCTCCTTACAAACCTTACCCAGGCCCCAGTTTGGAGCAGAGCTGGAAAGAAAGATCTTGAGATCCATGCCTCTTCCCCCTTTATTGATGGAGAAACTGAGGCCAGGGAGGGAACCCAAGACTGCCACCTACCTTGGCTCTCCCTGGCTTTCCTGAGCCTCTGGACCTTCCTCTCTGCCCCCAGTCTGGCCTGTACCAACTCCCCACCCCCACTCCTGGGCCCCAGTGGTCAAATTCCAGGGCTGCCATTGCCATGGCAACAGCCAGAACATGGGCCCCTCCCCTCGGGGTTCTCCACCAGGCTGTTGTCCAGGAAGGGCCTCCCGCCCCTGGGGGACTGGAGGGGCTGAAAGGGGGGAGGGAGAATGGTGGAGAGAAGGTCAGACGCAGCTGGTTTCTCATTTGTTTTCCAAAGGAGAAAATGGAAAAGGCACAAAGTGCTGCCAACAAATGCTGCTTTGTTGGGGGGGGGTGGAGAAGGAGAGAGGGAGGTGGTCACCTGGGCTGGGGACAGGAGAGCTACCCTGAAAGCATCTCTCAACCTTGCACCTGGATAATCACCCCATAGAAGGGTCCATGGCCAAAGGATTTTAGAGTAGGGGGATCCCAAGGTCACAGTCATCCAGTTCTAAGGCCATTGAAGGACTGTGGGGGGCCCAGCCAAAGCTTGGACTTTCTCCCAAGCAGACCTGCCTCCTAGTGGAGGGAGCTACCATTGGAAGGAGTAAGTTCCCCAGCCCTTGGACTATGCAAGTAAGGGCTACCAGAGGATGCCTGCCCTGGGAAGGGGCTTGCCTAGTGGACCTCTGAGATGACCCTCCTGCCACGAATCTCTGGTACAGTAAAACCTGCATGGGGCGGAAACCTATCAGAGAAGAAAAACTCAAATATTTTCCACTAATAGGGAGTGATTGAAAAGTGATAAGACTGCACCCTGTCAAAGGCAGAAAACTTGTGAGACTCAGAAAAACAAAGCAGTCCAGTCGAGTTCCAGCTCTTACAGGTTCAGTCCAGTCGAGTTCCAGCTCTCACAGGTTCAGTCCAGTCGAGTTCCAGCTCTCACAGGTTTCACTGTAATTCATAATAGTCAATATTTATTGAGCAGTTTCTTTGTTCCAGGCACTGTGCTAAGTAAGTCCTTTCTGTTCTCTATTTTATGAATGAGGAACCTGAGGAACACATGTGGGCTTCCGAGGAGTGGGGCCAGCCATCAGTGGAGGGTGGTCTCTGGCTTTGCCCTCTTTTTTCCGGGGACCTTGCTCACTGTCACCATTGTGGTGTATTTCCTTCCAGGATTTTCTCCTTGCAGATAGATGTGTCTATGACACTGAGATGGGGCAGTATGTACAGCTCTTGCTTCTTTCATTTAATGTGACACCTGATGATTTCTCCGTAGCATTTCAGAGATCTCCATAAGTGCCATGACTCACCCTATCTTCCCTGAGATTGGGTGTTGAGTTGTTACCAGTTTCCACTGTTGTGAAGAAGGCTATGGGAGCATTCTCCTTATGCTGGGAGCCTGGAGTGCTTTCTGGGTTACTCCCTTAAGCTGGAAAGCACCCCTCTCTCTCCTAGGACTGTGGAATAGATGTGGATATCCTGACACCTCTTTCACTTGGCGCCCCCTAGGGGCTTATGAGACATTAAGCAAGGTACCTAACTGACCTATGCCTCATTGTCTTCTTCTGTAAGACACAGAATTAATAGAGCCTACCCAAGAAGTTTAGAGGTAAAAAAAATTTAAAAAAATCTGTGAAGTGCTTACTAAGCAACACATAGGAAACTCTCAATAAATATTAACTCCTGTTTTTATGCTTTTGGTCTCTTGTCCTCTGGCTCAGTGAGGTTAAGTGATTTACCCATAGGCCCAAAGCAGGTTGATGGCAGAAGGGGAATGTAAGTCCCACTTCTGCCACCTCTCAGTCTTGAGAACCTGAGCAAGTTACCGCACCTCATTGAACCTTGGTTTGCCCCACAGAGTTGCTGTGAGGTTTTGATGAGATTAGGTCCTACAAGTGTTTTGTAAAGTGTAAAGTGCTAGATAGTGCCACTTATTGTCAATAATCATGACAACAAACCTAGAGACATCCTGGCTTTCAAGTCTGCAACTCAAGGCTGAGGTGCTCAGAGGAGGGGAATGGGCAGGTCTAGGGTATCAGGGCAGCTTCCTGGAGGTGGTGGCTCTATCCTGGGGCCTCAGGAGAGTGAAGCCCAGGCTTGGCTCAGTGTGACCTTCAGTTTCAATCTTTTTGCCCACCATGTCCACACCATACACATACACACAGGTGACTGTGACTGCCTAGGCAATAGGGCTGGTCACCAGATGCTGACAGAGTGCAGTGAGGCCTTGAGGCTAAGGCTGCCACATGGCCCAGAATCATCTTCCTGTAGTCTGGGGTAGGGAAATCACTGTGCAGGTCATGGAGACTACCCTAGGTCTGCCCTGTCTGATAGAGGGTCTTCCTTGGGCTCTGGGAGGGGAGCTGACTGAGTTGGGCCATGCTTCCCTCCTAGGAGTGTCTTCCAGGTCCTTAAGTGGGATCAAGGTCAGAGGAGATGAGGACCACAATGCCTCCCAGCTGATTGGACCCTTCTGACCAAAATATAGTAGAAAAGCTCCAAGAGTCCTTTTCTCACCTTAGCTGATTGCCTGCTGCCCTGGGGGTTGTGAGGCACTCTCCTCTCTGCCCCTCAAAAAAAAAAACACTGCCATGGAATCAGATCCAACTCATAGCGACCCCTCCTTGGGTTTCCAAGGTAATATCTCTATGGAAGTAGATTGCCCAACCTTTCTTCTGAGGCGTGGCTGGTGGGTTTGAACCGCCAGCCTTCTGGTTAGCAGTCTAATGCCTTAGGCACTAGGTCACCAGTGCCCCCCATATACAAAGTGGGAAAAAACGGTCCCTTCTTGCCTCCCTTTTTAAAGGGAGGATTGAACGTGGACATTCTAAACTTGTGCATGTTCATTACACTGATACTGTTTTCATTCATCCACTGAATTGCAAATATGTATCGAGCAACTATGGGCTCAGCTCTAAGCACAGATACCACTGGGACAAGGTAGAGGTACCCCTTCCCTTTTGAAATTCATGGACTTCATATATACAGCCTCTAGTATCCTGGGCAACCCACCCAAGGGCAAGAATGGTACATAAAAGTTCTTAATGTATTGTGTTGAACCAAAAAAACCTCACTCATTGCCATCAAGTCGATTCTGACTCATAACGACCCCCTTTGGATTTCTGAGGAAGTAAATCTTTATGGAAGTAGATTGCCCAGGCTTCCTTCCATGGAGTGGCTGGTGGGTTTGAACCACTAACCTTGTGGTTAGCAGTCAAATGCCTTAGGCACTATGCCACCAGAGCTCCTTACTGTGTTGAAAGGAGGAATGGATTGACTGGAAAGTTGTCACAGTGCAGTTTATTTACTCAGTGCCAGGGCTGTAGTGAGGACAGTTACTGAGGAAGGAGAGGTCAGAGATGGCTGAGGATTTAGAGGCACTTCCCAGAGGAGGCAGAGCATAAAACTTTGATGGGATTTGAACAGAGCTAAGAGCAAAGAGGGCAGCCCAGGCAGGGGAAAGAGCTTGAACAAGGATGTAGAGCTGGGAGCAAGTGCGGTGTTCGGCAGGCAGTGGTGAGGAGACCAGCCTGGCTGGATGTAGAGGCTAGTGGTCATATTAGTAGGCTAGGGGGAGCTGGTAACACCTCAAGCTTCCCTGGGCCCTTTGTGGCCTTAGTAGAAGAATTTCTGGCACTGTAGTAAGTGGGCAAGGTAGACTCTGGCTGTGGGCTTCAGGCATCCGCAGCATTAAATCTACAGCTCAGGCAGGCCCTACCCCCTTCTCCCTGTCTCTCAGCTCCGGGGGGCTCTGGCCTGAGGCTGGCCTGGCCTTTCCCAGGGTGCCAGGTCCACAACCTAGTGAGTCATCTTCCGCCTTAGAGGCAGGACACCCCATCCCACCACAACCATACACAAATGGAGCTCCCCTCCCTTATGCTTGGGCCGAGGGACAGAGGGAGCAGGAGGGGATGGAAACAGACCCTGGATAACTTCCGTTCCCACGATCCCTCACCCTGGCCTCCCTGCACACTGAGAACTGAATGGGGGCAGGGAAGGGAGACTTCTATTCCCGAGCACCTACTGTGCAGTTGGTGTTCATTTTTCAGGTGAAGAAAACAAGCTGAAGGGGGGGATGGTCACAGGCAGAAGGTGCCGGCACTGGGCCCAGGGATCATATGAGTTCAATTCCCTCTGCAGTGTTCTCTCTTACTGAACACAGTTTAAACATTTTGAATGGACACATTTTTAGAGCTTAGAGGAGAGGACCCTGGGAAGTCATGTATATTCTGAGCCAGGGCTAAGACCATAGAGCCAAAGCAATATTGTGGGAAGAATTGTGGATGTAGGAGTCAGGTTAGCAGCTGGTGAGAGTGAGTGGGTGGGTGCATTTCCTGGGAGTCCCTAAGGTGGTGTTTGGTTACCTAGTGCCGCTCTGACAAGAATATACCACAAATGGGATGACCTTAACAAATAGGAGTTTATTGTCTTATAGTTTTGGGAGGCTAGAAGTCCAAGTTCAAAGTGAAAGCCCCTCAACCTTGGGGTCCAGTTCTGCCTCCTGCTCCTGGCCCACTGGAGCTAGAGGCATTTCTTCAGACACCTGCTGGCTGCTGAGGCTGACAAACCCAAGGTTGACAAGAAAAATGCACGGTCCCGATGTTACCAAACCACGCAACAGGCCATTAATTTAAGTCCATTGTAAGTCCCAAGGTCGGCAGAGCATGGCAGGCTGCTGAATAATGACATGGCTACATGGAGGGTCCAAGCGTGCCATAAGCTAGAGACCATTCTCAAAGCTGCTGTTTATACACAGGAAGTAGACCACATACTCAAAGGCAGCTACTCAGCTGCTCACAGTAGATTCCACCATGGAGTTGATTACCAGTCTCATCATGGGGAAGACTACATCCAGCTGCCCAGCCACTCAACCAGACCTAGCCAAGTTGACACAAAAACATAACCACCACAGATGGGGATGCCAGATTTAGCAAATCCTACTCTACGGGTTCATCAGATTCCCAATGGTATCCCTGGTACCTCTTCCCAACCCCAAAGGTGGGGCACCAGGCCCTCTCAGACTCAGATGTGGGATCCAGAAGCTCTGGGTTTCAATTCCTCTGCCTTAAAGTTGGGTGACAGTCCCAGCCTCTTGGGTTAAGGCAGAGATTGAATTCAAAGCTCACTAGCTCCTCAGATGTTTTTCACATCTGTTAGGGTTTGTCTTTTCACTTATTCTCCACCTACCTCCAGCTTCCGGCTGTTATCCATGATAAGAAACTTTTCCTTCCCAGGCTGGAAGGTCCAGCTGTATCTTCTTGAAATTAAGGAGGGAGGAGGTGGGGAGGAGAAGAAAGGGGGAAAAAAAAAACAAAACTTTTTTTTTTCAAAGACGCGTTAAATTCAAACCACTTGCACTGCAGCCTCTGCCATACAGCCCTCTGCTGCCACCTGTGGGCGTCTGGCAGGAGTGCAGCTCCTTCAGCTTCAACTTCCTAACTGAATCCCCAAATTGATTCCGACTCCCGAAATGAGGAGGAATGTTAAACTGTCCATCCGCCTGTCTCAGAGCAAAACTTCATTCCCACCTCCTCCCTCAAGGATCCTGGTGGAGAGTTTAGAGTCCAACTGCACTCTTCCTCCTTCCCCATTTATTTACTGAGGAAGAAACCGAGTCCCAAAGAGGGGAGAAACTTGACTAAAGTCAAAGAGCAAGGCAGTCAGTCAGTAGATACCTATTGTGCCCCTACTGTATGCTGGGGTCAGAGCTGTGACCAAGCAAGACCTGGTATCTGCCTTTATGACGCTTACAGTCCAGGGCATAGGAACATTCTCATTTCCACCTGTCTCCTAGGCCTCCAGGGAAGAGGACATTGCCCCCACCTCCAAATTCAAGGTGCTCTAGGCTTGGCTTGACTCCTCCTTTGTGTGCTGTGTGACCCTAATGAAGGTACTAGACCTCTCTGAGATGTCAATTCCAAAAAAAAACCAAACTCACTGTCATAAAGTCAATTTTCACTCACAGGGACCCCCTTTGGGTTTCTGAGGTGGTAAATCTTTACGGAAGTAGATCGCCCAGTCTTCCTTCTGTGGAAACCCTAAGGCATTTCACTGCTAACCGGAAGGCTGGTGGTTCAAACCCACCAGCCACTCCTCGGAAGGAAGGTTGGGCAATCTACTTCCGCAGAGATACTGCCTCGGAAACTCAAGGAGGGGTCACTATGAGTCAGGACCTACTCCACAGCAGTAGGTCTGGTCTGTCAGTCAGTCTCCTTCCACAGAGTAGCTGGTAGGTTTGAACCGCCAACCTTCTGGTTAGCAGTCAGATGCCTTAGGCGCTGTGCTACCAGAGCTCCTTGATATGTCAATTGGAGTCAAATCCTAGCTTTGCCACATCCTGATTTTGCAACCCAAACAACTTGTTCTACTTCTCAGAGACTTTCTTTCTTCTTCTAAAATGGTAATAATGGTGATAGCAGTAACACGTAACTCAAAGTATTGAATGAGGATTAATAGTAACACTATATGAGAAATAGCACCTCATTAAACGTTAGTTCATCATAAAAATACATCCCCACCAAGGTTATGGGGGTACACATTGTTCCTGGGATGGGGGTCAGGAATATAGGGAGTGGCATTGTCTCTTCTGGGCTGAGGGACTGGCCCGATGGTTCCGCAGCCAGAAGTCTGGGCCTGAGCCCCAGCATAGGGAGTGAAAGCTGCCACCTCCTTCTTTTCTTCATCCATCAGGGATGGCTTCGTGAATGAAGCAGTGAAATGTTCTAATGCTGCTCAGGTTGGGGTTCCAGCTGGACCCCTCTGGGCCAATAGATGAAATATGAATCAGTGCAGAAGTCATCCCCTTACCTCATTTCTCCCACAAGGACACGAGGGACTCTAGTCTAGGTTCATATCCCAACTCTGCCACTTACTAGCTTCATAACCACAGCTCTTCCACCTCTCTGAGCCTCAGTTTCCATAACTAAGTAGTTCTCAGTCAGTTTTTCATGTAATTGATGTCAGATAGATGGTTGGCCCATCTACTTCCATAGTGATACCGCCTTGGATACTCAAGGAAGGGTCGCTATGAGTCAATCCGACTCAAGGCCAGTTAGTTTGGTTTGGTTTTTGGTTACATGCAATTAATGCTGACTGTTGCCTGGGTCCCCATCTGGGCTGTCAGCTGGTATCCTTACACATGGCCTTGCATGCGGTCTGGGCTTCCTCACAGCATGATGACTGGGTTTCAAGAATAAGTGACCTAAAGGAGCAAGGTGGAAGGATATGGCATTGTTATGGCCTAGCTTTGGAAGTCACATTGTATCCCTTCTTCTATCCTCTGTTCTCCCACCTTGGACAGCCTCCTCACAGCCCTGTCCCACCCCAGCCCGAAACAACTGTGGGCACACGTGCCAAGAAGCTGCAGCATTTTATTAACAAAAGGTTACAAAAGAGTCTGTCTTCAGGGATGAGTGTCACACAGCCCCGCCTGACATAGGAGGCCTGGTCTGTGAGGGGAGGGTTGGCCACACTCTCTCAGGGTCCCCAGCACCTCCCTGCAGCCTGTGCCAGCCTGCAGGTAAGGCTTATGGCTTATATGCAACAATAAATTTTGTGGGCAGCTGGCAGGGGTACGGGACGGTCAGCAGGAGTCATCAGAAGGTGCCCCTTATCACTCTGGGAGCATGTGGCATAGGAAATATTGTGGTAGCCATCTTTGAAAAATACAATCCGCCACATCTACCTATGACAATTATGAGGATAAGATAAGATAAGGTAGAGTACTAAGGCTATGCCTAGCACATAGTAAGTGCTCAGTAAACAACAGCTATTTTTTATTATTATTCTTTTTTTAAAATTTTTGTTGATTTGCGTGAAAGTTTACAGAGCAAATTAATTTTTCATACAGCAATTCATACACATTTTGTCTCATGACTTTGACTTCAATTCCTCACAACGTAACAGCTCTCTTCCACCTTCCCCATTGTAGTTACCACTTCCCGTGTCCTTCCCTCCCATGCACTCCTGCCCATCCCACCCCACCCCCCAGCTCTCTCTCTGTGCAAACTATTATCATTCTTGAAGTGGCCTCTTTACTTTCTACCTCTGCCACATGGGCCATCACCCACAGATTGGCTGTGCAGTCACGTGTCTACAGAGACCAGTGATAGAGGGGTGTACACAGACACATGGATGAGTCCCCACAGAAAGAATACACCTGTGTTGTTCGTAGTCCCACCTCTAAGTGCACACATAATCAGATGCACAGACCCACCTACGCAGGGCAGTGTCACTGTGGCAGGAATGTCCTACGGCTCCTTAGGCCCTGCACTCTCCTTCCCATTGCCAAAGTACATTCCCCGGAATTTTGGGGCCCACCCAGAGAACCCAGTCCTAGGGGAGCCTTGTGGCTTGGATACTCCTTCCAGCTGCCTGTGAAGCCTTGACAGGCTCCCCTTCCGGAAGGGAGAGTACTTAGGAAGCAGAATGTGTCCTGGGGAGGCAGGGAGAAGGGATAGATGATGGGAAGGAACTCAGGAATAGATGGAGAGATTGAGGCCCTAAGAGGTGAGATGGCTTGCCCAAGGTCTTACCACCAGTAAGAGGCTGAGCCGGATTTGAACCCAAGCTGTCTGGCTCCAGTTTTCCCTCTTAGTCTCCACACCAAGAAGTCCCTTTTGGAACTTCCATCTCACTGATGGACTTGAGGAGGGTAGCAGCCATCAGTGAAATGGAGAGCCCATCAGATTGAGAACAGCCAGTACTGACTCCATGCTCGTGGACATTGATGAGGTCAGAAATACCAGGCAGTGCATCTGGGCCTTTAGTCAGGGATCGTAAAGTTCCCAGGGAAGAGGATCCTCCTTGATCCCAGCATTGCCTGTGGACAGCACTTTGTTTTCTACCAAAAACTTCCTGGGTCAAGAGGACTTGTTCACATACAAGTGAAGTTGGAGGAAAGCAACTTAACAACCTGTACACCAGGGAAGCAAGGGGAAGCTGAGCTAAGTGATAAGGCCAAAGGAGGTAGAAATGGGATCCATGTCCCCACCTCCAGGGGAGATGTGGACATGAGCTCTGGAGGCAGTCAGCTGGGCTCTACCCCTTACCAGCTAAGTGAGCTTTCTGGGCCTCAGTTTCCTTGTTTGTAAAATAAGGGAGGAACAGTATTAGAGCACTTGAGGTAGGGATACTGTGGGAATTGAAGAAGCCATGGCTTGCAAAACAGTCATGAGGGTGCCTGGCACATGAAAAGTACAGGCAGCCCCTGGGTTTCAAACGAGCTCCATTCCTCACTGTATCTTTAAGTCAAAATTGTAGGTAAATCAGAACAAGTATATATGGTTCTTATTCAGCAGGAAGTGTGTATTTAGTTCTTATTTAGCCTAAGAAGGAGCCCTGGTGGTGGTGTAGTGGTTGGAAGCATTCTGCTGCTAACCAAAAGGTCAGAGGTTCAACCCACCAGCTACTCCAAGGGAGAAAGATGAGGCAATCTGCTTCTGTAAAAACTTACAGCCTTGGAAACCCTTTGCATCAATTCTACTCTGTCCTAACAGGCCGCTATGAGTCAGAATCGACTTGATGGCAGTGGGTTTAGGTTTTGATTTAGTGCAAGAAAAGGCTTAAACCCTTTTCAGTGATTTAAAAACTGCACATGCAGCAAGTAAAAGTGATTATGAAGAAGAATGTGTTGTGAGTAGGGGTTGGTTCAGTCATTTCAAAGTGAGGGCAGATTTACATAGCATTAAAAGGCAAGTATGAGAGACAACTCAAGTCTCACTTTTGTAACCTGAGAACTTCGTGTACTCCAAAAGCATTAGGGATGATGAGGAATCTCAGATTATGGCATTCCTAGTGTGCCAGTTTGGGAGTTCTGGGGCCCAGATACTCTCTTGGCAAATATTTATATAGAGCTGTGCAGATGTGAAAGTCTGGAGAACCCCCTCTCCACCCCACCGGAGCCTGATGAGTCCAGCTACCCCAGAATCTGCGTTTCTTTTTTTTTTTTTTTTTTTTTTTTAATTGTGATTTGGGTGAAGATTTACAGAGCAAATTCACTTTCCATACAACAGTTCACATACACTTTGTCTCATGACATTGACCACAATTGACCACAATGCAACAGCTCCCCTCCCACTTCCTCCCGGTAATTACCTCTTCCCTGTGTCCATCCCTCCATGCCCTCTGCCCCCTGAGCAGTCTCCCGGTGCATAAGCAGCACTTCTTTCTCCCATGATTGTTCTCTCCAAGAAGTGTATCTACCTCAGGTAAATGTTCAACTCATATGCTTGTCTTTTGCTTGGCTAGAAGCCACAGGTGTGAGTTCAATTCCAGACGTGAAGGGCAGCTAGGGGCCATAGTCTCAGTGGTTCCACCAGGCTCTATCAGACCAGCAAACCTGGTCCCCTTCCCTTTTTTTTTTCTCCAAATGATTTTGAATTTTGTCTACATTGTTCTCCCTCACTATCCAGGATCTCCTACATAGATCCCTTTCCAAGTGGTTGACATTGGTAGCCAGGCACCATCTAGTTCTTCTGGTCTCATAGTCGTATAGGCTGCAGATTGGATGGTGTACCAGTCGCTAGGACTGATTGTATCCATGAGTTTTCTTCATTCTTCTTTGCTCTGGACAGGGAGAGACCCATCGTTGCATCTAGATGGCAGCTTGTAAGCTTTTAAGATCCCAATCGCTACTCACCAAAGTAGGAGGTGGAACAGTGTTTTGTATAGTATGTTTTGCCAATTGAACTTGATGTTCCCTGCAACTATGGTCCCGAGCCTGCAGGTTCAACTACTCGGTTCCTCTGGGTAGCTGGCTGTGACCAAGCAGTGACTACCACCTTGCCTCTTGTCAGCTCTATTATACACCTGGGAATTCAGATCATACAAATAAACTATAGGACCGTTGTCTGCCAACCCTATACATGTTCTTGGGTACAGTCCCCGCTTCATAGACATACCTTCTAGTTCAGCCTATCCACCCATCTGTCCACCCATCTATCCATCTGTATACCCATGTTTGCCTTCACTGACAACACAGTTCAGTATGTGCAAAAGGGTTCATCTTTGTTGTCTGTACCTCCCATGTACCTCTCTATGCCTTTCTCTTCCTCAGTGCCACCATACTGATCACTCACAGTTGGTACATTGCCCTTCTCTTCACCCAAATCAATACTTACCTTTATCTATCTAACAGTGTTCCCTCCCCTCCTCTCCCACCCCTGGTAACCAACAAAGAAAATTTCCTTCCATAGATAAACCTTTCCTTGACTTTTACAATAACAGACTAATAATGGACTTATTTCACTCAGCATAATGTCCTCCAAGTTCATCCACATTATGCAGTGTTTTGCAGATTCTACATTATTCTTTGGTGTTGCATAGTATTCCATTGTGTGTATGTACCATAGTTTGGTTATAGAATCTGCATATCTTGATAACCTGCCTAGCACTTATCTTCCATTCCTGTATGGAAGGAAGCTTACATACAGACTGAGGTGCCCAGGAGACCAGAACTTCTTTTCTTCCCTGTAAACCCCCAGAACAGTACTTGGCCTCTGGTAGGGGCTCATTAAATATTTGTTGAGCTAATCAACAAACGACCAAAATAAAAATCCAATTCACTACTCATCTCTCGAACCTTGTATCTGTAGGTCCCTTCATGTACTCATCTGTCATTCATTCACCTTCATGTTCATCCATCCATTTTTTATGTATTCATCCATCATCATTCCATTCTCTCATCTGTCTCTTCATTTACTGAGCCATTACTCATCATCCACCCATTTGTCCACCTGTATGTCCAGCCCTTCTCATCACTGACGCCCCATTTGGTCCAACACCAACCCCAGACAAAGTCCAGATGCAGGTGGTCTTGGCAGGGGGCATAGTAGGCAATATGTCCAGAGGCAGGCAAGCAGGGTATTGGGCTTCCCTTGGAGATGGGACAGTTTTCAGCAGACTGGGAAGAATAGAGAGGGTTAGGTGTTCCCCAAGACTGGCAGAAGGGTGGTCCCACAGAGCTGAGGATGCCCAGCCTGCCTCTTCTAGTGGGGGTGGTAGCCTTCCGAGGCAGAGCTTTTTTCCCCTCCCTGCCTCTCCTCTTCCCTGACCAGGGGAGGGGGAGGTGTAGTGAGTAGAGAGGGTTGTATGTGTTGTGGCGGGGTGTGGGGTTCAGAGAGGAGAGTTGGGAAGGACTTTACCAACCACCCAGCACCTATGCAACAACTATTCTGAACCAAACCCGCTCCAAACAACTACAGATTACCAGAAGGAAAAGAGAAATCAATACCTACAGTGGGAGCTTAGAGGACCAATAGAACCAGATCTGCATAGGGCATACCTAGTACCCCCTGTACCCCCAGCTGCCCTCGCCCTGAGGGGCTCCGATGCCTGTGCTGTCGTGGGGACGATCCGGGGAGACCGATTCAGCACCTGGGTGCTCCTCTTCCTTCTCTCAGCTTCCTTTCATTTCCCCGCCCCCACCAGCCCCCAAATGACAGAGGCTGCCCTTTGTTCCCATAGCAACAGGCTCAGATCTAATTACCCGTCCTTAATGACGCAGCCACAGCAAAGCATTTGGCTCCAAGCCCCACCCCTTTCCCTGGTAGGGCCTTCAGGTGAACTCTGCCTTCCAAGCACCCACATGCCTCTGGATCTCTTGACCTCAGGATCTTGTTGAAACCCATCTCCTCCAGGATCCCTCCCTAACTGCCCCCCTGCCCAGGCAGAGGTGATCCTCTCCGTTGAGCCCTATGAGAGGACCCCTATATGTCCCAGAGGAACTCCCAGAGGCCAGCCAGGGTAGATTTATGTCTGCAGGATCTGGTCTCACTGAGGTAATGAGGGAATGGATGCACCTCACTAATTAGCCTGGGTTATGCTCTACCTCCCCACCACTCAGTAAATTAAGGCCCAAGGTCATATAGTGTGAGAAAAAGTCAAATGAGCGAAGAGATATTCTGAGAGAAAGCCAAATATGTGGATTAAATATCCACAGTCAATCAATTGGTGGCCCTTACCCACCAGTCCAGGTGCTAGTATGGGGTTCTCTGTGGGACTGGCTATCTAGACTGGACCATAGTGTGTGTCCATCCTCCCTGCTCAAACCATCATTCAGACAACTGGTCTGGCTATTCCAAACCTTGCCCATCCCTCCAAAGAGGAAGAGGAGGAGCAGACCCTGCCCCCAGGGAAACGCACAATCCTTCTGGTTCGGAGGCTAAGAGGCAGGTGGATTTCTGGGTCCAAACTGGGGACAGAAGAGGAAAAAGACCTTGAGGCTTTCCTGGAGAACCTTTGCTTCTGCTTTCCAGGCTGTGACTCCACAGTGCAGCCCCTGGGAGCATCCCCACCTCCTGTCTGTTGAGGTCACCACTCTGCGATTGGCTGCCATGTAGGGTCACAGTGGATTTCATCTTGCTGCTGTCTTGGACTTCTCAGTGCCTGTTTAGTGTCAGTTATTTGGGGTTATCTGCTGGGGAGTAAAATTTTCACGCTGGGCGTTTTGGACTCTGGGGAGGCCAGTGCTGCCAGGGTACATGGCCTGCCCTCTCAGGAGAAGGTAGGGAGTCACAGGCCCTTGGCCAGGTAGGGGTTGTGGACTGACCTGGTTGAGAACTGAATGGGAATGGGACAGCAGGACAGGGGACTGCAGGGGCCAGCAGGAGGGGTGGATCCTGGGCCACAGGGTTGTCAGAGAAAGTGAGCCGGGAATCGCATGGGCTGCTTTGCCTCACAGTCAGGACTGCTTGGTATGTGAAGTGAAAGAAGAGAGGAGGAGGAGTTATTGGGGAGCCTATTAGCCAGCTCCTACAGTGTGCAGAGTGCTGTGGCTTACAAAAGGGGCATGGACCCTGCCTTACAGTCCTGGGAGAAGATGGACATCAACATAGTGATTGCCCAAGTGTATAATTACAAACTGTGAAGGACAATTAAGACTTTGAAAGCACAGAGAAGGTGCACCTGACTTTATCTGGGTATCAGGGAGGGCTTCCTGGAGGAGGTGATATTTGAGCTGAGACTAGTCTAAAGGAAAGGAGAACACATTACTAAGAAGGGGGAAAGCATGGGGCCAAGACCCTGAGGCAGGTCTTTTTCTGGAAATGAAGGCCGATGTGGCTGGAGCATATTGAGTGATGGGGAGGGAGAGGTGGACATAAAGGACTGGGATGGGAAATGGAGTCAGGATTCTCCACAGTGAGGTCCCTCCGGGAGCACAGGTTTTGGGAGGAGGTCAGTGGGGGGCATGGTGAGCTTGCTGCGGGGCGACGTGAACCAGCTAGGGCCCCCAGTCAGGCAGGGTGCTTCACACACCCCAGGTAGAGGAGAGGGCTGGTGCAAAATGAAGACTACTCTCCCCCCAAGTCCTGATTCAGTGGATCTGGGATAGGTTCTGCCATCACTGGGATTTGGGGAAGCAGAGGCTGAGAATCCTGCTTGGAGATATCCTAGACCACAGTCTGGTGGGGAAAGGGGGGTAATGAGCACCTGAGTCCCTCCCCAGCCCCTACCAGCACCCCTCTGGGACTGTTTCAGGTATGGGACACAAGCCAAGCTGGGTAGGCTGGAGGTAGAGATGACTCAGGTTGGGCCCTTTTCATGCTCGGCCCAAGTGTACCTCCCCTGAGAGCAGGACAGTGACAAGTTTCCAGAATGTGTGTTGTTGAGTGCTATCTGGTTGAGTCCCATTCTTAGCGACCCCATGTGACAGGGTACAACTAGCCCCATAGAATTTTTTTGGCTATAATCTTTACATAAGCAGGTCCCCAGGTCTTACTTCCACAGAGCCGCTGGGTGGGTTCAAACTGCCAACCTTTCAGTTAGCAGCCAAAAGCCCGCCAACCTTTCTGCTACTGTGTGCCACCCAGGCTCTGTCCAGCGACGTGTATGTGTGCCTGGACAAGTGTGTCTTTCTCTGCCAATGTGGTCATAGTGGGTTCATCACAGGAGTGCTTAGGACTGCACAAAAATGTGTCACTGTGTGCCAGACTGGTCAGATCCATGTGTGTCAGGGTGCTGGTCTGTACTGGACTATGTTGGTGTGTGTGAACGTAGGTCTGAGTTACATATGTATGCACATCAAGGCCCGACAGCAGGTTTCCATACACATGTGTGTAGCTGGGGTATGCCTCTGTGCCTCCTCAGTGGGGACGTGTGTTCTGTGTGTGCCTACGTTGGGTACAGGTGTGTATGGAAAATGCATATAGCTAGATGTACTTGCCTTTGTGCACGGGTATGCGCCAACTTGTCCCCTAGAAGGGGGAATGGGTCCTCGAGCGGACCCTGCTGTGTAGGGGGAAGGGCAGTTCCGCGGTCCGGCCGCTCTGGGCGTGTTGGGAGAGATGGGGCCGCGCGGGGGGGCGGGAGGGAGGCCGAGGGCGGGGATGTCCCCCCCAGCGGCGCCGCGCTCTCCAGGCTCGCTGGGTGCGCTCTGTGCGCGGAGGAGGCAACAGCGTCGCCGCCGACCTCCGCCGCGGGGCTCAGATCAACCCTAGGACTATCACTCCGATCGCCACCGCTGCTGGGCTGAGCGCCCGAGAAGGAGCGAGGGTGGGAGGGGGCCCGCCGACCCGCGTCCCGCTGACACTCCGGCGCCCCCGCCCCGTTGGCGGCCGGCCGCATGCTGCAGATGGTGAAGACCCTGGCCCAATTCACCATCGCGCTGGAAGAAATGCGCGATCTGGGCTCGGCCGCTGCCTCCGGGGAGCCCGCCCAGAGCAGTAGCACTGACGCGGAAGAACCTGGGGAGGCCCAGGTACAGGGAGGGGGAGGGGCAGCCAGGGACCTGGACCAAGGCCTAGAACTCAGCCCACCCTGGTTCGGAGGAGGCATGGGCAGATAGATGTTGGGGCCCAGGGCCTGGAACGCGGATCAGACATGCCAACTTGCTGGCGATCGGGCTGGGGTCTCTGCGACCTATGACGGGGGATGGGAGATTGGGGGAGTTATGAGGAGCCCTGGCAAGGGAGTGGTGTGGTTGGCAGGGTTGCCGGTAGGGTGCTGAAGTTAGGCGCCACCAGGGTGTAAGCGGGTTGGCATAAGGCTGGTCTTGCAAACCCAGCTGAGGTGGAGGGCCTACTTCCTGAGACCTGGCCTTGTCAGGGTTTGGTTGCACTCAGGGGCAGGGTGGAGGGAGAGGCTGTCCCCACCCTGGGGGGGATCCTGGATCCACAAGCTCAGGAAAGGGAGCTTTTTCCAAGCCTCCCTCTCAGGCTTGGGGCAACCCCCAGGTGTATCTGTGTGCTAGGGGTATCCAGTTTTGCTCCCCTGCTTGCCATCCTCTCCCTGTTGCCAGACCTGCTGGGCCTTGGAGGTGTACTACAGTGGGAACTGGTGGTGTCCCCATTCCTGGCTCAGTGTGTGTTCCCCTGTGGGGGAGGGGAGGCTTCCAGGGACTGTTTCCCTGCCTTTGTGCATCTCTCTGGGCCTGGACTCTTGTTTGTTCAGCTCTCCCGGGCTCCAGTAGCAGCTGTGGTTCTGTCTTCCTCCCTGTGCTATGGTATGTTTCCCTCTCCGCTACCTCAAGCCTCTGGGCTCAAGGGCCTGGTTCTTAGTTGCATTTTTTGTTTGTTTGTTTCTTTGCAGAGTGTGTCAGCCTGTACCACTTGTCTCTGTATACGTGTCTCTCTTTCTTCATGGTGTGTGTCTCTCATGGTCTTGGGCTCCGGGTCATGATGTCCCAATCATGCCGGGGTCTCTGTCTGCCTGCTGTATCCCCTCAAACCCTCTCTCCCCACACCTCAGTGTCCTGTGTAGTGAGGGTCTAGGGATGGGGCTATTGACCGGTGAGGGACTCAGGGGCCAGACCTGGGTACAGCTAGGCCTCCAGAGCTGGCCTGACTATCTCCTGCTTCAGAGCCCTGTCACCCCACCCCTGCATACACTTATACCCGTGTCTGGGCACGTGCAGGAGGATGCTCAATGCAGTGACAGGGAGCTGGCCTTGTTTTCTATGCCTTCACCTGGCAGCTGAGTGACAGCCCATTGTTCTTTTAAGCAAGGAAGGAGGCTGGGAAAGACAGGCATTGCAGCATCAGTCTCCCCCTGTTACGCCAACCCCCCTGGTCATCAGGCCCAGCACCAGCTCTGCTGTTCTTCAGGAAGCCTTTCAGACCATGACCCTCAATGTGCCCAACTGGGCCCGGAGGAAGCAGGGAGGGTGACTGTGCAGTCTAGGGCTGAGCTTGGCCTGGTCCTACTCTCAGGGAGCTGATTGTCTGGCAGGGAAGACTGATGCAGACAAATCGCCTTACTGACGGAATGAGAGTGGGCATTGAGGACCCACTGTGTGTGGAGAGAGCTGCTTCACTCCCCATCTCCTTGCCCACAATGCTGGGAGAGGGGTTCCATTTTCCAGAGGAGGATGCGAAAACAGAGTAGTTAGATGCTGGCCCAGAACTCTGGGTGCTGGGGCCCCAAGACGCAGCATGAGGCAGTTGAAGAGACTCTAGTCCCAGTTCTGCTGGTTACTAGCTGTGTGACCTTGGTCAAGTCGTTTCACCTTTCAGACTCTTGATTTCCTCATCTATGAAGAGGAGACGATTACACCCGTGTTATAGAGCTGACTGTGAGTCTGCAATGAGGCCATGTCTGTGAAGTGCTGTGCTGTCTCCTGGATACACGGTGGTGGAGAGGACTGGGCAGGTGGGCTTTCCTTGGGAGGCCCTGCTGGCCCCTGATGCTCTTCTAAGCTCTCCAGCCTGGGATGGGCCCACCAGCAAGCTGCCCTGATTTTTAAAGGCCCCAGAAGCACTGAGGAGAGATAGTCTGGTTGTAGCTGGGGGCTTGGAGGTAGAGCCCTTCTCATTCCATCAGAAGAGCACTGGGTGTGGCGAGCCAGCCTCCTCCCTCCCCCAAGGGGGTGTCATTCACATCCCTACCCCTGAGTTCCTAGCATAGGAACCCACTTTTCTGAGTGTTGTTCATTGTTGGACAGGTTTGGAGAATAGACTTGACCCCTGAGTCTGGGTCAGAGGGAAGAAGACATGAGGTAGCATACAATGAACAGAGGGGTGAATGGTGGCTAGGTCAGGCAGGGCTCATAGGCCTAGGGCTTCAGATCTCCTAGAGGCCCAGGCACTCCACTTTGTAGACACTGACCCTGGGCATAGTCCCACTTCTTGAGTCTCTATGACAGGGTGCCCAGAGTAGGGACTGGAGGGGTGGCACAGATAAGGACACCCACCTTGACATTGGCACTTGCAAGGAGGTTCACTAAGATCTGTGGGCCTTGATGACTGGAGCCTGAGGCAGGGTCAGGACGAAATGTTCAGTCCAGGCTGAGGCCTGGGACGGGAGCCGAAAGGAGAGGTACACACCAGAGATCTGGGGCTCAGAGGGTTTAGGGACTTTGTCCAAGATCACTCTAGAGTCTTGAGAGACCAGTGATGAGACCTGGGAGTGGAACCTCTGCCAAGAAAGAGAGGCTATTAGGACTGGTGCCATCTGGGAAGGTTTCCTGGAAGAGGAGTAAGCCAAAGCCAATGGGACTGGTAGGGAAGGGCACCAGGGAGTTTGAACAGAGAGAGCATCCCTAAGCTGGCTCCCAGCAAAGCCTTCCCACAGGGCACAGGTCTCCCTGGCCAGGGATGAGCTTCCTATCACCGAGGGGGTAGGTGCAGAGGTTGGACAACCCTTTGGGGACTCTATAATTCGATAATCAGACTCCCCCCACCACACACACACCAGGTCCTGCCCTAGAGGCCCTGCCCACAGCCCCCATCCTCTAACAAGACCCCTCCATACCCTTATGGGCCTCCATTCCTGGGACCTGTCTTCTCCTGGGACTAGAGATGTTGTACCTGTGCCCCCAACCCTGCCATGGATATGCCTCCCCTGTGCCTGTCACTGTGGTGGTCGGCTCTTGTTCCTCAGGATGGAAGCGGCAGTACCCGGGTCTCTGCCCTGGCTCTGGTGACTTGGGTTAAGTTACTTTGCTTTTCTGTGCCTCCTTTTCCCCATCCTTAAGACAGAAAGAATAATAATACCTACTTCACAGGGCAGTTGAGAGGATTAAATAATGTGTATATGATGCTTAGAACAGAGCCTGGTGTATATTAGGGCTCAGTTAACTTTTTTTAGCAAAAGGATTGGAATCCAGCCTTGCCTGAAGGGTGGCTAAGCCCTGATAACCATCTGGCTGTATGACCTTTGGCACCAACTTCACCTTTCTGGGCCATAGTGCCTTCATCGGTAATGAGAGTGACAAGTTTCTATTCTCAGGGATGGTGTGAAGGCCAACTTGGTGGGGCATATCCCCAAAGTGCCAAGCCTGAAGGTGGGGGCTCCATAGTTAGCAGCTAGAGTTGGGGGCAGTCTGGAGACATTCTTCTTTGCAAATGTGAGAAGTTATGGGGGTTTTGTTTAGCTTTTAATGTTTCATTGTGATTTGGGTGAAAGTTTACAGGACAAATTCAACCATTCATACACATTTCGTTTCATATCACTGACTGCAATCCACTCATTGTAACGGCACTCATCTTACTTCCTACCTGTGTTTCTCATTTCCATTCTTCCTTCTCTCCTAACCCTTCCTGCTTTCTGAATTTATCCTTGGGCAGATGCTGCCCTTTTGATCTCGAATGGTTGATTGTTCTAAGGAGTCCATACCTCCCTAATGTTATTGTTCACCTTGTAGACTTACTATTTGGCTGAAAGTTGAGCCATGGGAGTGAGTTCAATTCCAGGGATGAAGGGTGACCAAGGGCCATAGTCTCAGGGGTTCCACCAGTCTCTATCCAACCAGTAAGCCTGGTCTTTTTTTATGATTTTGAGCTTTTTCTCACATTTTTCTCCTACTCTATCCAGGACCTTCTAATGTAATCCCTTTCAGAGTAATTGGTATTCACTCTCTAGTTCTGATCTCAGAGTCATAGAGGCTGAGGTTTGCGTGGTCCATTAGTCCTTTGGATTAATTGTTTACACGTGTCTTTCATTTTCTTCACTCTTCTTTGCTCTGGATGGGGAGAGAGCAATAGTTGAATCCTAGATGGCTACTCACAAGTGGGTTTTGGTTTTTTGAAAAATCCTTTGCAGGAGCCCAGAAAGGAGGTCAAGAAGTAAACAGATTTCCAGATCTGCCAGCGTCCATGGTGATGGAAGTGGTGGTGGGAGGGTGAAGGCACAAACTCTGAGGAGAGGGGTGTTTGAGATGCAGGGAGAGGGCTTTGCCAGCAGGGGGACCTCTTGAGCCAAGGTCTGGCACAGTGGAGGTTCATGATGCATTGGGAACAGCCAGAAACCCTGGGTGGCAGGAGGGCAGGTCTTGAAGGCCAGGGAGGGGTACGGAGGGCCCCTTGGGCCTCATGTGGCTTCAGGTGGCATAGTCCTGGGGGAACGAGATGCTGCTTACCTTCTGCCCCCTCTCTCCCCAGGACATGCGGAAGCATGTGACCATGACCCTGCTGGACACGGAACAGTCGTATGTGGAGTCACTGCGTACCCTGATGCAGGTGAGGCTTGTGGCCAACCCAGGTCCAGGAGGCCTTCAGAAGGGTGGAAACAGACCCATCTCATAGACAGGAGGCCAAGGCCTGAGAGGAGAGGGGAGGGATGACCTGGGACACACCTTTCTGCTGTGAAGAAGCCCATGTCCCTGCCCTCGAGGAGGAGGAGGCCCCTTCCAGGGCAGGAGAGGGGGGCTTCAACTGGCCAGGTGAGGCCATTCCCAGGGCCCCCTATCCCCACATCCCCTGGAGAGCCCTGGGCCTGAGCTTAGATCTGTGGACCCCCTCTGGTGTGCCCCCACCTCATTTCATTCACATTTCCTAGGACTTCACCCTCCACCTTTTGGGAAAATATTTCATGAATGGAATTGAATACTGAGCACCTGTTGTGTGCCAAGCTCTGTTCCAGATGCAGGAAGCTCACAGTCCTATTGGGGACACAATAGATTACATGAGGCTCTCCAGAAGCATTCACCACTACTAGATGTGGAGTCAGGGAAAGTTCCCTGGAGGAGGTGCTGAGACCCATCTTCTCGGCAGCAGGAACAGCATGTGCAATGTTGAATATGGAGGGCCTGCTGCAGTATTCATAGTTCCATGTGGCAGCATGGAATACAAGGGTTTAAGTCTCATAGTGAAGATGGGGCCACACTGTGGGGACCTTGAATGCTAGGAAGAGGTTTGAGACTCTGCTGAGGGCCCTGGGAAACAGCAGAAGGCTTTGTGCAGAGGACATATGTAGCCTAATTCATGTTTTGCCAAGTCTGATTTATGGGAAAATGAGTGTCAGAGAAGGAGGCTAAAGCAGGTAGAGGCCACCACTGAGGTCAGGTGAAGGAGGAGAGGCCGGGACCAGGGCAGAGGCTCCAGAGAAGGAAAGCTGGGAACAGATATTAAGGGAGATGGACTGGTCAGCCGGGCATGGGAACTGGTAGAATGTGAGGGGTAAAGTGAAGAAGCCCAGGATGATGTCTGGACTTCAGGCCTAGTGACCCGGATGCTAGAGAAGCCCCACCTGGGAAAGGTGAGGCACAGGCAAGGAGCAGTTCTGGGGCAAGATGGTGACATCAGACTCAGATGTGTAGGGTTTGGGGAGGCCCAGGAGCCTGGACCCACATATGGCTCTGGGCTCTGGAATGAAGAATGTGGGTCTGGACCGAAAGTGAGGCCGGGGAGGCCAGTGGTTGCAGATGAACTTTCTCAGGCCTCCTGGGCAGAGTGAGGCAAAAGGTGGAGGGTGGAGTCCTAGGAAACGTGAAGTTCAGGAGCAGACAGAGGACTCATGCGTTCCTTCATTCACTCACTCCGCCAATCTGTAGCAAGCACCTTTGCATGCCAGGCTGTTCACAGAGGGTACAGCAGTGGGCATGAGTGACAAGGTCCTGCCTCCTGGAACTCCCAGTTTATGACTGAGACCAACAGTAACCAGGCAGATAAATCATATATGATGACAAATGATGATATCACAGTGCACAGAGAACTAACGCAGGATAGGGGCCGGCTTGGGTGTGGGGTCAGGAGCTCTGGTGGCATAGTGCCTAAGGCATTTGATTGCTAACCAGAAGGTTGGTGGTCCATTCCACAGAAGGAGGACTGGGTGATCTACTTCCATAAAGATTTACTGCCTTGGAAACCCAAAGGGGGTCTCTATGAGTCAGAATCAACTCCATGGCAGTGAATTTGGTTTTGGTTTTGGTTTTGGTCTTGGGTATGGGGTCAGGGGAAGTTTCTCTACGGTTGGAGAGGACAGGCAGGTAGGAGTTAAGGATGGGGAGAGCCCAGAGGGGATCATTCCAGGCTTGGAGTCTCGAAGGGGCTTGGAGTATGGAGAGAATAGAAAAGAAAGGTGGCCAGTATGGCTGCTGGGAGGGAGGAGGGGTGAGTGAGGTAGGAGCCAGGCAGCACCGGAAGCAGGACCAGGCTGTGCAGGGCCCCAGGGCTGCTGGGCAAGGAGCCAGATTTTACTGTAAGCACAACTGGAAGTCATAGGAGGGACACAGCCAGGATTCCAACTTTATAGAATTCACCCTCCCCCCACCAGCCCAGTTGCCAGGCAGGAGTAGACATGGAGGAGTCCGAGGGGAGTCCTTTGCCATCCTCTAGGTGAGAGACACTGGGATCAGAAAGCCTAGGGCTTGAGTCCTTGCCTGCTTGCTGGGTGATAAGTAGCCTAATCACCTCACCTCTCTGAGCATCCGTGTTTGTCTACAAAATGTTGCTAATAATACTCATCCGTTTCTTAGTGTGAAGATTAAAAGGTGATGATGCGGCTCGTGCTTCATGCAGATAGGAGATGGTAGCAGTAGGAGAACTGAGGCAGGCAGAGCCTGGGTGTGTCTTGTTGTTGTTGTTATGTGCCCTCGAGTCAGCCCTGACTCATAGCAACCCCTCCTTGGGTTTCCGAGGCAGTATCACTACAGGAGTAGGATTGCCCAACCTTCCTTCCGAGGAGTGGCTGATGGGTTTGAACCGCCAGCCATCTGGTGAGCAGTCAAGTGCCTTAGCCACTGTGCTACCAGAGCTCCCGGGTGTGTCTTATTCCCATCTAAATCTCCAAGACCTAGTCCAGCGCTAGACCAGAGCACCTGTGGGTGGAAGAGCCCAGGTGGGATCGTGCTGAGGAAACCAAGCACTGAGAGTGCTGTGGGGTAAGGGGGAGGCAGACAGGAGTGTATCAGCTGAATCCAAGGACTGAGGCCAGGACAGGGGTTAGGAGCACGGCTCTGGAGTAAGACCACTAGTGTTCAAACTTGGCTCCACCTTTTGACTAGCTTTGTGACCTAGAGCAACTCACATAACCAATCTGTACCTCAGTTTACTCATCTGTCGAATGGGGATAATAATGGTATCTGCCTCTGTGGGTAACACCCCTGGCCTTTTCAGAGCCCCACCACCAGGTGAGAGGATTCTACTGAGTTTTACTTTCTCAAGGTTGTTTTACTTTCTCAAGCCAAATTTTTAAAGAATTTTCATATCAATTTTATTGTATATACCTGTGAGTCAGAATGAACTCCATAGCAATGGGTTTGAATTTTTTTTTTCATTTTTGGTTTTTTGAAAGCCTCTCCTTGGCCTGTAGGGAGCTCTGGTGGTGTAGTGGATAAGGCACTTGACTGCTAACCAGAAAGTCAGTGGTTCAAACCCCCCAGCTGGTCTGGGGAAGGAAAACTGGGCAGTCTACTTCTGTAAAGATTTACAGCTTCAGAAACCCAGTGGGGTTTTGTTGCTATGAGTCTGGAAAGACTGGATGGCAGTGAGTTTGGGTTTTGTTTTGGTTTGGTTTGGTTTTTGTGCTCTTTGGCCTGTAGGTACAATTCTGGTCAGTAGAGGGCGGCCTCTCCACAAGCACATCAGCCACCCAGCATGGCTGTGCTTGTTTAGGGAACAACATTGAATGCAGATTTGAGCTGAAAATAGAAATTTTAGTCACAGCGTAACCAACAAATCAACGACTATTAAAACAACATTCAGATATTGTTAAATGCCATCAAGTTGGCTTCAACTAATAGCAACCTTGTGTACAACAGCACAAAACACTGCCCAGTCCTGCCCTGTCCTCACAATCTTTGCTACGCTTGAGTCCATTATTGCAGCCACTGTATAAATACATCTTGTTGAGGATCTTCTTTTTCGCTGACCCTCTACCAAGTATTCAGATCCTGTCACTAAAATCCTCCAATGACTTTTCTATATGGCTTCCCATTCCTATTTATCCTTTTAACTTACTGTCTGACTACTACATGAAATCTAGTCTAAGACACATATTCTTCACATTTTAAATCTCCAAAATCAGAGTTCATCATAATTGATAGTATATGATAATTTGATCTGCAGCACATTTTTTTCTTAAAGTTAAATAAAAGTAACAGTGTGTCTTAAACTTGAGGAAATGTGAGTTTTTACTTCTTTCTTCCATTTGTCTGCTTCATCCAACTATGTTGTAGTCTCTATCAGGGCAGGAGTACTTGTTTTTCTTGTTTACTACCGTCTCGCAGTTCCTAGACCAGTGCCTGACACGTTGTTGTTGTTAGGTGTCGTTGAATTAGAAGGAAACACTTCCTGCTTGTGCACCTCACAGTCATTGCTGGGTTTGAGCCCATTGTTGTCAATCACTGTCAGTCCATCTCACTGAGAATCTTCCTCTTTTTTGCTGAACCCTCTACTTTACCAAGCATGATGTCCTTCTCCAGGGACTGGTCTTCCTAATAACATGTCCAAAGTATGTGAGACAAAGTCTTGCCATACTCTCTTCCAAGGAGCATTCTGGCTGTACTTCTTCCAAAGCAGATTTGTTCATTCTTCTGGCAATCCATGGTATAGTCGATATTTTTTGGCAACACTATAATTCAAACACATCAATTCTTCTTTGGTCTTCCTTATTCATTGTTCAGCTTTCACATGCATATGAGATGATTAAAAATGCTCTGGCTTAAGTCAGGCACACCTTGGTCCGCAAAGTGACATCTTTGCTTTGCAACACTTTAAAGAGGTCTTTTGCAGCAGATCTGCTCAATGCAATATGTCATTTGATTTCTTGACTGCTTTCCACGGCATTGATTGTGAATCAAAGTAAAATGAAATCCTTGACAACTTCAATCTTTTCTCCATTTATCATGATCTTCCTAATTGGTCCAGTTGTGAGGATTTTTGTTTTCTTTATATTGTGGTATAATCCATATTGAAGGCTGTAGTCTTTGAAATTTATCAGTAAGTGCTTTAAGACCTCTTAGCTTTCAGGAAGAAAGATTGTATCATCTGTATATCACAGGTTGTTAGTGAGTCTTCCTCCAATTCTGATTCTACATTCTTCTTCATATAGTCTTGTTTCTTGGATTATTTGCTCAGCATAGAGATTGAATAAGTGTGGTGAAAGGATACAACCTTGACACATAGCGTTCCTGATTTTAAACTATGCAATATCCCCTTGTTCTGTTGGAACAGCTGCTTCTTAGTCTATGTATGTGTTCTGCAAGAGTGTTCTGGAATTCCCATTCTCCACAATGTTGTTCATAATTTGTTATGATCAAAAGCCTGTGCATAATCAGTAAAACACAGGTAAACATCTTTCTGATATTTTCTGCTTTTAGCCAAGATCCATCTGACATCAGCAATGATATCTCTCCTTCCACATCCTCTTTTGAAACCAGCTTGAATTTCTGGCAGTTCCCTGTCCATGTATTGCTATAACCATTTTTTAGTTATCTTCAGCAAAATTTCACTTGTGTGTGGCCTTAATGATATTGTTTGATAATTTATGCATTCAGTGGGATTACTTGCCTTTGGAAAGGGCACAGATATGGATCTCTTCCAGTCAGTTGGCCAAGACTTCCAAATTTCTTGGCATAGACAAGTGAGTACCTCCATCATTGCATCTGTTTGTTGAAACATCTCAATTGGTATTCCATCAATTTCTACAGCCTTGTTTTCTGCCAATTCCTTCAGTGCAGCTTGGACTTCTTCCTTCAATACCATTGGTTCTTGATTATATGCTGCCTACTGAAATGGTTGAACATTGACCAGTTCTTTTTGGTACAGTGACTCTGTGATTCCTTCCTTCTTCTTTTGATGCTTCCTGTATCATTCAGTATTTTACCATAGAATCCTTCAATACTGCAAATTCAAGGCTTGAATTTTTCTCTTCAGTTCTTTCAGCATGAGACATGCCAACGTTGTTCTTCTCTTTTGTTTTTCTGACTCCAGGTCTTTGCACATTTCATCATAGTACTTTGTCTTCTGAAGCTGCCATTTGAAATTTGTTCAGCTCTTTTCTTTCATCATTTCTTCTATTCACTTTAGCTAGTCTGCATTCAAGAATAAGTTTCAGAGTCTCTTCTGACATCCATTTTGGATTATTAATGGCACATATTAAATGCTAAATAAATATTTGCTGAATGAATTAGTGAGTATGGGTCTCCAGGGAAGCCCCATCTTCTTGTTTCCCACACTCCAAACTCTGTTCATCCAACAAACCTTTCCTGAGCCCCCACCCCATCTTGTTCCAGGCTCTGGGCTGTCAGTGAGGGGCATGGGAATAGGTCTTCCCATGCTCCTTCTGGAACTTACAGTGTAACAAGGGCGATCCAGGAGGCAGGGCACTGAGCCGTCCAGACCAGGTAATTTTGTGTGCACTCACATAGGGACCTGCAGGCAGTGGTGTCTGGTCACACCTATAAAGCTGGGTTAGGGTGCCGTATATCTGAGGGTACGTGCACTGACCCCATGGATACACCCCACCCCCAGGGCTACATGCAGCCACTGAAGCAACCAGAGAACTCTTTGCTGTGTGACCCATCGCTGGTAGATGAGATCTTCAACCAGATCCCCGAGCTCCTACAGCACCATGAGCAGTTCCTGGAGCAGGTGCGGCACTGCGTGCAGACTTGGCATGCCCAGCAGAAGGTGGGAGACCTGCTTGTCCAGTCGGTGAGTAACCCTGCTGCCAGCCCCCACAAGCTCAGGCCCTTCTCAGAAGAGGCTAGATGCTGCCTCGGACTCATAGCTGGCCACTGATCCCAGATCCTATCCCAAAACTTGACCAGACACTAGCACTGACCCCAGCCCCTGAGTTGGCCTGTATTTGGACACTATCCCAACCCCAGACTTTGGCTGGACTCTAGTGTGAATCCCAATAAGACACTGATCCTGACCCTAGACCAGCCCCAGTTTCTGGCACTGACCCAGCTCCTGGCACTAACACTGACCCAGATCTCTACTAGATGCTGCTCCTGACCCCAACCCCACTCTTGACCTGAACAAATCATTTCAAAAGAAAAATCATAAAAATCCTTTCAAAAATTTTACTGCAAAAAAAATCCTATTTTTGTGGGATATGGGTGTTTTCTCACGTGTTTGTTACAATGCAGAATGAGGCCTTGAGCCTAAGAAGGTCTTAGAAAGTCCCTACTGACCTGGAAACTGACATGACTAGAACCTTGGCCCGAGGTTGACAGGACACCAGCTTGGACTGAGTGCTGACATCTCCAGCCCATCACCACCCTCTGTGTCCCCAGGCCCAGCCCCCTGCCTGGACCTTGATGCTGACCATGGAGTGAGGTGGAAGCCCCGGGACCCCAGGAGGGATCCCCTAAACTACCTGTCCCAGCATTGGGGGTGATTGGTGGGGTCTGTTTTCTCTCCTGAGCTGCTTCAGCCTCTGCCCTGTCCCTGACCAGAGGTGGGGAGGGCAGGGACAATCAGCACCTTAGACGGACAAGGACTCTGAGGCCTAGAACAGGCCAGAAATACCACCAAAGGTCACCTGGCCCACCCATGGTGCAACTGAGGCAGGAACCCAGGTGTCCTGACTCCCAGCGAGGGCTTCTAACTGAAAACCTCTATGTTAGCCTAGTTATCAGCCAGCCACCAGATGCTAGCCACCAGCTGTGTGCCCTGACCCTGAGCAGGGCTTTCCTGTGGGCAGGTGGGGGCATCTGGCTCCTGGAGAGAGGACTTATCCTGGGAGACCAGGGGAGACTGAGAGCAGGTATGGTACCCGGCAGGGCCTTTGTGAGAGCAGGGAGTGCTTCCTGGAGGAGGCAGAACTGACTGGAGCTCAGCCCTAATGCCTGGGTGAGATTGAATAGGACAGGGGCATTCCTGCTGGAGGTAATTATGTGAGCAAAAGTCCAGTGGCTGGAATGAACCTGCATCCCTCAGAGGACAGTAAGCAGGGAGATCTACCTGGCTAGCCTAGGTGGCTTGGAGACCAAAGGATGAAAATGCCCAGTGGTAAGTGAGACAACAAGAACTGAGCTCACAGGACATGTGCAGGCACACCTAACATATGTGCACACACTCACATACACAGGTGAGATGTATATATGTAGTACATATGCATGTACACACATCTAATCACACAGTTACACGTATAACCATACACACTTAGAAACACAGTTACAGACTATTTTTTCTACTTGTGGGGGAAGGGTGGGATTGTTGGCTTATGAATCAGTGGAACCAGGACCCAAAGCAGGATGAGGTGGGAGAGGGACACTTTGAGGGGCCCCAACCTGCCTCCTTCCCCACAGTTCTCCAAGGATGTCCTGGTAGAAATCTACTCCGCCTATATCGATAACTTCCTCAATGCAAAGGATGCTGTGCGTGTGGCTAAAGAGGCGAGACCTGCCTTTCTCAAGTTCTTGGAGGTACCATGGGGTAGGGCAGGGAGATGGGATGGTCCTCACCCTTGGACCACCTTTGGAGGCCCTGGGAATTCCCGGCCTGGTCACCACAGCCTTCGCCAGTGGGCCAACCTCTGCCCTCAGGCTGAGCTGGAGGGGGCGTCCCTGGGCCTGTCCTTGAACGTACCCCTGCATGTCATCCCTCACATGGGTGCACATCTACCCTGCTCTGGGTTTCAGCAAAGCATGCGGGAAAACAAGGAGAAGCAGGCGCTGTCTGACCTCATGATCAAGCCTGTGCAGCGGATTCCACGCTACGAGCTTCTGGTGAAGGTGGGTATGAGGATGGGTGGGCAAGGCTTAGAAGCATGGAGGAGATACAGGAGGCCCTGAGGCCCTGCTTAATTGATCTTGGCATTAGGGAACCCAGGGGTCAGGTAGGAAGTCCTCTCTGATGTCTGCCCATGGTCCCTTCTGCTGCAGCAGTCAGTCTGGGCAAGGGCTGCTCAGCAGGCAGGTCTGGTCCCGGTTCCCATCCTAGGACCTCCTGAAGCACACACCTGAGGACCACCCAGACCACCCACTGCTGCTGGACGCTCAGCGGAACATCAAGCAGGTGGCTGAACGCATCAACAAGGGCGTGCGGAGTGCTGAGGAGGCAGAGCGGCGTGCGCGCGTATTGCAGGAGATAGAGGCTCACATCGAGGGCATGGAGGATGTGCGTGCCACCTCTGCCCTTCTGTCCACTCTGCTTCTGTGTCTGCATCTGTGGTCACCTGTGATTGTGGCTATGTCGTGCCCGCCTCTGCTCACCTGCCGTCTCAGCCGTGTCCAGGGTTGCATCTGTGGTCAGCTGCGATGATGGCCATGTCATGTCCATATCTGTGGTCACCAACAATCATGACCACGTCCACGTCCACATCTGTGGTTACCTGTGAATTATAGCCCTGTTCACATCTGCATCTCTGGTCGCTTGCTGTCATGGCTGTGTCCACATGCTCATCTGTGGACACCTGTGATTGTGGCTGTGTCCGTGTCCACATCGGCATCTACAGTGTGTTTGTACCCATGTCTGTGTCTCTACCATCACACATCTTCACCATCTGTGTCCACCTGTCTGTTCACGTTCATTTCTCTTCCATGTCTGTCTCTGACCATGTGTCCCACAGCCCGATAGCACAGTATTCTAAGGGTGGTTAGGATGCTACTGCCACTGGCCTGAACCCATAGGGCAAGGCTTAGGGGTCACGGGGGTCTATGGAGGAGACTGATAACTATCCTTCGAGACACTTTGTCCTTCCTGCCCTGCAGCTCCAGGCCCCTCTACGGCGGTTCCTGAGGCAGGAGATGGTCATTGAAGTGGTAAGAACTGTCCCATTGTCTGCTCACCTGCCCTGACTTCCCTGCTTTGTTCATACTTCTGCTCATACCTGCTGCCTATGGGTCTGCCAGCCTCTTCCACCCCAACCGGAGTGTCAGATCACATCCCAGCTCTGCCTCTTGACTCTCTGGGCAGCTAGAGGAGAGCCCTCAACCCTTCCTGGGCCTCGCTGCCCCTTGAGCATTGTGGGCAGGTGGGTGGGCTTCTGGGCTGTGTCCATCCAGCCTGAATCCTGCCCTGGGCCCCACAGAAGGCGGTCGGTGGCAAGAAGGACCGGTCCCTGTTCCTGTTCACGGACCTCATTGTCTGCACCACCCTGAAGCGGAAATCAGGCTCCCTACGACGCAGCTCCATGAGCCTGTAAGTGGCTGGGTGGGGCCGGGCTGACTTGCAGGGGGAGCAGATTCTCTCCCTGGGCTCCACTTCCCCACCCTGGATAGAGCACCTTGTTACCTCCCCACAGGTACACGGCGGCCAGCGTCATCGACACGGCCAGCAAGTACAAGCTGCTGTGGAAGCTGCCCCTGGAAGATGCAGACATCATCAAAGGTGGGGCTGGCTCAGGCCTGCTGGGGTCTCGGGGTATCCTTTGAGAAGCTCTCCTAGAGGCTTTGAGCTCCAGCCAGTCTGGCTGCCTGTCTATCTGCTTTTTTGCTTTGGGGCCTTTCTTTCCCATCCAGTATGAGAGAGCTAGCTGGTATGCAAGGACCTGGTTGGCATCCTCAGAGCCAGACCAGGACCTGTCCATACAGACTGCCTGCTGACCAAGTGGGGGGCGTGGCTGGCAGGTGGAGGTGGCACAGGGAGAACAGACACAGTTGTCGTTAGCCATTGATTCGTCTGTGTGAACTCATGTAAACACCTAATATTGGGTGATTTTACACTATTCTGTTCAGTGGTTTTTGTACACAGGGAAGAGAGACTCACTCAGGTTAGTTCAGGAAAAAGAGTCAACTGGAAAGAACCATGCTGTTTGGGGCTAAGATTGTTAGCATTTGAGGCAGCTTCAAGGAGCCTCTCCTCCTGCCGTATCTTCTCTGTCTCTGTCTCTCTCTCTCATACACACACACACACACACACTGTCTGCCCCATTCTCCTCTCTGCTTTCTCTGCTTCCTTGTAACTTCAGCCCCTTACTCCCCACAGGGTATGCCACAGGGCCATTTCGAAAACAATTTGTCAGTTTTAGGATCCGTTTATTCACTAGTGCTGTCATGATGCCATCCAGGTCTTTCTTACCATTCTGCAAATCTGTAGCCTGAATGGTAAACTTACACTTACCAACAACATACCCTACAAACAAGATTGGAGGAAAACAGAGAAAGAAAATGTCATTTAGGGAAAAGCAAAAAGAAAGATGCCTCCTTCCCCTTGATGTCAAGACTTCTGTGTTCTGGTGCAGGGGAGTGGTCCATCATGGGCCAGTGGTCCAGAGTGTGCACCCCAAGGCAGGCAGTAGAGGAGGGGGTACCAGGCTAGCCTATGAGACCAGCTGCTTGGAATCATTAGGTGTGGAATAGGACAGAGAAATCCAGGGCAGTAGCTCCTTGCTCTCTGCCTGGTGGGGAAATGAGTCCCGTAGTCAGCATATTTGACTGCCTGAGGCTCCGACTGCTCCCTCAACATCCTCATGGGAGGCCATACCACCACAAAAGTTCGGCATCAGCTGGAACCGCATAACCTACCAAGCCATCTGCCTTCTTCTTTTTTTTTTTTTTTGCCTGTGCCCAGCACCCTGTGCCATGTGTCTCTGAATCAGGCATAGTCCCCTGCTCTCAGGCCTGGATTTCTCTGGGAGCTGCCTGTTAACTTTGTCCCTGGGGACTTGGGGTTTATAAGATCTTAGTTTTCTGGGCTGTGCCCCACACCCAGCTGCAGGTTGTGCAGTGATGTGAAGGGTGTCTGTCCAAGCCCACTGTCCTTAACCTCATGCAGAGTGTCTTAAGGCGATGCCTGCTACAACCCCAAGGCCTTGCCCACACTGCATGTAGTTGGTCTTGAGCAATCACAGGCTTTATGAATGGTTTTGCTCTGTGTACCCTAAACTGCTCTGCAGGCCACAGCAAGCCCCATGCCCCTGTGAGCATCTCTGGCTTACAACCCCACTCCTGGTCTGAACTTGTGATTGTTAGGCTCCTTTGGTTGTAAGAGACAGAGATCCACTCAAGTTACCTCTAGAAAAGGGGAGTTTATGGTAAGAATACATGTACCAGAACAGGAAAAGCACCAGGAACTGAAGGATCTCTTTGGGTCAGATACCATCATCTTTTCCCCATTCTTTTCTTAGAATATCTACTCCTTTTTCCTTTATATACCAATTGCTATCTCTAATCATCCATGGTTTCTTTTCCTTCATATTCTAGATTTCCCATAACTTCAGCCTGGCTCCTCTGGCATTCTTTTTTTTTTTTTTTAATTGTGATTTGGGTGAAAATTTACAGAGCAAATTCACTTTCCATACAGCAGTTCACATACACTTTGTCTCATGACATTGACCACAATTTACCACAATGCAACAGCTCCCCTCCTACTTCCTCCTGACAGTCACCTCCTCCCTATATCCATCCCTCCATGCACTCCTGCCCCCTGAGCTGTCTCCCTGTGCATAAACAGCCCTTCTTTCTCCCATGATTGTTCTTTCCAAGGAGTGTATCTACCTCAGGTAAATGTTCAACTCCTATGCCTGTCTTTTGTTAAGCTGGAAGCCACAGGAGCAGGTTCAGTTCCAGACCTGAAGGGCAGCTAGGGGCCATAGTCTCAGTGGTTCCACCAGGCTCTATCAGACCAGCAAACCTGGTCCCCCTTTTTTTTCCTGGTGTTCTTGCTAGATCACACCTTTAGTTTCAGCTTTGATAACTGACCAGCCTGATTCAAACTTATGAGACATTCTAATAGCCTATCTCTTTTGGTCATTTTATTGGTTATAGATCTCATTGTTGTTGTTATGTGCCGTCGAGTCGACCCCGACTCATAGCGACCCCTCCTTGGGTTTCCGAGGCAGTATCACTATGGAAGTAGGATTGCCCAACCTTCCTTCCGAGGAGTGGCTGGTGGGTTTGAACCGCCAGCCTTCTGGTTAGCAGTCAAGTGCTTTAGCCACTATGCTACCAGAGCTCCTAGCAGCTTCCTAATCAGCTGCTCTGGAACAGTCATTTTGGGAGGGTGTCACATGGTACCAAACATGACTACCTCATCGGGAGGACAGTTGCCCTTAGCAAGGGTGGAGGTGTGGCACGCGCTCCCAGGTTGGTCCTGTCCAGTACCACTCATTGTCTCATTTAATGCTTGTAACCACCCTGGGAGGAAGGTGGAGTTTTCACCCTGGTTACAGGTGAGGATACTGAGGGCTGGGATGTGAATTGCCTTGCCCACATCTGCATATAGTGAGGGGCAGCACCACAATCTGAACCCAGCTGAGTCCAGCTCTGAAGCCCAGAGTCTTCTATGGATCCTGCTGCTGCAGTAACATTTCCATCTGGGAGCAGAGTGTGTGTTTGGGCGTGGGTCATGGGCAGGAAGGGGGGCTAGGCTGCAGCCAAGTAGAGAGAAGGGCTTGCAGGATGGGTAGAGGTCTTGGGCTCCAGATCCTGTGTCCCCGCCTTTCTTACTGACCCATTCTCTCCATGGCCTTCCTTTACTGCCACCAGGAGCATCCCAGGCTACCAATCGAGAGAACATCCAGAAGGCCATCAGCCGCCTGGATGAGGACCTGACCACCCTGGGCCAAATGAGCAAGCTCTCTGAGAGCATCGGTTTCCCCCATCAGGTCTGTGCCCTCCTCCTGAGGCAGGGGGAATGTCTGAGGGGGAGAGACAGCCTGTCACCTGGCTCCAGGAGGAGACATCACTCCACTTAAACTGAGGAAAGTGGTGTGCTTCACATCTGAGGGTGGGTATAGAGCTCCATTCCCCTCTGAGGGAGGAGAAAGGGTTCACTCTGTCTGTTGAGGAAGGATCCAGGCTACCTCTTGGTCTAAGCGGGGAGACAGAATCCAGTTTTCTATCTGAGGGGGAGAGGCACATCCCTACACACACTCTGAGAGGCAGGGTTGTGGCAAGACTGGGCCCTCTGCCCCACAGAGCCTGGACGACGCACTGCGGGACCTCTCAGCTGCCATGCACCGGGACCTGTCGGAGAAGCAGGCTCTGTGCTATGCTCTCTCCTTCCCACCTACCAAGCTAGAGCTGTGCACCACACGGCCTGAGGGCACTGACTCCTTCATCTTTGAGTTTCCCCACCCGGACGCCCGCCTCGGCTTTGAGCAGGCCTTCGATGAGGCCAAGAGGAAGCTGGGTGAGCCAGGACCCTTGCTGGTTATCTCCTCTCAGAACCTTCTCCTCCTACCCCCGCCCCGAGACACACACACACACACACACACACACGCACCCCTCTCTGAGCAGGCCTGGAGCAGAGAAAGCTGCTGATCATGGTCCATGGCCTAGAAGATTCTTAGAGACCTCTGGGTTAAACTCCCTCATTGTACAGATAAGAAAATTGAGGCCAAGGACCAGTTGAACATAACCCACAGCCACATCACTCTAGTAATGGCTGGGATCAGGCCCCTCTCTAGAGGGACCCTGAGGGGCAGGGGAGGAAGAGAAATGGGGCCAGGGTGAGGTCGATATTGAGCAGGGTCTGTCTCCCCCTGACCCATCCCCTTGTCTATGTGTCTGTCCATCCCTACCACAGCATCCAGCAAAAGCTGTCTAGACCCCGAGTTCCTGAAGGCCATCCCCATCATGAAAACCCGCAGCGGCATGCAGGTGTGTCTGTGTGTGGGTTGTGTGGGTTATTTGGGTGTACGAATTCAAAGCTGGCATGCGTTCATGTGTTTTTGTTTTGTGTACAGTGTTATGTAACATATCTTGAACGTCAAAATTACTCCATATGTCTTTGAATATATAGCTCTCTGTACACACGTGGGCACTGCATATGTGCCGTATATGTGTGTTTCATTCTTGTCTATATTTGAGCAAAGGCTATGCATATGATATGAAAGTGACTAATTCATGTGCTTGTACATTTGCATGTAAAGCATATATACAGGTTACCAGTGTCACATTTGTTATATGCATGTACTTATGATCATAATATTCAGTGTATACATACATGTACATGTATGTGTGGATGATGGCAGTATCACACAGGTATGAGTGTATATGATGTGGAAAATAGTGTCATATGTGCTGGGTGGATGTGGACACAAGTATGTAGAGGGTGTACTAGGAATCCCTACACACACATGCAGCCCTCCCTCTCTCTGTTCTGCTGGGGTTGGGGGTAGAGCATCAGAGAACTGGCAGCAATTCCTCTATTCACCTTCCCCTGTCCACTGGCACCTCCTGCAGTTCTCCTGTGCAGCCCCCACCCTGAGCAGCTGCCCAGAGCCCGCGCCGGAGGTGTGGGTGTGCAACAGTGATGGCTACGTGGGCCAGGTGTGCCTGCTGAGTCTGCGGGCAGAGCCCGACGTGGAAGCCTGCATCGCTGTCTGCTCAGCCCGCATCCTCTGCATTGGGGCAGTGCCTGGTCTGCAGCGCCACTGCAACCGGTAAGTTCACGTGGCAGAGCCTCAGGTGAGCTTACACTTGGGCCTGGGAGACAGTTGGCCCTCAGCACACACGAAGACCACCTCTTGCAGTGGTTGTGGGCGGACCAGTTGGGTTTGATGTAGGTGGGCGTGCCCTTGGAGAGATGGGCATTGTCTGTGGGTGTGGCCTTATGGGCCTGTCGGGCAGAGCTGGCCAAATCTTGGCCCCTACCGGCTTTCACCCCCACCACTTGGTCTCTGGTATCACAGGGAACGACCTCCCTCGCTGAGGAGCCCTCCTGAGACCGCACCAGAGCCTGCTGGACCAGAGCTGGACACAGAGGCCACTGTGGATGAGGAAGCAGCTGCACTGGTGGGGCCCGAGCCCCAGCCTTGCCTGCACATCTCCATCGCTGGCTCAGGCCTGGAGATGACGCCAGGCCCCACCGAGGGTGACCCCCGCTCAGAGTTGGTGCCTTTTGACAGCGACTCAGATGACGAGTCTTCACCCAGCCCTTCAGGGACCCTGCAAAGCCAGGCCAGCCGTTCCACCATCTCCTCCAGCTTTGGCAGTGAGTTCCCAACTTGCTGTCAGGCAAGATGGAGGGCTCAGAGGAGAGGGCAGCTGGGTGGTCCTGATGTGTGAAGAGGGATCAGTGTAGGTAAAGACATGGCATCAAATCTCAGGATGTTAATGCAGAGTGTTGGGGGCCAGCAAGGTGGGTGGGGGCTGTGTCACTCAGAGAGCAGTGGGACAGTCAGTCCTAATACTGAGGACCCTGGGATGCTGAATCAAGGAAGATGGAACACTGGGTCAAGTTCATCTCTCTGTCCATGGCGTGTCAGGCAGATCATAGGGGCCCAGGCTCGGATAGGAATCCATGGTGCTGACTTGTCAGTGAGCCAGGTAACAAGGCCCAAGCTGATGCAGAGGCCTGAGGGATAAGGAGGAAGAGCTGTGGGAAGACAGGGCCAGGAGGAGTACATCAAGGAGAAGCTCAGGTCTGGGGAGATAACAGACCCTAGCCCGGGTGGGGGAAGGAGGCGACTGGAAACAGAGGCTCTCATTCCTTCAGATGAGGAGACCCCGAGCTCCAAGGAGGCCACGGTGGAGACAACCAGCTCAGAGGAGGAGCAGGAGCCTGGATTCCTGCCACTGTCTGGCTCCTTTGGGCCTGGTGGTCCCTGCGGCACAAGCCCCATGGATGGGCGAGCTCTTCGCCGCTCCAGCCATGGCTCCTTCACCCAAGGCAGCCTCGAGGACCTGCTGAGCGTTGACCCTGAGGCCTATCAGAGCTCCGTGTGGCTGGGCACTGAAGATGGCTGGTAGGGGCAGAGGAGGGGCTGGGAGGTACAGTGGCAGAAGCCTGAGCTCCCTGCTTTGGAAATCATTTGGTGTCCTGAAGCAGAAGCAGAGGGCTTTGTGTCAGACCTCAGGGATACTGCCAGCCAGGGATGTGAGTGGGTCTTAAACCACAACGGGTTCCAGGGGAGGATGTGGAATCTCAGTACCTTGGGCAGACACTGGGCATGGAGAAGATGGTGGTGGAGGCAGAGAGGTGGAGGGGTGACTCCAGGGACTGGTGTGCCCCAAGCATTTGTCATAGGTGCACACCCCTGATCCACAGTGTCCACGTGTACCAGTCCTCCGACAGTATCCGCGATCGCAGGAACAGCATGAAGCTCCAGCACGCAGCCTCTGTGACCTGCATCCTGTAAGGCTCTGGGATGGCCCTTCCCATCTAGATCCTTCCTTCCCACATGCAGCCTGCTGTTCACCTGGGTCCCCTGCCCTGCTGGCTGCTCCTTTCTCTGGAAGATGGAGGCCAGAAGCCAGGCCCTAGGCTAGCTTACACCTTGTGTGACCTTGGAGAAGTCACTACGCTGTCTCAGCCTCAGGTTCCCTCAACTTGGAGAACAAGGAGGTGGGAGGAGGTGACCTCTTGGGAGCCATAGCCTTTCTGTCTGATGCCCCTGGCCCCAGGTGACCTGCTATAGCCTCCTGAAATCTCTGACTCCTCCCTCCTTTCCCATCTCAGGTATTTGAATAATCAGGTGTTTGTATCTCTGGCCAATGGAGAACTTGTAGTCTACCAAAGGGAAGCAGGTGAGTGTTGGAGCTCTCTCTGGGGCAAGGCTGGGACCTCAGGGCCAGGAATCTGGAGATGTGGCTTTGGGCAATTCCCAGGCCCTCTAGAGGCCTCAGTGCCCTCATTTGTGAACACTTCACTGCAGGGGAGGGGGAGGCTTAAACGCAACACTGAACTGAATTTGCTCTGTTTTCTTAACCCCATTCCAGGTCGTTTCTGGGACCCCCAGAACTTTAAATCAGTGACTCTGGGAGCTCAGGGGAGCCCCATCACCAAGATGGTGTCTGTGGGTGGGCGGCTATGGTGTGGCTGCCAGAACCGAGTCCTTGTCCTGAGCCCTGACACACTGCAACTGGAGGTAGTTGGGGGTAGGGGGGAAGATTAGTGATTGGGGGTGAGCCAGGCCCAAGAGAGGAAGATGAGCTCATGGGCATAAAAGAACATCCAGCTGAGGGGTTGGACCTTCCCCTGACCACTGTGTGGTAGTGGGCCAATCCCTGTCCTTCCATGATCCCTATTTATCCCTGGCTCATGAGGAATACAGTAAATGGTTCATGTATGTTAGGATCCTTATTCATCCTCCCACTTCCACCCTCGTATCTCAACTCAAGTACTAGGGTCTTTTGGAAATGGAGCAAAGGTCCTTCCTGGTGTCAACATCCCTTAGTGTTAGACTCTGGCCTTTAGTCCTGACTTCATTTACATATGTGTCAGATGTTTTCAACCTGGGTGGTGTCCAGAGGTAACAGGTTCCCTTGATTTCCCTCTCACTGATTCTGTCACTGCCTGTGCTGGGACTGGAACCCTGAGTTCAGGCCCCAGCTCTGAGACTGACCTGCTGTATAACCTTGAGCAGGTTACTTTTTCCCCTCTAGGCTTCAACTTTCCCATCTGTCCAGGGAGACCAAAGACTGGTCTTAAACACCCACCCCCAAGCTTTGATGTTTTCTGATCATTCAGTTGCTCAAGTTTCATGGGGAAAAGGCACCTTCATTTTAATTCCTGAGGATAAAGTAGGGAGGCTCCAGTGAAACCAGACTTTGAAAGGTTAATCATGCAGACAGGGACCAAGGCTACGTTTACTATAAATTCAGGCAGGCTTTCTAGAGAGGTTTGGTGTGAGGGATGGGCACTGGTGAAGCAAGATGAGGAGTGCCAAGGAGGGCAGGCCTGCCGCTCACCCGTCTGCTCTCTGCCATCCCCCTCAACCACAGCACACATTTCACGTGGGGCAGGATTCAAGCCGCAGCGTGGCTTGCATGGTGGACTCCAGCCTGGGCGTGTGGGTGACGTTGAAAGGCAGTGCCCATGTGTGTCTCTACCACCCGGACACCTTTGAGCAGCTGGCAGAAGTAGACGTCACACCTCCTGTGCACAGGATGCTGGCAGGTACTGACCTCAAGCTACAACCGCACCCTCCCTTGGAGCCTTTCTGCCTATCACTGAGGAGTCCTTGGGGAAGCTGAGCCAGGGCCAGGATTTGCCCCCAGCTCTGGTCTGTTTCCCACCCAGGCTCTGATGCCATCATCCGGCAGCACAAGGCTGCCTGCTTGCGGATCACAGCACTGCTGGTGTGTGAAGAGCTGCTGTGGGTTGGCACCAGTGCAGGTGTTGTGCTCACCATGCCCACCTCACCCAGTACCGTCAGCTGCCCACGGGCACCCCTCAGCCCTGCTGGCCTCGGCCAGGGACACACTGGCCATGTCCGCTTCCTAGCTGCAGTCCAACTGCCAGACGGCTTCAACTTGCTCTGCCCAACCCCACCACCTCCCCCAGACACAGGTGGGTCTGCACAACCTACCCCAACCCAGGGGCTCTGGGCTTTTGGTTTAGGATCCTCACTGTCCTGCCAGAAGAAGTTTTAAGAGGGAAAAAATTATAGTACAGGAAGTGGCATATCTTACAGGAGGTAGGCTATGGAAAGCCCAAAATGAAATCTAGGATTCTGTGTGTGTGTCTAAAATTCTGCCCTAAGAAGTATTATGGGAGACAGGGAGTAAAAAATAAGCTAAGAAGAATAAGGCACAGGGAGGTATATGTAATAAGAAATAAAATGGCACTAGAATACTATGTATAGGGCAGAAAGTGATGTGCAGAGTAGGAAATAGAAATAGCACCAGAAAACAAAACAGAAAATGGCATGTAGGACAGGAAATGGATGGTGAGAATTAGAAAGTAAAACATACTAGGAAATGATGTACGTCAGGGAGGTCACAATTAGAAAAGTCTTGCCTTGGAAGGACAGGCAGCCATATTCCCCAGAGGAAGTGGCATGTGGGAATTGGAAAACACTAAAGCCTTGGTCAGGACCTGATTGAGTTCAGAGAAGACCTTAGCTATAAAACTGGCGGTTCAAATCTACCAGCCACTCCTTGGAAGGATGGTTGGGCAATCTACTTCTGTAGTGATACTGCCTCGGAAACCCAAGGAGGGGTCACTATGGGTCGGTCCAACTCAATGGCACATAACAACAACATATAACTGGAGGAAGGCTATTGGAAGTAGGACATGAATTTTAAGGGGACATTATACGTGCAGTAATCAAAAGAGAAAGGAGCACTGGTACTGCAACAGTTAAGCGCTCGGCTGCTATTTGAAAAGTTGGCAGTTGCAGGAGAAAGACTTAGTGGCCTGTTCCTGTAAAAATCACAGCCAGGAAGACCCAAATGGGGCAGCTCCACTCTGTCACATGGGATCACTATAAGTCAAACATTGGCTCAATGGCACCTAACGACAGTAACAACAATCCAAAGAGGTAGAAAGTGGTATGTCTGTCCCTGGGTTATTATATAATTCCTGACTAGAATGCACAGATGAGAGATAAGAAGTGGTCTATCAGGAAATAAGTTCTTGGCTAATAGGAAGTAGAATCCCACACAGGAAGTATACGTGTCTGTCTGCCTGTCTTTTGGTGTGGGAGCTGAGGCCATGATTGGACAGTGAAGCCATCAATCTCCCACCCCCAGACTGATGACTCCTCCCTCTGCCCCTAGGCCCCGAGAAGCTGCCATCACTGGAGCACCAGGACTCCCCTCGGCATCGAGGCCCTGCCTCAGCCAGGCCTAAAATGCTGGTTATCAGTGGAGGTGATGGCTATGAGGACTTCCGACTCAGCAGTGGGGGTGGCGGCAGCAGTGAGACTGTGGGCCGAGATGACAGCACAAATCACCTCCTCCTATGGAGGGTGTGACCCTGTCCACTGTGGCCCAGGACTCGCCCGTCTGCCTGCCCTCAGCCTGCTTGCCTCTTCCTAACCCACATACAGACTGAGCAGGAGTGTCTGACCAGGGGTACACTTGTGCCTGCATGGGCTCCTTCCCCAACTGTGCAGAAGCATTCCAGATGGAACACCGCTGGCCAGCTGGGCTGAGGCCTCTCCTGACCCTCTGGCCGCTTGGTGCTCCTAGTCACAATGGTGGGGCATGCAGGCTGCCCAGGACCTCTGTCCCTGGAGCTTCTACCAAAGACACGGCCGGGCCTGGACCCCATGTGGCCCATGTGGCTGGGGAGAGCCATGTGCAATATTTGGAGGTTTTACTGGGGGCAGCAGGAAGACTGGGGGATGGAACCCCTTCCCATGTACAGTATTTATGTTCCTTTTTCGATGTGTACTCTCCCAAGCACTTATTTATGCAATGACTGAGGCAGGAGGTAATTTGAGGCAATGACAGGAGAGGGGAACAACCCCTATCCCTGTCCTGGGGAGCCACCCTGGGACCCTATCAGCCTTCCTGGAGGGACCAGTGCCCCCCCCCCAATTAAATGCATACACACATACACTGCATGTACAGGGCTCTAAACCACTGCCCTTTAACATATACTTTACAAGGCCCTCTTGTGATTGGGATGCTCTCCATTATCCAGAGCCAAGAACCAGGTCCCCTCAGTTCCCCAAAATAAGATGACAACCATTATGGAGCAGTGACTCCCATCTAGGGGACCTCCCAGGCCTTGGTATTCCCAGCTTGTCTGCAGTGCCTTTAGTGGTTTCTTGATTTGGGAATGCTGATGGACCTTGGACATGGCTCTTCTTGGCCTCACCAGGTAAGAAAAGAGGGCCTGCTTGCTCTCCTTGCAGTGGCTTCCCAGCCCCAGCCTCCTGCCTCCTTGTGTCTCATGCACTGGCACATATGGTCACCTTGGGGGCAGACCGAGGAGCCCCCTCACTCTGACCACTGAATCCCTCTGTTCATGCCACCTCCTGCCAGGGACATCCCCGTCAGGAAGGATCCCCAGAGCTGAGGGGCTGGACGTGGCCTCTTTAACTGGGAAAGGCCCCACTTGAAGGCCTCCTCTTCCCCACCTACAGACTGCAGGGAGCCAGCCTGACCCTCAGCCCCTTCGCTTCTCCAGCTACTACTCCAAAGGTCTGGTTTCAGATGGGGTTTGTTTCCTGTTTGGTTTTGTTTTTGTTTGGGGTGGGTGGGTCTTTGGGATCTTAGATTATGTTTCTCTTGCTACCAAACAGTCATGTATTAACTGTCCTTTGGATGATGAAGTTTAAAGAGTCAATAAACAGAAACGCCAAACTCCTGCTCCCCATTGGTGGCCATGGTGGCCTCCAGCCAGCTACCTCAGGGACCTTCCTCCCTAGCAGCGTGGGCCTCCTGGCACTGACTCATCTGAGAAAGGTGGCCTCGGAGACCCAGAAGAACGCTGGCCAGGCTTTTACCCTGGGCAGGTCACCACCCCAGACTGGGCTAAAGTTTCCTCATCAGGAGAATATGGGGTATGCTAGTCTAGTGCTTTATAACCAGGCTGTGGTTAAAATCCCTTAGAGGTTATGCCTATAAATACCAAACATAATACATAAAATAGATATACATTTAAAGACACATTTACAGGGTCCCCTTAAGAGCTTCCAGCCAGTGGATCTGGAACAGAGGATTGAGAATCAATATGATAACACACTGCCCATGAAGAAGCAGGGCACCTGTCAGCCTACTAAGGCTCCTCCAGGAAACTTCTCCAGGAAAGCCTCATGGCTGACAAGGACCAAGGTTAGTCCAGGCTTTGGAGCACAGCTAGAATCCAAGTCTATCTGATTTCTGGTCCAAAGAGCTGTGTTATTAAGTCACATGCAAAATGCCAAGACCCAGCAACCTGGACTACTCCGTGCGAGGCCAGAGCCCTTCACAGTACAGTAGCACCCGCAGGAATCAAGAGGATGGCCACTAGCAAAGGCCAGTGCATGCCTCAGCTCTCCTGAACACACATTTGGACACTTCCCAACCTAAATGATTAAGACTTAAAAAAGAAATCCGTTCCCAAAAGGGAGTCCAGGCTCATGCTTTGAAAACTGGCACACAGGTCTCCTTGGGGATGCTGGGTCCTCAGCACCACAGGACGAGTGCCCTGCAGCATCATTTACTTGGAAGATCTTGGAGGGAGGCTTATATTAAACACAGATACATTATGGAATAGAAGGCAACATTCACATAGAATTTATGATGATCTAAAGCTTCATAGCACAGGCTTTTAACGCTGCACAGACCTCGTTTGAAATCCTGACTTTGCCACTAACTAGCTGTGTGACTGTGGATGAGTTATGTGCCCTCTGAGCCTCCACATCCTCACCTTTTAAATGGGGCTGTGCATAGGTCTTTGGATTTCAAAGAAGGGATTCATTCAGCCCCTGAAATAAAATGGAGGTTTATTCATGGAAACATGAGCTGGCAGCAAGCAGCCATAGGGGAGCACAGTAGCTTGAACTTTGGAGCTCCATCCAGGAGCCCTGGCCTCCCCTCTCAAGTCTCTAGTTACTTGTAGCCTGCTAGCTGCTGCTCTCCCTGCCTCACAGCGTCTGCTGCCTCAGGGCCTTTGCCTGTCATCAACACAGACTGGCGAACTGGCACACGTTCAGTTTGAGCACCAGATACCAAAGGCCAAATCCTCACCGTTTTCACAAGTCAGCTGCCTCAGAAGGAACAGGATTGGTCCAGACCACAGTTTCTTGGAAGGCCACATTCCAGGGCACTGGCCAGCCTGCATTTATCTTCAGCCAGGTGCTGAGCCCTGGGCCAGTCAGTTGTGGGTGGTGAGGTCCTGGGATGAATTGGGTCATGCCCCACGCCCAGGGCATCTTCTGGAGAGACTAGTTCCTTTAAAGCAGTGGTTCTCAACCTCAGGTGCACATTATTACCTGGGGAACCAAAGGAGCCATGGTGGTACAGTGGTGAAAGCGCTTTGCTGCTAATTGAAAGGTTGGTTTGAGCCCACCAGCTACTCCACTGGAGAAAGATGTAGCAGTCTGCTTCTGTGAAGATTTACAGCCTTGGAAACCCTACAGTGCAGTTCTACCCTGTCCTGTAGGGTCACTAAGAGTCAGAATCAGCTTGGTAACAGTGAGTTTGGTTGGGTTTGTAGGGCCCAAGCTACATTCCAGACCAACTGAATCAGAATTCTGAGGGTGGGACCCAGGTATCGGTGTTTAGTTTTTTGTGTGTTTTTTAGAAAACTTTATTGAAGTATATAATGTTTGGACAGAAAAGTACACAAATCATTAGTGTGCAGCTTGACAAATTTTTGTCATGCGAACACACCAGATCGATTTCATCACTCCAGAATCTTCCCTTACATCCCTTTCCAGTCTGCTCCCCAATGGTAACCACTACTCTGGCTTCTGACAGCATGGTTCAGTTTTGCCAGTGATTCCAAAGGGCAACAGTAAAGGAGATACACAGCTTTAAAGGGTATGGACCTAAAGGGTCCATAGCTGGCCACTGGGGTGGGGGAAGACAGGACTTGGGTTTGTTGTGAAGAGGGGGGACAGCTTGAGCAAGGGCAAGGAGGGGTGTCATATCCTGGTGTGAAGGTCCCTGGTATAACCCCAGTTGGAGCAGAGGGAAAAGAGGATGAGGCAGGGGAAGCCAGAATGTGAGTTCCATGAGGATAAACTTGGTTTTGTTCTTTGCTCTATCCCCAGGCCTGCTCAGTGCCTGACACACAGTAGATGCTCAATAAATATTTGTTGGATTAAATCTAGAGCGTTAACTTGGGACCCAACTGTAGGCTTTGAATGCCATAAATCAGTAATCCCAGCTGTCATTTATTGAGTACTGCAAGCAAGACACATGGGTCATCTCATTTAATCCTAACAACAGTCCTCTGAGGTCAAGGCCATTATCAGCCTCTTTCAGATGAAGAAATTGAGGTTCTGAGAGATTAAATGCCTTCCTCAGAGTTACCTAGCTACTGGATTCATATCCAATCTGTCTGTTCATGTCTCTCTGCTTCATGGGGTGGCTGGCAGTCAGAAGAACGGAGCCATGAGCCTGACTTATGTTCCTCAGACCAGCTCTGGGCTGGGGATCCTGCCCCTAGAGGAGTGGGGAGAGTTGGAGCCAAAAGCCATCTTCTCCCCAAGAGGATTCTCTACTATGTGGTCCCTTGGGTTAGGAACAGGGGAGGTTCACCTGGGCCATCCACCTCACGGGGAAGATGATGTACAAAGAAGAATAAGGACTCACCTGAGGTCACACAGCAAGGATGTATTGAGGCCAGGGGGTGGGGTGGGGTGGGATGAGGATAGAACTCTGGTAGGAAGGTTTTTTGTGGTCAGAAAAGTCAAGGAATGACCTTCAGAAACCAAGGGAGGCAGAGAACTAGACTAGATGAGCTGGCCTTGAGGGATTCCAGAACATAAGAGAAAAAGCCTCAGCACTAGTGGCAGAGGGGCAGCAAGTAGAGGTAAGTCCTTAGCTTGGTCCCTGGTGGGGCCCAGAGACAGGGAGAGCTCAAGCCTCAGGCCTGGACTCCCCTTGCTGTGTGACCTTAGGCAAAGGTCTGCCCCTTCTGGACTCAGGTGACCTCTGAGAGCCCTTCAGGCCCTCTACAGCCCTGCCAAACACCAAGTCTCTCTCCTGTCCTCACAGACTTACACCACAGTCCAGGTTGCGGGAAGTGGCAAGGGGATGTGCTATTTTGAGCCCAATTATGGCCAAGGAGGAACCCTGCCTGGCAAAGGCATCCCAGGCTGGGTCAGGGTAGATTGCAGAGCTTAACTGGGAAGGAAGAGAGTAAGCAGGCATTGGGAATAAACTGAGGCAGGCACCCAGGTTCTGCCAACCCTGCAGATCTATAGGAAGGAGCGCAAGCAAAGCTGCACTGAGAGAAAGGGGGAGGAGAAGGGAGCAGACAAATTCCCGAGCCCATTGGCTTGGAAGAAGCTGGTGCCACCCCCCCCCCACACACACACACGTACATACACATAGCTTGAAACAAGCTAGTGCCACTTCATATCAGATCTCAGCAGATGCCTTGGCTGAATGAGTTTACACTCAGAGAGGTGAAGTCACTTGCCTAAGGCCACACAGCCTGGTAATGGCTGACTGGGACTTGACCCTTATCTGTGTGACACAAAGCCTGTATTACATTTCTGCCCTCAGATTTCTCCTCTCCAGGTGACAGCTCTGGTGGCATAGTGCCTAAGGCATTTGACTGCTAACCAGAAGCCTGCTGATTCAAACCTGCCAGGCACTCCTCAGAAGGAAGACTGTGCAATCTACTTCCATAAAGATACTTCCTCGGAAACTCAAGGAGGGGTCGCTATGAGTTGGAATCGACTCAATGGCAGTGAGTTTGTTTTTTGGAGTTTTTAGGTTCCTTAACATCTCATATGCTTCAGCAAGCCCCCTGCCTCCCTATGCCTAGGTGCTCACCCTCTGAATCCAGGGGTAACTGGACTGCAATTCTGACCTGGGCAGCCCCCGGGGATTCTGCCAGCCCCACTGCCTGCAGTTTGTGGCTTTGAGTTCCACCATGAGAATGAGAAGTCCCAATAGCAACAGGGCTCAAGCCACAGATGGATATGGCTGAGAGCATTGGACCTCCTGTGAGGGAGCCCATGAGGCCAGGGTCAACAACTTGAAACCCCAAACCCAGCAGGATTCCAGGCTCAAGCCAAGGTCAGGACCTAAATGGAGGCTGTGGCCCCGGCTCAGCTCAGCTCTTGCCCCGGCTCCACACTGAGCACCAACCTGGCCTCCTAGGCCCAGTTCCTCCTCAGCCTTCCCCTGGACTTAAGGCACAAACACAGAAGAGCAGATTCCCTTCTGCAAGGACTTGGCAAGCTGTTAGCCAAAGGCAGAACTTTGAAATATTAAGTCTATTCCCCAAACACTCCTCCTGCCTTGGACTTTTATATTGGAATTCTAGCCTAGCCAGCAGGGGCGCCACCATTTCTGGCCCACAACTCCAGAGGCTATAGCTATAATCTGCTCAGATCCCCTGCAACAACTGCACCCACAAGGCTCTCATCCTGGGGTGCAGGATCCCCACCCCAAGTAGGCACTGAGTCCATGCCCCTGCCTCTGGTCACAGTCACAGCTCATGCCAAGTTACTGGGACCTTGTGCTGCACCTCCTAGGATGAACTGGGGGCCTTCTCTGGGCTTGCTTCTGCAGCTGTACTGTATGACAGGTTCAACAAGATGGTGTCTGAGGTGGTGCCTGAGCTCAGGGATTCGAATGCTAAGATTCTGTGGGTCCATCTGAGATACCAGGATTTTAAAAACTTGTGGAGTAAAAAACCCTGTGCTTCTGAGACTCCTTTGTTCTCCAGTCTGTGGTTCTCTGAGCTCCATAAAAAAAAAAAAAAAGCCAATTTAATTCTCTCCTGTGGCCTCCACAACTCTTTCCCTGTCTCCCTACTTGGTGGACTAGCAGTGGTTCGGGAGTCAGAGTCAGCTAGAGGTCAGGAGACCGCCTTCCAACCAGCAGTAAATAGTAATTAGGTTTCCTCAAAACCTGAGGGGTACAAGGGTAGGGTGGTGGGAGGGGTTAGGGAGGCTGTGTGGGTTGTGGCTCCAGGATACCTGACAAGACAGAGCTGCATCCTGAGTGCCCGGAGTCTCTGACAGTTTCACAGGGGAAACCTGCCTCAGCCCCTCCACCTCTGATGTTTTTTCTTCTCACTCAAGTCCTTGATCCATCCTTACAACTCAGACAGTATAAGCAGATGGCTTCCTCCCACAGAGAACTAGAAAGATATTTAGGCAACAAGTTCAACACTCTTAATTTTCGGATGGGGAAACAGTCCTGGGGGTGCGGGGAGAGGTGACCAAAGTCTCACAGAGAGCTGGTAGTAGAGCTAGATCTATTTGGTCTATAGTAATGCCACCCCCCATTTGCACTCCAGAACTTGGAACTGGGGTATGGAAGGTTCCCTTATAAACAAAACGTTTCTGAAAGTGGGGAGCAAGAGTAAACATCCTTGGACCCACATCCCAACATCCTGAGCTGCCCTGGCTCCCTCACCATGTCCCCAGCATGGACCCTCTCTGGGCTCCCTTCATCATTGGGATGTCAGGTATAGGATCCTGAGGGTCGCCACTGACACACCAGAGGGCTGGGGCCATGATCCTGACACCCATGACCTGGAGCTCTTTCTGCCCTCCCCTACAACCTAGGCATAGCCCAGGGAAATGGAAACTCCTCCTCTGACCTCCTCCCTCCACAGGTGTCCAGTTCTCCTCCTGGAATCTCCTGGACCCTGGGGACCTGACTCTCCCTACTCCCTCACCGGGAGGTTCAGATTCTCTGTCTCAGTTTGTTTTAATTCTGTCACCTTCATCTATCTGTCCCCACCAGACTTATTTATCTTCCTCCATCCCTGTCATGGGCTATGATTTTCCTGATCCCAGCCAGGCCTCTGTCCCCAGCACTAGGCCCCCATTGCTGTCTGAGTCCCCTCCCAGCCCTGCTGTCCTGGGGTGCACCTAGGATCCCACAAATGGTACGATTCAGGAAAAACTCTGCCCTCCAGACCTGGCCCCACCACATGACGCAACTCCAGGAGCCACAATTCACAGAGCCAGGAATACAACATCAGTAGTTCCCTGGAGTTTGTGCGAAGGTGACCCTGGTCACTGCTCTGGTGGACACCCTGGGCATTGGTTATCAGCAGGGGTGGGATGGCTGGTGGTAGGGAGGGAGAGCAGTGTGTCACTTATCCTGCTGGAGGGAAGGACTAACTACTCTGGGAGAGGCAGGTAGGGTACAGGGTGGTGGCAGGAAAGGCCTTTGGAAGGAAAGGGATTTGGTCTGGACCCGGAGGGACGTGTAGGGGTCCACCAAGTGAGTCCCTATTACAGACTCACTATGCCTGGGGGTTTTCCAACCAAGGAGTTGGGGGCTTCCAAGGGAAGGCCTGGGCCTCCTAGGCAAGGCAAAGTGAGGTCATTTTCCTTTGCTGCTAATTTCCAAGAGGAAGTCGAGGCCTAGGAAGGGACAGCTGTCCTGGACCCAGTTAAAATGGCAATGGTGACAGGACAGGGAGTAGCATCAAGTCTCTAATCCTTTTTTCCCATTATGCAACCCCTTCTTGGCTTGGAGCCCTGAAGGGGGCTGATCCGAGAGGCCGGCTGGTCTCTGCTACCTCGTCCTACGCAGAACCTTGCAGTTCCTGGGGGCTGCGAGAGATGGCGACGCAGAGCAGCGCGGTCAGGCCGGAGAGACACGAGCCCCTCAGTGACCTCACAAGCTGAGGGGGCTTGGGGATGTGAGCCTGGTAGTCAGACGTCGGGGGCGGGGCCTGCAGCTGTGACGTGGGGGGCAGGGCTCTGTGTCTTCCAGGCCCAGCTGGCGATTCATTCAAAAGGCGCGCAGGCTGCGCTGCCGCCGCTGCGCTTGCCGAACCCAGGCGCCGGGTCCAGCGGGAAGCGGAGCTGGACCTGCGGCCGCGCGGCCAGGTAACGAGGGCGCGGGAACCCCACAACCTGCCCAGATCCCTGCGGGCGGGGCCAAAAGGATGCGGACCCGAGCGGCGCCCCTGCCTCCCCCGCGCCTCTGAGGAAGTTCGCCCGCCGGCGAATGCGGCAACCCTGTCCCCGTGCCTCCCTACCCCCACTCCTGTCCCGGCGCCTTCAGCGCACGGGTCCCTGCGTGTCTTGGAGCCCTGCTGCCCGGGACTGTGTCCCCCCTGTCCCGGTCCTCCGCGTCTCCTGGCCGCGACTCCGGGCCCGGCCTGCGAGGTGGTATGGTGAGAGGTGGATGAAGGGGAAGGGGAAGCAGAGGCGGAACTTGCAGTTTGTGGAGCTGACGGGGCCCAGAGCCGACTCTGGCCTGGGACACTTGGACCGAGACAAAAATGGGGTGCGGGACGGGACGGTGGCGCCTCAGGGCAGCCAGGGGGAGAGGGTCTGAGCCGTGTCAGCCCGTGACTACGGGTGACACGGCGCGTGAGGCAACCCGGCCTTGGCGAACGTGTTGCTGGGACACTGGGTAGTGACGCGGGACTGAACGGGCCACACAGAGGGGCTCTGTGTGTCTGTGACAGGCAGACTGTGTACGTGTGATGGTGCGTGTGGGAGAGACCTCGGGTCATTGTGTGTGACCGTGACCCCCAGCTCACTGGGAGTGAGGCCCTGGTCGCAGGGCAGGGGTCGCTGAGTGTGTGTGGCCTGTGGTGTGAACCAGAGCAGGGCCAGGACCACCGGCAGGCAGTGTGAGTATGTGAAAGAGAAGGAGAAAAACCCAAGTGACTGAGAAAGAGCCCATGAATCACTGGAACTGTAGTGTGTGTGGGATCTGGGTGTAGTGTCACCATGAGTGTGTGTGTGTGGTGTGTGTGTGCATCTGTGCCTCAGGGCAAGGAGTAAAATGTGGAAAGTGGAGGGGCCTCAAACACCTTCCAGCAGTTCCAAGGTGTGTGGGGAGGGCAGGGAGGTGGAAGTCTGAGGGACTGTCTCCAAGAGGATGCCCCTAAGAAGCTCTGTTTAATGACTAGTTCCCCCTCAGTTAAGTGAGGGGGGATCCTGAGTGACTTGACCTGGCAGGGGGAGAGAGGGCAAGGCTGAAAGGCATCTGGTGGGTGACATCTCTGGCAGCAGCAGAAAGGTGCCAGGTAGCCCCAGAGTCTACCTTCTAGATACATACACACTGAGTTTCCTGAAGCTGGACAAAGCCCTGCCACCCTGGTAACTTGTAACCTCACTCACTGGGCCCAGGCACAGCATTGCTATCAGACCCCACGCCTGCTAAGCGTCAGTTTCCCCATCTGCACACAGAGGTGTTGGGCTGTGCGTGGATTGTGAATCATCACTTTGGGATCTTCTTTTGTTTTTGGGTCAACTGCCTCTGTTCTCCCTTTCCTCACTCCAGGCAGAAAGACTGCAGTGGGGGGTGGGGACAGGGTGGCTGCTGGGGACCCAGTGGCCCAAGGGCTGCACCCAGGTGCTGATGACAGGGTTAGAAGCAGAACCTTTTCTATAACTGGGCACCAAAGGCTGCCTGGTCCTGGACCAAGCCCAAAATTCATTAACTTCCTTGGCCCAAGTCTCCTTTCTTCAGTTCCCTGGTTGGAGGTGGGCAAGGGTGGGGTGGGAGGGGAATAGATTTGTTCCCCAGGAGTAGTCTCTCTGGTCTGGAAGGCTAAGGTCTTGCCAGAGGCTGGTGCAGGGCCCCTCTACCATCTGGGCTGGACCCCTGTAAGGCCCCCATTCCATAAAAAGGTCTGTGGGTTCCCGCAGGATGGAGTGGAAATCAGGTTCCCTCACCCAGGAGATGGTGGGGAGAACCTGCTGAAGGGTCTGGACTTCTGTCTTCTGCTATCATCCTCTGGAAACATTGACTATGTCTTTTCTTGGGGGGAGGGGTAGGCAGGGGTAGCAGTGCCAAGCTCTGTGCTGAATACTTTATCATGTACTGTCTTGTTGAATCTTCACAGTGGTTCTGGGATGGGTTACTGTTCTTCAGAGAAGGAAACTGAGGCTCAAAGAAGCAAATTGCCTTGCCCAAGGTCATGCAGAGTTAGAACAGAGCCAGAATTGGAATCCAGATTTTCTGAGCCTAAAGCCCTGTGAAATGCTTACAGAGGGCCACCCCCTTCCTAATATCTTGTCATGGCTGATCTGGGCTTCTGTCTCTCAAACTCAGGTGGCAAGCATGGCCTTGCCAGCGAGTCACATGGTGAGTTCTGGATGTGGTATGTGTGTGCACACAATGCTGAAACATTGAGGATAGGTGGGTGTGCTACATGGTTTTGCTGCTCCTCCTCTTCCTCCCTCTCACAACCAGTCACCTCCAGCCACAGGTCACCAGAAAGGCCTATCTTCTACCTTCTGGAGCCTACAGCTGAATTGAGGAGTGTGCACATAGCTCTAAAGAGTGTCCAGAGTTAGTAGCATAGCTCAGACTCTAAGAGACAGGGATGGCAGGGGTCATTAAAAGTCCCAGGTGACCTTCACCATACTCAAGAGGCCTCTTACTCTTCGGAGTTTTCTAGGGGCATCTTCCCAAATCCATTACACATTGTGGTGGGGAGCAGGTGGACAGTGACCTTAAGCTGGTGCCTCAGTCTCCTCATTTTTCCCAAAGAGAGGCCCCACCTAGCTCTGATCAATGTTGCCGCCTGGCCAAGGGCCAGAGCTCTAGGGATCAGGGTGTCCCTCGGTCCTCTCTGAAATGACTACAGCTCTGTTTCTTGGGGCTGATCAAAATAGCGTTCTTGGTCCCCAAGGGCTGAGCCTGAGTTATTTCCATCCCCAGGAAAGAGGTGGAAATAGCTCAGAGCCCAGGAACAGGAGAGAGAGGGGAAGGGTTAACCTTTTCTTGTCCCTGCCTTGTTGGAGGCCCCCAAGCCTTGCCTTGTGCCCTGCCCAGGCAAAACCTTTCCAGTGGGGCTAGGCTGGGTTTCCACATCGGCCCCACTTGGGACTGGTGTGATAGTTGCATGTCTGGCCAAGGAGGGAAGATGTCAAGGGACAATCAACACCCCACCCTTTACTCATAGGGTCAGGTGATGAGCCGAGAGGCCCAGCCTCATTTTACAGAGGAAGAGATTGAGGTTCTGAGAAGTGCAGGAACTTAGCCAAGGCCCCCCAGAACAGTGATATTCTGACTCTGCCTTCCAGACAGGGTACCTGCCTACCTTCTGTTCTGCCACACATTCCTCAGTTGACTGGGGAGGACCAGGCTGGCCAATCTGAAGGGGGATGGGTGTGGGTAGGACTGTTTAGCACCTGACCTGACTCAGGAGGCCAGACTCCCTTCATTATAGGGCCAGCCCTTCTGCCAGGTGGGCAGGACAGTTGGACCAGAGTAAAAGGAGTTTATCCTGGGGGCCCATCAGGATCCATCCCTCACTTGGGATTGGGTGGCACCCAGGATATACGGTCCTGGAAGAACTCAGCAATCCCTGTGTTCTGAGCCCTTGTGTATTTGGGCCTGGGCTTGGTGGTACCACTGAGTGGAGCTGGGGTGTCAGGGAAGACAAGAGGCAGCCAACGCTACCCCTACCGCGTTCCCAGTCCTGGGGTTTAAGATTGAGGTGCTCATATCCTCAGCAATACCTCCAGGAGGGTCATCAGGCCCTCCAGGTACTGGCGGGGAAATAAAGGCCCAGAAAAGGAAAGGCTTGCCCATGGTCATTAGCAAGCCCCTAGGGTTGCTGGGATCCAAACCCAGGTCTGTCTGCGTTGAAGGCAGAGTTCTTTTCCTGAGCTACCCTGGGAAAGATGAGAACTCTATAAATAACCTGCCCACGTGGATGTGAACCTGTGCCCTGGCTGGTTGACTATGACAGAGAGGGACAGAGGGGCCTCCACAGCCAGTTAGTTAGAGGTAGGGTCTAAGTATATGGGTGGAGAGAAAAGGAAGGAGGGCTTCCAGAAGGAGGGACCTAAACTTGGACCAGCATATCTTCACTGGATGAGGGGGCAGGGGGAGCAAGATAGATTCCATAGCATGGCTTTGCTGTGTGCCCAGCCTCCTGCATTTACCACCCTGTCCTCCTTTCTTCCCTCCCTCCCTCCCTCCAAGAGTCCCCACCCCAAGGAGGGAGTCTAAAAACCATAATGGCTGAGGGACCAGGGCCTAAGGTGGCCAGAGCAGGGGAGGGCTTCCTGCAGGAGGAGATGCCTGGGCTGAGGCCTGATTGTAAGAAGAGCCACTGTTCCTATGAAGTCAGTGGAACCTTTGGGCACACTGTAAGGTCAGCTGAACAGGCACAGTTGCCCAAAGCACAGAGGAGGAAATTGAAGCTTGGGGAGGTGGGATGGGGTTGACTGCCCCCTCCACCTTCCTGATTTTGACCTCAGCTGGCATGGGAGCAGATGAGCACAGGCCTGTAGAGGGGTTGGGAACTGGGCATCCAGGGTCCTCCCAGGGAGCCCAGGCCCCTCCACCCAGGCTGCTTCCAAGCTACAGTGTGACCTTGGCTTGAGGCTGCTCTAGGCTCCTCCTCTGGCCCTTGTGGGACTGTGGTGAGAACTGGCACTCGAGAGACCATCAGTCTGGGCACTGGCCAGCACTACTTATAGTGGCTCTGCTTATTCTCTTGGCATCCTATGAGGCAGGGATAAACACCACTGTTTGCAGAGGAGGACCCCAAAGCTGAGGGAGGGTAAGTGACGTGTCCAAGGTCACAAGGCTGCCAAGTGACAGAACCAGAGTTTGAACCCAGATGTGGCTTCCACAGCCATCCTCCCCCTTTCCTACCCACATCACTTCAAACACCCTGACTCCAGTCCTCATAGCTCCACTGGGTAGGCCTTGACCCAGGATTGCTCAGTGGGGACTCTTTCCCAGCACCCCGAGCCTGGAGGAGCTAGAGAACGGGGCATGTTAGGGTTATGGTCTTCCCATAGTCTCTCCAGAAGCCTCTATCCGTGTCTACCAGGGAGGGATGTGGAGGGCAGGGTCTGTGCTAAGCACACCCTGAGCTGTCCTGCCACATTGGTAATTCAGTTCCAGATATAGGGTTGGGGCAGGAGGTGAAGGTATTCCAGGCTTCCCAGAGGCAGAGCAAGGGTGGGAGGGGGTGCAGTGGGTTATCCTCCAGCCCGTCACAGGCCTCTTGCCTTCACATCTTGGGGTCTTCCCCTGCCCAGGGCTACACAGGAAGGCCTGTGATGCTGAGTGGTGGAATGGTGGGCTAGAGGCAGGTCTTGGAGGAGCAGTGGGGATGCTATAGGCCTGGGGTGGCATGAGCAAGGGCTGCCACTGCCTCCCCAACTCTGCATTGGTAAACCTTGTCTCCTCTGAGACCAAATTGTTATAGTCATTACTTAGCCTCTCTAAGCCTCCGTTTCCTCAATTGGAGGCCTTTCTTTGAAGGTTTCATTGAACTCCTGACTTGAAAGGGCATGGGGCATGCTGAGGTGCCTAGTGAGGAGGATGTAAGAGAGCCCCAGTTCCACCCCAGGAATGACTGGCTGGTCTTAGACATCCCTCTCCCCTAACCTAGAGGATTGCATTTTTGCCATAGCCAGACTGGGAGGGGCTGGGTAGGCCAGGTCTAGCTGTCTCAAACCTTTTCTTAGAGTCAAGGTGCCAATTAGCCCTGCTCAGCCCCAACTGAGCCACTGAAGCCCAGGCCTGGGGTGGCCCAGGCAGCAGGGATCTGAGGGGCAAAGCCATACCCAGCCCCTGGGAGCTGGGCCAGGGGTGGTCAGGGAGTAGTTGCTGCCTGTCCATGTAGTTAGTGTTGCAGTATTAGGGTCCAGCCTGGTTGGAGCACTCACCTCAGGGTTGTGACCTGGGAGATCATGGCTGCCCAGGGCCTCTGTGGGGGCAGGAATGAGGGCTTCCTTCTTGTTAGGTGGCCCAGAGCCAGCTTCTGCAGTCTCTGGGACCCCAGCCCAAAGCCCTAGGGAGCTGTGGCTCTACTCTGGGGCCTCTTCTTCCTCCCTCTGGGAATTCCCGGCCTTCCCAGCTTTCTGGGCCTTCCCTGGGCTTCCTGCTTACAGTTCCCCACACCTCTTTCTGCCAAAACTGACACAGACTAGGGAAATATGCAAATGAGCATGGGTGCAGGCAAATCTTAGGGGCCCTGGAGACTGCCGGGGTGTAGGCAGCACCTCCTTCCTGGGGGCGCATCTGGGTCCTTTGTGTCCACAGACTCTCAGTTGAAGCACCTACTGTGTGCCTGTAGCTCTCTAGCCTTCACCATCAGGTTGGTAAATCAAACCAAACTCACTGCCCTCGAGTCAGGATCCAACTCATAGCGACCCTTCCTTGGGTTTCCGAAGCTGTATCTCTATGGAAGTAGATTGTCCAACCTTCCTTCCGAGGAGTGGCTGGTGGGTTTGAACCACTAGCCTTCTGGTTAGTAGTCAGATGCCTTAGCATTCAAATGCCTTAGGCACTAGGCCACCAGAGCTCCTGTCAGGTTGGCAGGTTCTTCACAAATGTGTATGCCGACTAGAGGCAGAAATGAGGTCAAGACTTAAAAATGAGGTGGGGAGTAGCGTCAGGTAGACCTGAGCTCCATCTTTGCTTCACCATTTATTGACTGTATGACCCACACTCCCCCGGCCTTAGTTGAACTGCTCATCTCTCTTGTGAGGTGCACCAAGTCCCTGCTTAGGATGGGGGATGGGAAGCAGGCAGGCCTAGCTGCTCTCACCGCCGCCTACTGTGGGCACTGCCCTACTTCAGCCCCAGTTGCCAGGGAACCACTGGGTTCCTCGCTAACCTGGATTTCTCTATTGATGGGTGGCCTCTGTCTTCCTGCCTCGGGTGCAGCCACCTCCGGGGAGGCCCGTGTCCAGCTGTGTTTCTAGGCAACCCTTGCCTGTAGAGGCTGAGGGAGGTCCACTGGCTCTGGAGCAGCTGGTTGGAGAAGAGAAGTGCCTGTCTCTTCACCCCTTCTGTTCCAGGTCCTACATCAGAGGGCTCCTGCCAGGTACTAGGTACCTGCCCGCCACCACCATCTACCCTAGTCCTGCCTCTATTTGGCAGGCAGCCTGAAGAACCATCTGAAAGGAAAATTGTTCTACATCTCCTCTGCTTAACCCTTCAAGGCTCACAGAGGCCCTAGGGAAGGCCAGGCATCTCAGCTTGTAGATGAAGCTTGGTATGACCTGGACACTGCCTGCCAATCTTCCCAGACTCCTCTCCCTCCGGCACCCCCATCCTCAGATTTCCACCAGGCTAATTAGACACCTCCTGTGTAGTGGCTCAGTGCCACACACTACCCAGAAACATAAATGAGAATTTCTCATTTATACCTCATACCTCCCTATCAAGTGTGTGTTATTATGCTCTCTGCAGTTTACAGACGAGGAAACTGAGGCACAGGGAATAGTAGTGATGTGTAGTGCTCTGTGCCGGGCCCTGTGCCAAACACTTAGTGTGAGTACTCTCATTTTACCCTCCAGGGAGCCCTCTGCAGGGGGTCTCCAGCCACACAGCCAGTGGAGAACAGAGCAAGGCAGGCTGACCAGAGCACTAGTCAGCCACAGTGTATATCCCACAGTGAGCCCAGGGGTTCATATCCCAGTTCAAACCCACTCCCACCTAACCTCAAGCTCTGGCCTCCTTAACCACCCTGCTCTCCAACCCTCCCTCCTTTGGCATAGGTGCTACCCTCTACTGAGAGTGCCTTTCCACATCCCTACCCTCCCAGCCCCGCATTCAGTTCAGCACCTGTCTACGTACCAGGTACCAGGGGGGGCCCTGTGCTTAGCACTGGGCATGGAGGGCAGCATGTTGGTGGGGAAGGGGCCAGTAAACAGGATCATCACCCGCAGGGAGGGCGATTGATGCTGAACTGAACGGGAAGTGGCTGGGGGAAGGGGCTTCCAGGAGGAAGTGACTTTGAGCTGAGCTAGGAAGGAAGAGGAGGAAGTGTTGGCCAGGTGATGGGAGGGGCTTCAAGGCAGAGGATACAGCAAGTTCAAGTACTGGGGTGAGCGGCAACTGTGTCTGAGGGTAATCCCCCCCCAAAGCACCTCAGGTGGCTGGAGTGTGTGTCGGGGGGGCGGTTGGCCGGGGCATGGCAGGACACTACCTGAGTGTGCTGGTCTGGGCCAAGCAAGGCCAGACCTCCATGTCAGGACACCTTGGCCCTGCAGGGGGGCAGAGCGAGGTGATCTTCAGGGTAGAGGTTCAGTAGAGCTGACGATGGAAGCCTTTTCTGGAGAAGCAGGACCAGGACTGGGAGTGCATGGGAGGAGAGGAGGAGCCCAGGCTGGGGGAGGGAAATGTGACAGGCGCTCGAGTGACCCCAGCTTGATTCTGGGAAAGGGGAAGTTGCTGGTGGAATGGGCGGGAGGAGTGGCTGGCTTCCTCTTTCTTTAAGCCTCAGAGGCTACACCTCCCTGGGGTTCCTACTCCGGGACTTCCACCTCTCTTTGGGGACCAGGGTCATGGTTTGCTAGTTGGCTTTTTTCCAGGGAATTTCTTACTCTAATTGTGTTGGCATTTTTTTTTTTTTTTTGGAGGATGGGGGCTGGCCAAGTCTGAGGAAACCCTCCCCCCACTTCAAGGAGCCTGTTTTGTTTGGGGGGCGGTGCCAGGGCTGGGGCCCCAGACACTAGGCTGGGTGTGGGGGTTTTGTGGTAGATAAAACAGACCCCTGCCCTTGCTACTATGTGATGGGGAATAAGCAATAAATGAGTAAGCAAACAAAGTATTTAATTACAAACTAGGACAAGAGGTACAGAAGGAAAAAACAAAGCAACCAAACTCACTGGCATGGAGTCGGAGCCAACTCATAGGGACCCCTCCTTGGGTTTCCAAGATAGTATCACTACAGAAATAGACTGCCTAACCTTCCTTCTGGGGAGTGGCTGGTGGGTTTGAACTGCCAGCCTTCTGGTTAGCAGTCACATGCCTTAGGCACTACACCACCAGAGCTCCTGAGAGGGGAAAAAAAGAGGGAGGAGTATCACACAACCTACTTGAGACTCATTACCTCATCAGCACCTCATGACAGCCTTGTCATGGGAGATAAGCATCCCATTTTGCAGATGAGGACACTGAAACCCAATATGGTGAAGCAGTGGGCTTTGGTCCCACAGGGAATCGCTGGCAGTGGGGATGGGGTTCCAAGTTGGGACACCTGGGGAGGAATGGCCTCTAAGCTAACTTTCTTCTCTGCTGGAACTCCCCTGGGCTAGACGGCACTACTGGTAAAGTCCTAGGTCCACCCTAGGACTCCCCAGTCAGAGGGGAGCACTCTCCCAGCTGCAGGCTGAGCGGGCTTTCCTGAATCTCTGCGGGCCCATCTCTGAACCCTTCTCCAGGAAGCCCTCAGGAGATGCTTGGCTTTGGATGGTCACTGACTACTCAGCCTTCAGGACAAGGCAGAGGGGCCTTCATAGCCACCCACGCAGGCCAAGGGGCCTCTAAGTGAACTTGCTTTTAGGTCACCGTTCCAGGGCTAAGGGATTGGGCGCCACAGGCTTAGTGGGAAGGGGTGTGCATGTGAGGGGCCAGAGTAGCATGTGTGAAGATAGCGTTTCTAAGGCAGCCAGGCTGGCCCATCTGAGGGAACCTGCTGAAAACAGAGACTCAGGCAGCCAGACTAGAGTAAGTGCCAGTTTGGGGTAATTAGAAGGCGCTTAATTAGAAGGCGGCTGGGCCCTCAGCAGTGAATGTCTGTGAGTGGGCCCCGCTGGCACTGTGTCTGAGCCTTTGGGCCCCATTTTCCTCCCTAAAGTCTCCAGGTTACAGGGTCTTCCTCTGCCCAGAGGGAGCAGCACACAGTGCCCCCTGCAGACTCAGGTCACTGAGCAGGTGCCAACCAGGGTCTACGGTGGGATGGGGGCTCTCTTCTGTGCTTTCTTGACCCCTCACTTTTCACCCTCCCTTCCCCGCACCTTTGGGCCCACCACAGACATGTAGGAGTGCTGGGCAGGACTGTGGGGACAGCCCAAGGGCCTAGAGCTCATGGTCTGTGGGTTGGGAACCTAGGAAAGCAGGGAGGGGGTCATGGGGAGATGGGCTTGAGGGGGAAGTGGGCCAAGGGTATGGCACTTTTGGGGCAGAAACTGGAAAGGAAGGTTGGTGACCAGATCTGGGGAGGAACAGCTCAAACTCATTGCCATAGAGTCGGATCCAACTCATAGCAACCGCCCCCCTTGGGTTTCTGAGGCTGTATCACGATGGAAGTAGATTGCCAAACCTTCCTTCTAAGGAGTGGCTGGTGAGTTTGAACTGCCAGCCTTCTGGTTAGCAGTCAGGTGCCTTAGGCACTATGCTACCAGAGCTCCTGAGGAGGGACAAGGGGGTGCCATTTGCTGGGTGCTGACTGCTGGGTGTGGCCTTCACCTTGCTCTCTGGCTGGCCTTTTCCTGTCCCTGGTTTTCCCCTGAGCTGGCCTGGGGCCCAGAGCCCATGCCAGTGACCTGGAGAGTCCCGAAGATGATGTGACAGCTGTCCCTCCCCTCTTCCCTCCTGGGACGTAACACAAACCCTTGGCCCCTGAAAGGTCTGTGCAGGGCCGGGCAGCCAGTTCTGCGGATCAGTTTCCTCCGCTCCTTTACCAGCTAGGATGCTCAGATGCCCACAGGCAAGGGGCCCTCATGTGATCTGGGATCCACTTCGGGCCTGGCTGTCCCAGAGGCTTGGCATCAGACAGTTTGGGTTACAGACAGGGTCTCCTCAGCCTGCCAGAGGCCCCTGGGCCCTGCTTCCTGTTTTGAGGCATGGGAAATGGGGACACTGCCCCTCAGGGCTCAGAGGCTGCGTTGCTGATGCTGGACAAATGCGGCTTCCCTCACCCACCTGACCCTGCAGCTAGGCGTCTTGCAAATACAAGACTCCTAGTTTGTCACAATCCAATTTGTCGTCTAATTTATGTCCTTCTTCTTGCTGTTTCAACCACTGGCTCCAAAGAGCAGGCTGGAGACTTAGGGAGGAAAGGTTGGAGGCAAGGGGTCTCACCTCAAGCCTGTGGGCTGTGGGAAGGACCACTGAAATATCTCCGAGTCCTTCCCTCACCATCATTCAGTGTTCACACATGATTTGTTTGTTTTTCTTCATGCATTTCACCTTCTGGGTCTGGAATGTGAGTTCCCCAGGACAAGATCTTATGTGGCCCGTCACACCTGTTCCCCTGGTAGTGGTGGTGGAGTATGTGTGCAGTGCTTGGTATATAGTAGGTGCTCTGCACACGGTAGGTGCTCTGCACACAGTAGGTGCCCAAGAGGTGACTAGAGGCTGAGTGCTGGCTACCATGGCCTCCCCCATCCCCACAGGTCTGCCAGGCCCCAGCCCTTGCTTGGCACTGGGACAGAGCCCTCTGTGGGGAGTCAGTCAGGGGTGGACAGTGGGCCATGGCTACATGGAAGAACTACGAGTATGAGTCCTTCAGAACTCCTTCACACAGGAGCTCTGGGGCTAGAGAAAGCCCTGACCCAGCTTTGGGGAAAGGGGAAGTCAAAGGAAACTTCTAGAAAAAGAGGTCTTTGCATTGGGAATCAAAGAGTGAAGGAGAGGCTTCCTTGGAGTAGAAATGGCAAGAGCAAGGACAGAGAACATGAGAGAGCTGGCGTGTTTGGGGACTTGTAAGCAGTTCGAGGTGGCAGAAGTCTGGAAAGTTGGAGATGAGGGTGGAGAGACTTAAGCAAGAGGGTGCCAGCCCCCTCAGTCTTCCTTTTCCCCAAGGGCCACCTCAGGCTTCCTCCCTCACAGGCTTCCCTGGTTAGTCCAGGCTACTTGGCTGTTTATGAAAGAAGAAGCCCTTCCTCCTCCAGGAAGCCTCCCAAGCCTGGCAGAGCCTCTGCCTCCCCTCCCTGTTCTCTCACAGGGTACCCCCAACTCTACTCAGACTTCAGGTGATGTAGGCCAAGCTGCCCGGTGCTCAGCCTGCCCCTGCAGCACCCTGAACGCTCCTATCCAATCCTGTTGGCCTGAGTGCTGTGCTGGGAGGACAGCAGCCCCCCACTGAGCCTCCCTCCATCTGCTCCAGGCTGGTGACCGGCCTGCCCCGGCCCTGAGGATGAAGCTGAGCCCACTGCACTGGTCCCTGCCCTGCTTCCTTGTGGTGAGCTTGGGATGGGACCATGGGGAGCCCTTCAGACAGGAACCCCAGGGCAGGGTGGGGGCTGGGTAGTCAGCTCTTCCTTTGAAGAATCTGAGGTGATCAAATCCTTAGAAGCCTTCCTGGTCCATCCTGCAGGGAGGGAGAAGGCAGGACTTGCTGGCATTTGTAGATGGGCCAGCATAGCTGAGGGCAAGATGCCTGCTGGGGGGCGTGGGAACAGAGCAGCAGGGAGGGTAGGCCAAGAGAGAGGAAACTGGCAAGAAACGGCCTGGGATTTGGAGCCTGACAACCTCAGCCCCTGCGATGCTGGGACCCCAGAGTCCAGATCTCAGAATCAGAGACTGGCCAACTGCCCAGTGCCTTATGGGACTCCAGATTATAGACTTGGAGCCTCGGGCAATAGCTTAGAGTCTGGTCTGGGGTCCATTTCTCTGCTGCGATGATGGAAGCCCTGGGGGAGCAAGACGTGGCCTCTGGCTTGGCCGAGAGCTGTGCTGGTACAAGAAGCCTCCAGGGCCCAGTAGGTGCTCGGAGCCTGGTCTGGCGCCAGTGGAGGTCCCCAGGGCCTCTTGTGTGACATTGCCTCTGAACCTCAAGAGTGGCTGGCACTGCTCTGTGCTCCCTGCCCCCCAGCCAGCACCAGCCAAACCAGCAGACAGGAGTCTCCCCACAGCAGAAAGCATTCAGGGAGACAGGTTACACCTGAGAATGGGAGACAGAGGGAGCGCCCATCCCAGTGGGATGGCTGGGGGTAAGGGGGACACATTCTTTTGGGATGGATCCCACCCTGTTTGGGTGCAAGGGTGTGACCAGGGTAGCGTTGCATGGTGGGAGGTCATGGAGAAGGATGTGATTCTGGAGACGCGGAGGGACCAGAGTAGGAAGCATCAGCTACAGCCTTGGCCTTGGGAAGACAAGCAGAAGCCAGTTAACAAAATGCCCAGCTGTGATGGGGGTGGGAAGGGACCAAGGCAGCAGGATGGGGGTGGAACCTGACAGAAGAATTCGGAAGTATTTCCTCCTCATCCTCCTGGCTAGCCAGAAAGGTTGTAACTCAGAGACCCAAGAGTTTGAGATCCTGATCTAACTCTGTCTGGGGCTTTCCAGCACTTTCCAGAAGCAGATGTGTTTCTCTCCATGCCCGTATGGATGGAAATGCAACAGGCCTAGGGCAGGACAGGTTTTACACACAGCAAGAGGGACTGGGTTAGAAGAGTGTCCCTGGAGCCTGGATGGCGTGGCCCTGTGTGGTCAGTGGTCCCCGCCTCTGAGGCCTTAAAGAAGTGGGTAGTGGATGGATGACCCCAGAGACCCCACACCCCAGTGATGCCTCCCTGAGTGAACTCCTGCCCACCGTTCTTCCAGCTGCTGCCCTGGTCTCCAGCCACTCCCGCATCAATAACACCTTGGCAGTGCCCACCTGGGGAGGAGCCTAGTCTGGTGAGCATTGCCCTGCCCATCTGCTCAGTCCTATGAAGGCTGTTGGGGACAAGGAGTGGAGTCCCCAGGCCCGGCTTCCCTAGTGACCTCAGCCCTGGCTCCTGGTTTTGTTCTCACATTTTCCCTTCCACAGGACCTGAGGCAGGGTGAGTTGTGCAGGTCCTGCCCCCCAGGCACCTTCTCAGCCTCATGGGGCCCCAGCCCCTGCCAACCCCACGCCAGCTGCAGCCCTCGAGGGAGGCTGGAGGCCCAGGTGGGCTCGGCGACTCGAGATACACTGTGTGGAGGCTGCTGGCCTGGGTGAGCCATGGGTGGGGTGTGGGTGTGGGGCTCATGGCTGTGTGACCAGAGCTTTGGCTCACCTCCACCCTGAGCAGGTCTCAGTCTCCCCATTGTGAACTGGGATGGGTCAGCAGCAAGCAGGGTGCCTGGGTCCAGCCTCTCTCAAGGATGATTTTGGGGAACCGGTAATGTCTTTCCTCCCTCCAGGTGGTTTGCCCCTGAGGGGGGCCCCCATGTTCCATGTCAGCCCTGTTCCTGGGCGCCTCTGGGTACTCATGGCTGTGATGGTAAGTGAAAGTTTGGGGCCAGGACTTGTGGGGTGGAGTGTGTGGGAGGAGCAAGCTTGAGCCCAGGAGCCCCTGCAGTGCTCCTCTGTGGACAGAGAGGTCCTCACCCGGGCAGCCACTGGCTCTGTGTGTCTTCCCAGCTTGTTTCTAAGGGGTAGAGACCACCCAACAAGTGCAGCCACAGCTGGACCTGCATAGCACAGGAGCAGAGGCTGGGTATTAGGGGCTGATGGGCTCACATCCTGACCAGCCCCCTTCCCCCAACCCCCAGAGCCCCATGGAGCTGACTGAGCACACGTGCTTCATACACTCTCACACATATGCCCTCACACCCATGCACGTATGTACATGCACACACTTGTGCACATATGCACTTGAGCATATAGGAACATACACACACATACATGCACTCACACACACTTATGCACATATATACACACTTGCACATGTACACACACCTCTCACTCACTGAGTCAGTCACCTTCTGAGGGAACTAATCCATGGATCAAGTCACGAGGTCCCCTCATGGGTCCCTATGCCCATGCATGTGCCATGTGTGCCCTCTGTTCACCCCTCTGTCCCCAGGGTAACGGGTGGACAGAGAGCCAAGGGTCTGGCTGTCCAGAAGAAGTTTCAGTAAGAGCCAAGACAGAGGCCGTGCTCGGGCTGACAGAACAGATGGTCAAAGGGAGGAGGAAGGAGTGAACTGGCCTTTGCTTCCCGAGTGTGGCTGGGAGTGGGCTGCTCTGGACACCTCAGTCCTCCCCACTACCTACACACATCCTCTATCTGTCTTTCTTGTTCCTTGTGTCTGCCTCTTTTCCTTTCCTCCATCCTCCGTGGTGCTCAGTGTGGCGACACCGGGTCCGGCGTGGCGTGGAGGCATCAGCAGGTGCAGGCAGCAGTGGGGAGACCCGGCAGCCTGGGAACAGCACGAGGGCAGGCAGCCCCGAGGAGACGGCTGCGCAGTATGCAGTCATCGCCATTGTCCCTGTCTTCTGCCTCATGGGGCTGCTGGGCATCCTGGTGTGTAACCTGCTCAAGCGGAAGGGCTACCACTGCACGGCCCACAAGGAGGTCGGGCCTGACCCCGGAGGTGGAAGCAGCGGTGAGGCCCAGCCTGGGGTCAGGGTGGGGAGACCAAAGAGTGTGGTCAGCTTGGGGGCTGCCAGAGGGAACCTGGAGGCACTATACGTGCGGCCACAGAGGTGACAGCTGCAAACTACAAAGGGCAAGGTGGTCTGAAGTGTGGCAGGGGCAGAGCAGAGGCAGAACAGCTGCTCAAGTGGCTTCAGCAGGATTCCCCCCTGGGATGGGCTCCAGCTGTACCTCAAAGGTTGGACTGCCCCCTTGGTACTCAAAGTGACCTCTGACCGCTGGTCTGGAGCAGGAGGAATTCCTGGAGTCAGGAGGTCTGGCATGGGCAGCTGTCCAGGACAGGCACCACGAGGGGCTCAAGTTTCAGCTCCAGGGTGGGTTTGAGTTATACAAGCCTTGGAGCCAGAGGGAGAGATGTATTCCTTCCTCCCATCCTAGGACCCTGCTCCCTTCTCCCCACAGATCAGTATGTACTACACGCACATGCACTGTCCTGGGCAGCCTGTGGGCCAGTCAAGATTGAAATGGAGTCTCACAGGCCAGTGTCTCAGAATGCTTGGGGGCTGGCCCAAGCCCCTCTCAGCTGGTCTGGAGGGGACAGGAGCTCTACACAGACAGGCAGAAAGATAGCGACTCAGGGTCATTGCACCTGGGACAGCACTTGTTTTCCTAATGTAATGACTTCCTTTAACTGCTAGGGGCTGTCTGGTTGCAAGTCCTGGGAGTGCTTTTGGCTTCTGGCTCCAGGATTGATCACTGTGGCCCCAATCTCATACCCTTGAGGTTTTGGCCCAAAGATGACCAAGAGCCCTCAGTTCCATAAACAGGGTGGTGTGCAGGGAGGTATTAGACCTAGAATGGCTGTGTGTGCTGGAGATGTTGGGGCTTCTGGGCAGGGAGGCAGTCCACAGCTCCCTGAGGCTGAGGAAGGCAGAAGGCAGATCCAGAAGAGGCTGAAGTCCCGCCCCCTCGGCAGAGACCAGGAGTTCTGATGGCCTCTGAAAGCTCCAAGCATCTGGGGTTATTGGGTACAGGAAGCTGCAATGCTGAGTGATAAAGGTGATAGTAATGAGCTTCTCTGAGGTGAGGCGGAGGCCTAGAGTACCAGACATGCGGAGCTTTGGGGACCTCTGTCTCTAAACACACAGGTACACACACTCACGCGGGGCCCTGCTGCTGAGCCTTAGACGGTCTGGGGCGCCCTCTGCTGGCAGATCCTGGCATAGCTCCTGAGCCCATAGCAGCTCCCTCGCCCCCGCAAACTTCCGGGATCACGGTCCTATTCTCTTCCTCAGGGAACAACCCCGCCTACCGGGCCGAGGACGCCAACGAAGACACCATTGGAGTCCTTGTTCGCCTGATCACAGAAAAGAAAGGTGAGGAGGTGGTCTGCCCTGCCACAATGCCCAGGAGAGGATAGTCTCCCAGAGCGCGCAGGGCAGGGGTCAGAGTCAGCCCTGCTCTGGTAGCTTAGGGCCTAAGGCATTTGACTGCTAACCAGAAGGCTGGCAGTTCAAGCCCACCAGCCACTCCTGGGAAGGAAGATTGGGCAATCTACTTCCGTAGTGATATCGCCTCGGAAACCCAAGGAGGGGTCGCTATGAGTCAGATCTGACTCCACAGCAGTGAGTTTGGTTTTTGGTTTTGCATGCTGTCTGACGCAGTACAGATGACAGTACAGGCCCTTTTCCTCCTGTTCTTGCCTGATGAGGGTAGAGGAAAGGCAGACAGCCCAGGTCAAGGGGGTGGCAGGGAGTAGGCAGGGGGAAGTCCACTGGGGGTGGGGGACAGTGCCCCTCGTGGCCCAGAGGTGGGTTCTGACTGCAGCTGCCCACAGAGAATGCGGCGGCCCTGGAGGAGCTGCTGAAAGAGTACCACAGCAAACAGCTGGTGCAGACAAACCTCAGGCCTGTGCCCAGGTGAGCAGCAGGGGGGCCCAAACCCACAGGTGATCAGCCTGCCTCCTGAGGATTCACCACCTGAGTGTTCTCCTTCTCCTGTCACCCTCATTCCCGTCCTCCACCTCCTGGACTTGACCTGCCTTGGTGACTGCTCCCATTTGTTTTCTTTGCAGGCTGCCACCAGGCTCCTCCAGCATGCCACACATCTGCCCACATCGTCACCATCTCCACACTGTGCAGGGCCTGGCCTCACTCTCTGGCCCTTGCTGCTCCCGATGTAGCCAGAAGAAGTGGCCTGAGGTGCTGCTGTCCCCCGAGGCTGCAGCAGCCACCACTCCTACTCCCAGCTTCCTGCCTGGCTCAGCCCGGGTTCCCAAGGCTGGGGCCAAGGCAGGACGCCAGGGGGAGATCACCATCCTGTCCGTGGGCAGGTGAGGCAGGTGCAGAAACTGCAGGGCAGGGAAAGATCTGACAGCTGGGTGGGGAGGCAAGGCCCTGGGTCAAGCCCTGAACACCCTGCTCATTGGTGGACCGCCTCCTTCCTGGGCCTCAGTGTGCCTGTCTGAGCAGTGGGGGTGGCCAGAGAGAAGTCTGGACCTCCCACCTGTGTTCTGTCTCATATGGAGCTCTTGGGCCCCCAAGCAGGCAGGGTCTTGATTCCTATTGCACCTGGTGCCCCTTAGGACAAGGGACAGTCTGCTTGCTATCTAGGGAGTGGGGGCTCAGAGGCTGGGTACAGGCAACAAAATGAACCCCTCATCTGCAGTTGGGAGGGTACTGGGAAGGGCTCAGGTTTGGAGTTTGATCCATGAACTCGCTGTGCCTCGTGGCCCCTACCTCTAACGGGGGATTGAACCACCTCTCACAGAAGGGACCATTCCCAGAAGAAGGATATCAGGCTTGGTAAAGTGGAGGGTCAGTGAAAAAGGGGTAAGGCCTCAATAAGACGGATTGACACAGTGGCTGCAACGATGGGCTCAGGTATAGCAAGGATTGTGGGGCTGGCACAGGACTGGGCAGTGCTTTGTTCTGTTGTACATGGGGTCTTTTATGAGTTGGTGCCGACTCGAAGACTCCTACCACTATCACCAATTCCTCACAGGTTCCGTGTGGCTCGAATTCCTGAGCAAAGGACAAGTTCATTGGCATCTGAGCTGAAGACCATCACAGAGGCTGGACCCTTAGGGGATGATTTCCCTGACTCCTCACAACCCGGCCTCCCCGCTGAACAGCGGGCACTGCTGGGCAGTGGCACAAACCATACTAAGAGGCTGAAGCACCCAACGGAGAATAAGACTGAGGTGAGAGCCAGAGCTGGGAGGTGTCTGTTGGCACATGGGCTGACCCTGACTGAAGATAGGACAGGTGTGGGGACACTGGGGGCCCCGGACAGGGCCACTCTCCTGGTGCCCAGAAGGCCCCTGACTCAATTCTGACCTTCACCTCTGTCCCCCAGGAGACACGCTATGTGGTCCGGCTAAGTGAGAGCAACCTGGTCATCTGAAGGGCTGCCTAGTCTGAGGACACTGCAGCCCTGCCCTGGGAGGTGTCAGTGGCTTCCTGCAGGAGGCAGAGCTGCAAACTGGGCCTGTAAGGACCAAGAAGCAACAGCCCAGCAGACAAGGCCAAGGCCTGGAGGTGGGACCATCCACCTAGTGAGGAGGCAGGCCAGCCAGCAGGCACTGTGTGCAGGAGGAGTAAGAGCCCACCCCAGGTCCCTGGCACCCCATTTCTCCCCTGCAGGATGCCCCAATCCCTGCCCTGACCAGTTCCTAGGAGTAACAACAGGGAGCCTAACCTTGGTGGAAAAAGGGGCCCTCTGGCACCCATGGCCCCACTCCTACTTCTCTGTGGTGCCCCAGAGTAGATGCATCTCTTCTTTCTCTTCCAGCAGGTCCTGTAAAGGGAAGGGGCACCCAAAAGCCCTTGGCTGGGGCTGAGTTCCTGGGTTCTAATCCTGGACAAGCCCCTGGTCATCACTGGGTCCCAGCTTTTTGACTGTGAGGTGGGGAGAAAAGGATGTCTCGGTGCCCAGGGTCTCTCCAACTACTTGCAGGTTCTTGGCTGGGTTCAGTGTGGGAGATGAGCTTGACTCTCTGCCATCTCCTCCCATTAGTAGCTTTTTCTGGCCCCGTTTCTCCTGCTGTGGGGACCTCTGCCTTCAAGGCCCCCGTGGGGCTGTTCCATACATGACTATGCCTACAGAAGGGGCTTAATGCATGTGCCTGCCCCCTTCCCCACTATTTTTAATGAAAATGGAGAAACAGACTTGACCTGGGCAGGGCTGTGGTGCAGGAGCCCTGGTCTGCCCAGCTGCCCCCTCCCCCGAGATCTCAGGAGCTTTGGGGTAGGGGAGAGTATGACAGGGCTGGAGAGGTGCCTCTGGCCTCAGTGGTTTCTGTGGCATTGGTGCATCTGTCTCCCAGACCTGGGCAGCGTGAGTGACTGCCTGGCCCAGCTACCTGGTTATTTATGTGGTGCCGTGCAGGCGCGGGCCCACTGCCGTGACCCCATTTCTCTTATTTATTGAAACTTTGCTTTTGTCCTGTCCTCGCATCCCGTCCACTTACTGAATAATAAAAGGTGGGAAAGTGGGTGTCGTGGAGAGCTTCTTTCCCCTGTGCCTCCCCAGGTCCTCTGTCCATTCAGCAAACTGCTCTTGAGTCCTGCACTGGATTGTGTACTGTGCGCTGGACAGACCATCCCTCCCTCCCAGCACCTGCTCCTTGGCAGGTGGGAAGCCAGCAGCATGAAGCAATGGTCCTGAGGAGGTCCCTGACCTCATGTGGGTCTCATGGGAGCCTGTGAAGACAGTGCTGTCCACAGAAACAGGACGTGAGCCATGAGTGCCATGTAAAACATCCTAACGGCCACATTTTAAAAAAGTAAAAAGACCAATAAACCAGTTGCCATCGAGTGAATTACAATTTGTGGCAGCCGACTATGTGTCAGAGTAGGACTGTGCCCGTATGGTTTTCAGTGGCTGACTTGTCTCCAGGGCTTCCTTCTGAGGCACGTCTGGGTGGACGGACTCCAAGCTCCATCCTTCCAGTTAGCAGCCAAGACCATTAATTGGGGCTCCAAAAAGAAACAATGAACTTAGTTTTAATAACACTAATAGAATATTTTATTTGACCCAGTAATATCCAAAATAGTTTTCCTTCAATGTAAAATCAATTTAAATGTTATTAATAAGCTCTTTTATGTTCTGTGTGTGTGTGTGTGTGTGTGCGCTAAGCCTTTGAAATCTGGTATGTATTTTTACACTTAAAACACATCTCAATATGAAATAGCGTATTTCAAGTGCTCAAAGCTACATGTGGCTGGTGGCTACCATATTGGACAGTATGGCTCTACAGGAAGTGACAGTCGTGTGGAACCTAGCAGATGAAGGTGGGTAAGAAAGACACATTACAGGCTTGAGAATGTGGGAGGTGGGGCTATGTTCGGGCAGAGGGAACAGCAGATGGAAAGGCCAGGGATCAAAAGAGACATGAAGAACCGGAGAAATTGGAAGAATCGCAGTGTGACTGAAGTTTAGAGACTGAGGCCAAGGAGCAGCAGAGGCAGGCCACATGGGCTCTGGAAAGCCATTGGCCTTACACCAAGGAGCCTCGGAAAGGCTTAGGAAGGGGAAGCAAGATACAGCAGCTCCCTCTTGGCCTCCGTGTGCAGAAAGGGCAGAGGAGGAGCCACAGGGGTAGGGGTATCACAAGGAAGCTGCTGCAGCCATCCAGACAGATGATGATGGTGGTCAAGCTACATGCTTGTGATGGAAAGAAACAGACGGACTCGAGATTCCTAGGACAGAACTGCTAGGATCTGGTAATACAATGTGAGTCAAAGGATTAGGGATAGCTAGGCCAGTTGGGTGAGGCAACAAGAGTAGCTATCTTGGGGGCAGGAGTGTCAGTCAGGGCCTGTGAAACAGCCCTGTGGGAGGACCCGAGGTACCTGGGTATGAAGGTCCAAAGCTCTCAGGAGACAAGTCCTGCCTGGGCTACTAAACCACCTAGAAGCATTCAGGTGGACATACATGCCAGGATAGGGCTAGGGGGTGGGGGACATGTCCCAGGTTAAGATCCAGGGGAGAGCCCTGGTTTATTCCAGGGGCATGGCAGAAAAAGCACTGCCAGGGCAGTAGGAGGAAAACCAGGGAAGGACGAGAGTGTGGGGAACAGGACGAAGCCACAAGGCCAGGTGCTGTTGGCAGTCTGAGCTGTAGCATTCCCTGGGTTAATCAACGCAGGGACTTGGGTGGGAGTTACCTCAAGGGAGCAGTGAGGTCAGGGCCAGGTCCCAGTGGATTGAGTGGGAGAGGGTGGAGAGGAAATGGGGCCAATGCTAGCATGCAGAGAGCTCCGTGCAAAAGCCTGGGTGTGCCAGGCATGGCTGGTGAGGCTTTACTAGAGAGTAAGCTAATTTTAATAAATCTTTCATTTTATTTTTTCAAAATTTGATAGTTTTGAATTATATTTTCCAACAAAAGAAGATTCACCTATAGAAAGTTCATGGATCTGGGAGAGGGTTCTTTCTTCAAAAGGTAATTTAAATTATAGGATTATTATTATTATTTTTTTTTTTTAAAGAAAGGGACACATTTAAACGCTAATGAGAGGGAGGAAGGTTGAAGAACTAGGAAGAGAGTGAGTGGCACTTGATGGAACCTGGGGAGTCTCAGGTCTGCCTAGTGAGGGGGCCGTGGTGGCTCAGTCTCTTGGGGCCAAGGGGCAGCAGTGCTGAGACTGGAGGAGGTCCGGCTTCTCCAGAGCAGAAGCCAAGGTGGAGGCCTGGCCTAGCAACATGTGAGAACACTCCCACCCAGGGCAGACTGGGCAGATGGGCTTTGAGATTTGATCTCTCCCCTGGGTATCTAGACACAGGCTTCTTAAGTGGGCAGGAAAGGGATGGAGGTACTTGAGGACACCAGAGATAGAACTTCACCTGCACTAGGAGAGGAGGCAAGACCAGGGGCAGGGATACGGTGGTGATGGTGGTGGGTGTTAGACAACAAGAGGAATTTGGAAATTTTCTGGAGCAGCAAAGATTGCAGAAGTCTAGAATAATTTGTAGGGGATCTAGTGCCACCAGTGGCCTAGTGCTTAAGGTATTTAACTGCTAACCAGAAGGCTGGTGGTTCAAACCCACCAACCACTCCTCAGAAGGAAGACTGGGTGATCCACTCCCGTAGTGATACCTCCTCGGAAACCCAAGGAGGGGTTGTGGAGTTGGAAATGACTCAACGTCAGTGAGTGTGTATCACCAGTGCACCCAAGGAAATGCTCCCTGCAGCCTCCAGGGTGGGCCTGGCACTCCCCTGTGCAGCTGCATCTCAAGGTTTGGCTTTTCAAACTTGGCTGTCCACTCAACAGCCCAACTCCTCTTCAGCCAGAGATGGGATAACACACTGCCTATTCTGGGCCAGGGAGGGCATGAGACAGCAAGAGACGGCACCTAGAGTGGGGTGGGAGGTTTGGCCCCACCCACTCTGGCCTCAGCCTCCTTACCCCTTTTTCTCACTGCCGTGGAGTTGGATCTGACTCATAGTGACCCCTCCTTGGGTTTCCCAGGCGTTATCACTACAGAAGTTGATAGCCCAATCTTCCTTCCAAGGAGAGGCTGGTGGGTTTGAACCACCAGCCTTCTGGTTAGCAGTCAAATGCCTTAGGCACTATGCCACCAGAGCTCCCTCCTTGCCCCTAAGAAGGCAGAACTGTGGCTCCAGGTTCCCTCTCCCCTTCTCTGCCCACCAAGCCTGGGGTGAACCCCAGTTACCAGCCATGATGAAGACTTCCAGGTAACAGACATCCTCATTCCAGTGCTGGGCCCCAGGGTAAGCACTCTGTTCCTTTCCAGACCACGCCCACCCCAAGTTTGTCTGCTTGCAAGGGTGGGGTTGATGAGAAAGACACAGCCCTTGCCTCAAGTTTCTTCACCTTTGTCTTGGGGGTGTTGAGGTCAGCTCTCAAAAAAAGAGGGATGAAAAGCTGAGGGATCAGGTGGTGTGTGTACAAGGCCCTTGGGCTTCAGGGCCTCCACCCTTATCTCCATTTGGAAACCTTCCAGGATTGTCCCCTCTAAACCAACAGATGAAAGAGCTAGAGGCAGGGAGAGTTGTGTGTGACCCCTCCTCATTACTTCACCCCTACCCTACAGGCTAGAATGGTGGCCCAGGTCACAGCTGGTCTGCTCCTGGTCATCAGCACTGCCACTGTAACCTGGAGCTGAGCTCCTGGGAAAAATTCCCATCCTGCCCTGCCTGCTGTGACACAGCCCCAGCAGTGCCTGTGGCCCGAGATGCCTTCCTAACCCTGACTCTGACAGTGCTTTCTGCACAGAGGGAGGGAGAATAAGTCAGGTCAAGGACAGGTGGGAAGACCGGGAAGGGGGGGCTATATTAGCACAGAGTGAGGTTTGGTAGGGAGTCCTGAGTTTGAATTACAGGTGTAGTGTGAGCTGGATAAAGAGCCCTGATGATGCAGTACTTAAGAGATTTGACTGCTAACTAGAAAGTTGGCAGTTCAAACCCACCAGCTGCTCCACAGAAGAAAGAAGGGACAATCTATTTCTGTAAAGATTTATCACCTTGGAAACCCAATGGGGGTCACCAAGTTGGAATCAACTTGATGGCAATAGGTTTGGTTTGGTGAGCTGGTTAAGCACTAGACTACTAACCAAGAAGTTGGTGGCTTAAACCTACCCAGAAACACCTCAGAAGAATAGCAACCTGCTTCTGAAAGATCACATCCTTGAAAATTCTATGGAGCAGTTCCATTCTGCAACATGTGGTGTCACCATGAGTCGGAATCACTCGATGGCGACTGGTGCAGTGTGAGCCAAGTCACTTAGCTTCTAGACCTGTTTTTGTGCCAGCTGAGGAGGCTGAATTACTTGGAGGCACAGCCATGAACTGGCAGAGTGAATGATGGACATGTGACCAGGAGAAGGCTCCCAGGCCTGGACTAGGATAGTGGCTTTGCCCAGAGTCAGGAGATTTAGGAGATAAAAATTCACAGCATCTGATGTGTTTGGATGGAGGCAACATGGTCACCTCCTGTAACTACAAACTACCATGCCCCTCCCTTGGTTTCCCATCTGGCACATTTATCTTTTAAGAAAGCTCAGGCACTGCTTCCTCCAGGACAGGCAGGAAAATGCAGGGCCAACAGAGCTGCCCTTACATAGTGTGGTTAGGATTGCATTTACAAGCACGGACGTGAGCACAGTTAACATCAGCCCTTACCGTTAATAGCCTCACTGGTCTCCCATAGCACACAACTTGGTCCAGGGTGCCAAAACTGCCACTTCCTAGCTCCCTGTCAGCTGTGAGACCTGACAAGGCCCCTGCCACATCTGCTATGAACTGTAGCACAGGTGTTTCTAGATGGATGAAAACAAGTTTAGAATCAACTGCGGAGAAGCGCAGGGAACTCACTGACCCAGGAGGTGGTCTCCTGAGCCTTCTGTAGCCTCCACCCCCAAGAACCACTCAATCTGGTCACCTAAGTTTTTTTTTTTTTTTTTTTTTTGGAAACTTTTTAATAGTTATTGAATGTTCTACAGCTTACAGTAAGTATCATAGTTACAAATTCTTGGCTTCAATCTTTCAGAGTGATCACTATCTGATCTTCAAAACAAAACAGAAAACCCAAAAGAATCCAAAACAACAAAACAAAACCAGATTTACACTTCATACACACAAGTGAGGCCATGGGGCTTTCCAATCTTTACAATCCAGGCTGTGTTTTAAAAACACCTTTGATCAAACTACGTGGAAGACACTGGTCAAAGGTTTATTATTATTATTATTTTAAATGTTTTATTTTTTAAAATGTGAGTTCCAATAAAATTTAAAAATTAGACTCCAACCTGTAGATTACAATGAATTAAAAAATACAAAATCATATACAATGCTCTCTCACAGGGATGTTACATGCCATGAGAACAGGTGTCTCTGTCATGTTATATGAAACAGGGATGCAGAAGCCTTAAGTCAGGTGAGAGGACAGACCCTCGGACCCTTAACGGTTATCACAGACAACTCCAAGTTGCTAGAGACCTAGCCTTACCTCTCCTTTAGTGAGGAGGAAGTTGAGTCACACCATAGATCTAGACAATCTGGTCGCCTCAACAGAGATCTCTGGGCCAGTCTTACTCTTTCTCTGACTCCAGGCACGAGGAGAAAGGCTGAAGCATGGAGATGCTGGTCTTGCTGGGGTCAGACCCAAAGGTGACTTCACCCATTGATTCCTGGTACTTCTCTGCAAGGTTGTTGTAACTGTTCCTTTCAGGAAGAACACCCATCTACCAGGGGCTGGAATGGTATAGGGCCTTACTGCCAGAGCAAGGATACCCAGGGACTATGAACACAGCTACAAGTGAGTGAGGGCCATAGTTTCCCTTTCTGGTTTTGTGGCAGCCAGTTCCAACTTCTGGGCTCCTTGCTTGGCCTCTGGGCTAGACTCAACAGCATGCAGAATAGCAAATTCCCACTGGAGAAATTTAGGGAGAGGAACTCAAGTCTGGCTCAGGCAAGGTTGACCCATGGAATGCTGAAGCTGGCCTGCCAGGAATTTTAAAGGCCTAGAACCATGCAATAGTTAAGTCCAAACACAAGGAGCTTTATAGGACTGGGGGAGGTGGGGCATGAATGGGTAAAGGACGGATCCAGGAGCCACCATGGTATGTGGATAAAGGCTGAGCTCTCAAGAGGCCCACGTGCGGAATTTGTAGCCTGGCTACGTTCCTTTCCCTGCAATCCTCTTGCAAGGCGGGTCAGGTCTGGACTTCCTGGGACGGCACATCCACTGGCACAGAGCCTGCTTCCCACCTGCCCACTCACAAGCTGACCTTCCTGTCTCTGGATTTACACCCTGTAGTGATGTGGTGGAACAGAGAACGTGAAATCCACATACTTACACTCCTACTGAGAAGCATATATGCCGTGGTGAGACCTAAAATGACCGAGTTAGCCAGAATGCTGTGATTAAGACCATAAGGCCCAGAGTGGGACCTGTCCCCTCTGGCCCCTCCCTCTCATGTCGCAGAGCAGAACCATAGGAATGTGGTATGCTGGGCTCCCATTCTGGCTCAGCCAGTGCCTTGCTGGGCCCCTGGATATGTCCAGTCTACATAATGAGAACACCAGAACAACTTGGGTATCCAAGGGACCTGCCTTATTTTTATGATGCTCCACATGATTGATTTCTGAAGGCCCCTGAGAACAAAGTAAGCCGCTCCAAAGAAGTCCCCGGAGATCTCTGGGAGTGGAATATCTTACATTTGGAAAAATCTGGATGAAGCCAGAGAAAGAGGGTTGGGGAGGGAGGCATGACACCTACTCATTCCATGTCTTTCTCGGTCCTGGTTCTTACCCATGAGGAAAGCGAGCCCAGGGACCTGAGTCCAGGATGCTTCTGGCTGTTCAGGACCACACCAGCTCCCCTTGAATTGTCACTCCAGTGGATTTGGACAGTGGCCAGGCTCTCTGGAGTAAGAAAGCAAGGGTGTGCAGGCATCCCAGAGAAATGAGTCTTTCAATGGAAAGGATGGCTTGGGCTGCCAAGGAATTTGTTTTCAGGCCTGGGCATCATAACCCCAAAGAGCTATGTTCAATTTAGGCCTTTTATTGCTAATACTCATCCTCCCTGTGCTGTCAGTTGGATATGTCCCAGGGCTCCCCATAGGCCCTGGCTCAAAGCAAAAACTCAAAAAAAACCCCTGCTTAGTCAGGAAGACAAAAGCTTCCCAAGTCTCCATTAAGCCTTCCTCTACCCTGGGGTAGACCATGTATCCCTTCATGCCTGCCACTCAGAGCCCCAGCAGATGCCAGCATAAAGAGGAAAAGACTGAAGAGTTCAAATCCTGGCTCTTTTCATTTATAAGCCGAGTGACTTTTGGCAAGTCTCTTAAGCCACTGAGTCTTAGTTTTCTCATCTATAAAATGGGGATTCTGGCAATCAATGTCAAGTACACTTTGTACACAAGGAAAGCTCTGGACAGATGTGTGTGTGTGTGTCCCTGTTGAATACAGAATGAGTGCGTTTGGGAAAAGGGATATGCACTGTGGGCTCACTGCCAAGAGTGAGAGAAGGAGCAACAAGTGTCATGTCTCATGGGGAAGAAATTAAATACACAGCCCCCTCAAAAAATGTGGCAAGACATTGTTTCAGGCATTCGCCACCTGGGACACTCCACCTTCCAGACTCCAACTTCCTTGGCCCCAGACTGGTGAGGAGAGGGAATCAGGCAGAAGTAGGGTACCTCTGATCCTGGCCACCATGCTTATGGCATGTGGGGAGAAGCAGTGGAGTGGGACAGAGATAGGGGTTTGCATGCTAGTCCCACTCTGCAGCTTGCTATGTCATATGAACATGCCCTCTCGGCTTGCCTGCACCTTCCTACAAAGAGAGCGCCTTTCCAGCTCTGACCTCCTGCCCAGCCTGACCTTTGGGCAATTCATAAATCTTTGGATGATACCTATAGATTCCTGTGATCTTATTGGGGGCCAGACTACTACTGCCTGTTCTCCTGGGCTCAGTCCCCTTGCAGTAACTCCCCAAGCTTGGCCAGGCTTGTGGATCTCAGTCACGGCAAGAGGATGAGGCCAGCTGAACTCTGTGCTCACAGTAAAAAAAGGAGTGCTGGTCCTGGGCCCTTTCAGACCACAGCCTTTCAGTATCTTTATTTTTGCTTTGGGACCTCTCTTTGATCTTGACTTACATACCAGGGGCTACAACAGGATGCAGAGCATAGATGCTTGAGTATATGAGCCTGTGTGTGGAGTTAGCATAGAGGAGAAAAAGACAGCAGACAGACTGGGATTCAAGTGGCTTTGCTCACTATTAGCAAGTCACTTTACCTTTCTGAACCTCAGTTTCCTCATGGATCAAATGGGAGGAATAACCTCTATTTCATAGGGTTGTTGAAAGGAGTAAACCAGACCATGAATGTGACATTGCTTTGTGAACTGTGACGTACCAGATGCTAGATTTTTTACTTACTCATAGAACAAAGTGAAAAGGTCATTCCTAGGTCTTCCCCCGCCCTCCCCTCTGGTTCTACTCAAGCCCACCTGGAGGTAACAGGGTTTGGGAGGCTTATCAGGATACCAGTGTTCTGCTCTCTTCTAGCAAGTTCCCTTTCCTTCTATAAGCTGGGTTTCTTCATTTGTCCAGTGGGTTAATAACTTTGACCCTGTCTCTCTCTCAGGGCCGGTAAATTAAAGGCTGTGAAGTGCTTTGAAATTTATGAAGCACCTGACAAACACAAAGGTTTCCTGTAAGTGGTATTATTATTTTGGCATTTTTCAAACACATATGACATAATCTAAAATAACCTTCACCCACCCTTATAAAACCAAGGTGAGTGGAAGTATTTGGAAAAAATGGATTAACACTGGAAAATTTTCTGTTGTTTCAAAACCAAAGCTCTTCAGCATCCCAGAACTAAGCAGGCCATTTAGAACAGCTGGCTTTTTCCTTTCTGGTCCTGAAACTCCCTGAAGACCAGGAGGGTAGGCCTCCAAACTCCTGGCTCTGAGCCAAGGATGTTGAAGGGCCTTTGCCCTCCTAGAAGGGCTGGGCAGCTTCTGAGGTCCTTCCAGCCCAAGGGCTTGTTCTCATATTTTTCCTCCTTTAAGGAGACACAGGAGGTATGGGTAGGGAGATATCCAAGTTTGCACAAATTTAAAAGAAAAATAGATAATTAAAAGTCCCAAATGTTGTCAATGATCCCATTTTGTATAGTAAAATGCCAGGTTCCTGTCCCACCTCAGAGGAGTTGCTGGCCCAGCCAAGCACTGGAAGGCAGGAGAGCAGTGGGCAACCCAGGCTCCTGGCTGAGACCAGTAGGGGCCTCCTTGTCCCTGGGGCACCTCACCTCTTCTCCCAGATGAGCCTATGTCTCCTGGGCCTCATCCTCATCCTCCTCTCCTGATGGCTCCCACTCTCCTCTCAGGAAATCTCCTCTTCCTCTCCTCACAGAATGAGGGGCTAGTGTCTTAAAATCATGGCCTCTCCTTTCCAAGCCAGCCCACTTGCTCCCTCTCCTAGGGCTGGAGTCAGGTATAGCAGGAAAGTTGCAGATGTCTTCACAGAATTTCCAAATGCTGCTACTTCATTTGCATTTTCTGTTCCCATCCTCTGCCCCCAAGCGGCCTCCACCCAGTCTTCAACCCTGGTCTTTGGAGACCATGAAGGAAAAGAGCAGAAACAAAAGCCCAGAGACTGTTCCAGAGTCTGCCAGATGTGGGCACTGCTGACTTAATTTTCTAAAAAACAAGCCAATCCATTCCTAGGTAAATTTTTGTAGGCAACGTGCCCCTAGGTAGGAAGGCTGCATTTAATGCTAATTTACTGCAAGGTCTAGGAAGTCCTTTCCTCTTCTCTGGGCCTCAGCTCCCTCATCTGTCAAATAAGGGAATGGATGAGATGATTGCTAAGGTCCCTTCAGATCCATGAGTCTATGAAATGTTTATTGCTATTGCTTTTCCTTCACTATCATGACCTCAGAGCCGCCAGCACCCACCTGGAATATGGTCCCTTCACTTTGGCCATGAATGGCACAAGGTAACCAAGAGCTTGGCCTGCTTGCAGCCCCATGGACAGATGAGCCCTGGCATCGGGAAGGGCTGAGGGAAAGGGAGAGAAATGCCATAGGTTCCCATTCCAATCAGGAGGAAGCTCCTCATCTGAGTGGGTCCGTGAAGGCTCAGAGGCCAAGGTCTGGATTACCCAGGGCACCTGGCCTTCCAAGGTCTTGGGATGCTGGGGTCCCAACCACCCTGCAGCTGCTTGGCATGTTGTCTGAGGTCAAAATCACCTTTTGAGGAAGTGCCAGGTCAGTTTACATCACTGTGCAAATCAGAAGGTCCAGGCCCAATCTGGCCAGAGACCTTTCAAACAAAGCATCACTCTCCCCTTCTTCCCTCTTCCTTCCCACTCTGCTCTCCCTCCCCCACCCTCCCTCAAGGAAAATTCTGGTTTTTCCCAGGAACTCAGCCTGGTGTATCAAGCTGCTGTTAACACTCTTACATGAATCAGGTGGTTTTGTTCTTGGTTTGTTGCAATGGTTCTCAAAAGATATTTGTGTCAGGACATGTTAATGTCCTCAACTAATCTTGCTTAGGAACACCCTCCCCCCTAAAGAACAACAACAACAATAAACAAACAAACAAACAATTCCCCCAGAGATGTGGCCTGCTCAATAGCTCTGAGTTCCTACCCTGGACCCAAGGGCCACATCTGTTTATGCTCTTCAAATGAAAGTAAGCCTTCAGTTGAACCATTGCAATAAACACCACTCACTGCTTGCCACTAGACTGGGATCCCTGGGGACTGAGTGCCTGGGGAAGAAAAGAAGAGCAGAAAGGATGTGGCAGGTCAGGTAGAGTGTGTGGAGCTGGAAGGGTAGCTGGCTAAGGGGTGGGGGAGAGATGGGGAGCCAGGGAGAGGCAGGAGATTAGAAAAAGCAGCTTTACAAAAATCAAAAATTAAAACCAAAACTACTAAAGATGCATAAAGTGACCCTTGCACTTCCGTTGTCTCTTCTTGCAAATAGAGGTGGTGGTGCTGCTAGGGAACTGCTCCAGCACCTGTGTAAGACTTGAGTAGTTGCATACAATGTGTGACTCCAGATCTGGGGGAAGAAGAGGAAAGCCATTAGTGACAGCAATATTCCTATGGCTCCTTCAGTAAGCACCTGGTTGCCCTCCCTCGTCCGGGGAGTACCCCCAAATGGATCCCTCTGTACTTCCCCAGTGAAGCTGCTTGCTTCTACCCAAGGAAATCACTGTGCTCCAGTATCAAGAACTCCTGGAGGAGGTAGAGGGCAGGGAACACTGAGACAGGGCAGCGGATTTCACATTGACATCTCTGAAGCCCTGCAGTTCATTGGTGCTACTTCAGGAGCTGCTCAGGTCAGAGGGGAAGCTAGCGGTTATAGTGGCTCCAGTTTTCCACTCTGCTCCAACCAGAGCCAAACTGTGACTTAGATAAGATTCCATTTGAAGAATGGGGCCCACAGTTAAAAGATGTCTGAAGATTATAAGGCAAAGAGCAGGGAATTTAGAATCAAAGGAGTGGAATTCAAGTCCCACCTTCATTTTTACTGGTTAAGTGGTGTGTTTATACGTAAGAGAGCTAATGGTCCTTATTTCATAGAGCTACTGTCAGGATTATGAGAGAAGTATCTAGAATATTTGTAAAGTGATAGCTATTTTTAAGAGTGCTATTACTGAATTTGGAGTAGGAAAACAACTGGTAACTGTTGCCTGCCACCTGATGACACCTGTGCTTAAGCCCCAAGCCAGGGGCTTTGAAGTAGTTTTTCTATTTATTCATCCTCCTACCTCCCCCTGCCCTGGGCCCCACTCACTTGGATGGGCTGCAGGTTTTACCAGTGCGGGGGAACGTAGCTGTACGCAGGGGTTCCTTGGGCCCTGTATGTTGGCATGGAGACAGGGTGTGCCCCAATTGCAGTGTGCTGGGGTGTAGTCAGCAGGGTACCTAAGCATCCAGACAAAGAAGAATAAATCCAACAAAGCTGTGCCAGGACAACCCCCCTGGACTACCTGATGATCTGCTGTCCTTCTCTACTCTGCCAGGCTTCATGTCCTTAGAGAAAACCTTCCTGGTGCTCAAGGGACAGAATCAATCACTCTACTTCAGCTTCCTCCCCTTTACTTTTCTTTGTATACTTCTCTAGTTACAAGTATCATACTGAGGGGTAATTGTTGGTTTGTGTGTCCACTTCCCACTAACCTGGGGGCTCCTTAAGGGCAGGCTTTGCTTGGATCTCTTTGGTCCCCAGAACCTGAACAAGGCTGATACTGAACAAACAGTCAATAGCTTGCTGACCTGATCTGGGAGTGAGAGGTCTTCAACAGTTACCACATTAAGGGTAGAATACAATCCAAACTCCCACCTCCTGCCCACTCTTCTTTCCCTTGTATTCTCCTCCTTTGATCATGACCCAGTGGATTCTTTAATGAGTGGGTCTCTAAGGGTTATTCATCACTCTCTTGTTTTCTCATGCTCTTTATCTGAATGCCAACAGTTATTTCTCCCTGGGTGTCAACACATCCAAAACCAAACCAAACCAAGCTCATTGTGTGGAGTTGGATCTGACTCATAACGACCCCTCCTTGGGTTTCTGAGGCAGTATCACTATGGAAGTAGATTGCCCAACCTTCCTTCTGAGGAGTGGCTGGTGGGTTTGAACCTCCAGCCTTCTGGTTAGCAGTCAAATGCCTTAGGCACTATGCCACCAGAGCTCCCCTCATCACATCCAGACGTCCCTAAATCTGCTCTTCCTCTGGTGTCCCTCCCACCATCCACCATCAAGGTAGCATAAGTCAATTAATTACTGGTCAGGTCCTTAATATCCTGTCTGCTAAATAGCACTGCCCCTGTACCCCCTCTTTCTGGGTTCCCTGTTGCAACCAGGGTCCTAATGTCATTATCTCTCCTCCTAAACTAAACTGACAGCCTCTCCAAAGGCCCATTTGTTTCCTGCCTCCACCTTGCAGTCAGAGGGAATGTTTAAATCAAACCCATCCTTCTCCTGCTTAAACATTTTGACTTGCTCCAGCACCTGAAAGTATTCAAGACTCTTTACCATCTTATTTTTGCCAACTGCTCCAGCTACTCTCCCAATTTCATATCCTTATTTTCTAAGTGCCTGGACCATTTCCATTCTGTGAACATGCCATACTCATGTCCTTTCTGCCTGGACTGCCCTGCCCTCGTTCATCTACCTGGTAAGCCTTGTTCACCCCTTAAGGCCTAGCTCAACATGCCCTTCTCTGTGAGAGCTTCCTTCAACCCTGAGACAGACCGAGAGGGCCCTTTCTCTGGGCTCCTAGATAACAAGATGTCTTGTGCTATGTTTTGCAGTCAATTCCATGACTGTGTTCTCCACTCCATTATGAGTTCTTGGAGAAGAAGAACGGACACTGATGCAGATACCCTCACCTGCTGACATTGCCATGGTGGTGCCCGCCACCATACCCATGGCCACACCGTTGGTCCTGGGGGCGGCAACTGGTGCTGGGTAGATGGCAGAGGGAATGCTGTTGGGCTGGACGACCGTGGTGTGGTGGATAACATGGGGCTGGGCAGCGTACACCGGCTGTGTGTAGTAGGCTCCCTGGGGGAAAGAGACTAAGGTCACACGGGCATTTGGAGAGGTGGGGTGGGACATGGGGAGGAGAGAAGAGGGAGATTCTGTTCTTTCAAGATCCTAAGGGATGGGGTAGAAGAAGCACTGGCCAGGAACACAAGGTCTGGGTTCCAACCAGGGCTCTGCTTCTACCTTACATGACTGTAGATAGTTCAGTGCCAGGCTCAGCTTTTGGTCTGAAAATTGGGGCTTATGACCCTTTCCCACCTTGCTCCAAAGGCTGCTGTGATGATCTGATGGGAAGAGAGCTCTCCTTCTTTAGCTCTGGTTTTAGCATTTTAAAATGTTTTGTTTGTTAGTATAATATGCTTTTATAAGCTGCCTACAATTTAGAGACAGGAACTATAATCAATCAATTAATAACGTGGTGAATGTGTTTAGTGAACTCCAGAGCACAGTGCATATACATGAAGGGTTATTAGTAGCTGCATCATCACACAGGTGCAAATGCTGGCATTTGTACATACCGAAAGTATGTCACAAATGGAAAGCATTTGCCTAGATGTCTCTTACTATCTATTTCTCTTTAGGCAAAAGGATGAGGATGGAGACACTGGTTTGAATGGGTCACATGGCTGCTTCCTGCTGCCACAGTCCATAGGCCTGCTGACCTCTGGGAGGATATAGACAGGGGCCCTCAAGATCATATTAATCCAGAGCTTCTCAACTATTTCTACTAAATAATGCCAAGAGTCCCAGAATGAGAGTTTGTAACCTAAGAGGTTGAAGACTACAGTCCAAAGTAGCCTACCATATATGAGAAAAATTTATCTCCAGTCTATTGTTTTATATTTTAAAAGTTTTACATTCTACTCTATAATATAGTTGTTTTTTGAAATTAAAAAAGTATTCTCCTCACCACTTAAACTGTATGTAGAGTTGTCACTCCAGAAAAATGTGTCGTGAGTATGTTGGCACTTAATATAATGCCTATCTCATAGTCATCCCCTCAGAACATACATTCTCCAGTTTAAAGAGGCCAGATGGGGGCACTAAGGCGCAGAAAGAACAACTTGCCCAAGGTCAAACAGGGAACTGGTGGCAGAGCCTCAACACTATTCTCCTTCCCACTTGGTTCATAGACTTTACCAAGGCAGGTAGATGTGGAGTAGTAGGGAGAGAGACCAAGACACATGGGGTCTCACCCTGGCTCAACCAATAAGCTCACTGTATGGCCTAAGATAAGTAACTCTCATCTCTGAGTTTCTGTTTCCCTACTAGTATACCAAAGGGGTTGAACCAGCTAGATATTCTCTAAGGATTCTTGCCCCTCTGACATTCTGGGTTTTATTAATCTAAATGACTTCATGCATCACACTTCTGGGGGCTATGGTGGAGTGAGGGAGTAGACAGACTAGAGATCGGGCTTCAGTGATACAACAGTGACAGTGGGCTTGAGCCATGAGCTTGCCTTCTCTCTCTTCTTTACCCCATCTGATCCCACCCCACCTGGCTGGTGGCTCCTCTGCCTGCAGAAGAGGTGGGCCCAAGCTCCCACATGTGCTTACCTGGGCATACAGATTCTGCTGGGGGTAGGCACTTCTGATAGGATACATGGCCGTCTGATATGGGTTGGGTGATGGGGAGTAGGGGGGCGGAGCAGTATTACTCTGGGTCGGTGGGACTTTGTATGGTGTCCCTGCAGTATATCCTGTACCAAGGCAATAAGAGAGATTTCTAATTAGTTAGCAGAACAGCATGGCTGGAAGGCACCAAGTCCCAGTCACGACTCCCAGACAAAGATAAGCTGAATCCAAGCTGGAAACACAGATGAGAACAGACAGAGGACAGGGCTCCTCCCAGAGAGCCCTGGCCCTAGAGGCAGCTCCCTCAGTCCTGGTGCACAGGCTTCATGTGTGGCTCTGGGCATCTTTTGTTTCTCTGGGTCTCAGGGCCCTTGTCTATAAAAGAAGAGGCTGGGACAGATGATCTCTCAAGGACCCTTTCAGCTCTGACGGGCTGGAATCTGAGCTATCTGGTGGGAGACAGGCAGGGGCCCACAGGTGAAAGATCCTCAACCTACTCGCTCTTTCATGCTATTCTCCCATCTTCCTCCTTTCCTGTCTCCTCACCCAGTACTCCAGGGTGTCTTCTACTGCTGTTTCCATTTTTCTCTGTCTTGCTTTTTCTTTAACTCTCTATTATTTTTCTCCTTTTATCTCTCTTTCTTGTTGGACTTCCTACCAAGTTTTGAGGTGAAAATTCCATGCAAAACACCTACAGAGCTGGAAGTCAAAGATCACAAAGGTCCACATCTGCCTGAAACCCAAGCCATGGGTGGACAAAAGCTGGGGCTGGAGCTGAGAAGTCAGGCCCCAAGGAGCCACATAAACAACTTGTGCTGCCTCTGAATCCTGTGGAAGAGTCAGATCCTGTGTTCACAGGGAAAACTTGAAACATGAGTCACATAGGAATAAGGCTGTGTTCTTAAGAGAATCATAAAGTGGAATGATTTCTATGGAATTCAAGTGATGATCAAGTGACCCTAACCTTTGCACTTTAGACAAGGAATCCTGGTGTTCAATGAAGGTAGGCCTTTTTAGGAAATTCTTCTGAAGACTCTAACCTCTTATTTCTGACTTGAAGGGACAATGGCAGGGGACCTTGGTTATAGAGACCTATGAGGTGGTATTAGGGCTGGTTCATCTCTGTGGACCCAGTCCTGACTGGGTCCAGCCGACACATCACTTAACTTCTCTGGACCTCAGCTCTTCCACTTATAAAATGCTCACATCAAGGACCCTTTTAGCTCCAAAGTGCTGTTTCTGCAAGCAGGGATTGGGGCAGAATAGACAAGGCACTTCACTGGACAGCAATATGTAGGAGACTACATTTCCCAAATTTATTGCATCATAGAATACTTTACTTATATTATTAACATTTAAAACAGACTAGTCATTTTTGTGACTGTAGCCTAATTTGGTAAATGAAGGTTTGCTGTAACACAGCCATGCCCATTCACTAAGGACTGACTATGGCTGCTTTCCTGCTATATCAATAGTTATGACAGAGACCACATGGCCTGCAAAGCCTAAAATATTTATCTGGCCCTTTACAGAAAGTGTGCCAACCCTTAATTTAAAGGAATAAATTAAGGTGTGGGGAGTCCTGACAAAGTGGAGAGCATCTCTTTTCTAGGCAGAAGAGCAGGACACCCCTGAAGCATAAGATGCTTGTCTTATGAAAGCATCTTACTAAGTAGTAGTTAAGTATGCCCTACAGCCAGACTGACTGACTGGGTCCTGACTCCACCTCTGCTATTTAATAGCTGTAGAATCTCTACATATCAGTATCCTCATCTACAAAATGGGAATAATCATAGTACTTGTTTCAAAGGGTTACTGTGATAAATACATTAATTAATAAGTACAAGGCAGTTAGAACAGTGCTTGACACATTATAAACACTTCATAAAGGTTAGCTATTATTATTTTTTTCTCTCACTCTCTCTAGAGAGATAGTAAGGTCCTGGGGGTGCGCAAGCAGAGGCTAGTCTGAAAGATTACAACAGAAAGGTTAAACTATGACTTCTAAGGTCTGTTCCCACTTGGAACATACATGTCAGAATTCTAAGATTCTAAAATTTTATGGTTTTAAATACTATGATTTTATGATTCTTTCACATTAGCAAACCAGCAGTTCTTGCTTCCTTTATGGTCCTCAAGAATTTGCTCTGGAATTTTTATCTTCCTCGGGGCAGCCTGCACTACTCCCTCTATGCCACAAGGACAACCATATTACAAAGTGTTGAGACTATTCCTCAGAGGAAGATCAAAAGCCTCGAAGAGATTACAGTAGAATTTGGTTTCTACATCTAAGAATAGCCTTGTCTAGAATATTTCTCTTTATGTTATAAAATGAGATACAAACACACTCAGTATACAAATCAGAAGCCAAAACATTCCTGGCAGTCAAAGAGATGATATTACAGAAAAAGGCCTTGATATTGTCCAAACCGTTTGAGGTGGGAGAAGTGGCATTACCAATGCACCTGAGATCTTAGAGATCATTTAGACCAATCACAAACATTTCACAGAAAATAACAAGTAGATGCCAAAAGAGAAAGCCACTGCTCACAAGGACCCAGGAATCAGTCTCCTTCCTCTACAATAGTTCTTAAGCTTCCATTTGTGTCAGGAAGATCTTACATGAGGCTACAGAAACTGTTCCGGGCTCTAATCCTGACTCTGTCACTGACTCAGGTCAACTCTTCTCTCAGAGAACATCCTCAGTGGGATTAGATGATATCAGATGATTTTTCTAATGCTGACATTATAAGTCTGAGTATTTCAGAAAGATGTTATGGGTAAATCATTGCAGGGAACTGTCTACAATTAACTACTAGTCCTGTCCACATCCTTGGGAAACGCTGGAAATTTCCCTGGGGCTGCTGCCTGAGCTACCTTGGGTATCATAAAATTTAGGATTTGTTACTTTGTGCATAAAAGCAAAAGGTGCTGTTGGGCTTGACGCAAAAAACTCATGGACTTTGCCCAGGTGAACTTAGACTCAACTCACTCACTAGATGTCTGGCTAACCTGAAAGAAATTCTACCTAAATCTGATCGTTATGGAATTAAACTTTCAAATGTCTTAAGACATTACATTTGAATTCAACCGCCTCAGTTTCAGGAGCTCTGGTGTGTAGTGCCTAAGGCATTTGACTACTAACCAGAAGGCTGGCAGTTCAAACCTACCAGCCACTCCTCGGAAGGAAGGTTGGGCAATCTACTTCCATAGCGATACCACTTTGGAAGATCTAACTCGACGGCAGTGTGAAGAACTCAGAGCGCAGAGGAGCAGGGCCTTTCCAAAACTGCACAGATCAGTACTGAGCTGGACCCCAGAGTTCAGGGCTGACAACGTTCTGGGCAGAGCTCCTTTTTGAGTGTCAGGTCTCTGCAATCCATTCTCAGGCATTTGGTGTATTGGTTCTTGATTCCCCACTTCACTAAAGGCAGTTATCATGAGTGAAAAAAAGAATCTAATCACTAACTCCTGCCGCTCTGTCTTGTGAAAGAGGCTTTGTTTATGGTGGCTTGTTCTTTTGCTCAGATTCCTAACCATAATTTTAGGCTCCATCAAACAGGACAATAAAGAGAACATGTACATTAGCAAGATAAAACCTACTCAGTCCTCTCTTCAATCCTCTGGCACTGCCATAAATCTTTTTAGTTGTAGGGCTTCTACCACTTTCAAAGGCATCAGGCATCGATCCTCATATCATGGATACCTTTCAGACTAATCGATTTACTGCTCATCAGATTTGTATGTCTAGACAAAGCTCCATGTCTGAATCTTGGTTCAACTCCCAAGTCTCCTTGTTAGGAAAATGCTAAACAAGTAGGAGGGAGACCTAATTACAAATGAGCTAAGCAAGTGTTGGTGAAACTAAACTGATTTTGTCAAAGCGTCCTACAAAATCTGAGTGCTGGAAGGGACCTTTGTGAATGTAGGAGGGGCAGTCAATCCCACATCTATTAAGAAGTTGCAAAGGTTCAAACACTGCACCCTTGAAAGAGGGGTACATTTTGGTCCTTTTCAGGGACAGAGATGGCTTATCTTGGAGAGAAACTGAACACTTCAATGAGACTTCAGGAAGATTTCAACAGAATATAAGGCATAGCCTTCTTATACTCAGACTTTCTAACTGTGGTATGCTGCCACTGGAGGGAGTGAGTACCCCATCCCTAGAGATGTGTGAACAAAAGAGAGTTGGCCAGCTGCTTGTCAATGTGGCTAGCAAGGAGGTCCTTGCCAGAGTAGAGGATACTGGATACACAGCACCAAGGTCACAGATGGAGAAGTCCAATAGCTAGAGAGCATCTCCCCTTATTTTGTAGTTGGAACAACCAAGGTGTAGAGCATGGGCATGAATTATACAAGGTTACACAGAACCAATTCTAGAATTTATCTCTTTGGGCTTCCATTCGAAGCCTCCTTCTGCTACATGATGGTGGTGGTATTAGCTGCTGTCAGGTCAGACCCCAGTTCGTGGAGGTCTCATGTACAAAAGGATGAGATTACTGCTGTATGTTGTGATTCACAGGGCTGATGTTTTGGAAGTAGACTGCCAAGTCTTTCTTCCTAGTCTGTTTTAACCGGGAAGCTCTGATGAAAGCTGTTCAGCACCAAAGCAACACACCAGCCTCCACTGGCAGACAGGTGGTGGCTGTGATTGAGGTGCCTGGCCAGGAACTAACCCAGGTCTCCTGCATGGAAGGTGAGAATTCTATCACTGAACCACCACTCCCCCCTCCATGATGGTAGATGGGTCTGTAGACATCTGCACCTGTACATGTAGATATAGGTAAGGGAGAATATGTGTGTGGATATGCCCATTTGCATATATAAATTCAAAGATGTTCAGTCAATTTCACCTAAGGTATCTGGAAAAAATCTACTGCTCCTGTCCCTCTCTTAAAGAGACAAAATTAATCTCAAGAAAAAAGTCAGTAATAGAAATTTAACCTGGCTGAGTATCTTTTTCCAGTTGTATTGCTTACTAGTTGGGTTGCACTGGGCATATTAATTCTCTGGGCCTCAGCTATCAAACTGGTATGAAAATCTACCCAAATAACTCAATAGGATTTCAGTCTAGGTTTAATGAAAGGGTGGTTATGAAAGCATATTTTCCAGAAGATAAGAATCATGCCGTATAAACATAAGTTGATGTTTACACCTAAGAGCAATAACTATGGAGAAAGTGATATTGAGTGTTTTAAAGAAAGGGAAAAAATATAAATGATTCTTTTAATCTATTTACTTAATAATTAATAATTCACTGAACCACAGATTTTCAGGTCTAGTCTACAGTATCCCTACGTGGGGCAGCCATTCCTTCACTAGACAGCTCCAACAAGGCACAAAATTCTTCCTTATATGGAGTCAAAATGCTACTCAGTAACTTCTAAATACTCGTCCTAATTTTAACCAGTGAAGCCATTTTGTGTTCAAAATCAGATTTGTGGGTAGAGGCATAAGTCACCCCACTGAGTCCAAAGATGAATGTGACCAATCTGATTGCGTAGATAGTTTCTGTTCTAAAGACTCTATGTTCATACCTTGCTCACATAGTGTGTCTTCTGCTCTAAAGACTCTATGTTCATACCTTGCTCACATAGTGTGTCTTC
>NW_006921661.1:8335325-8353136 GCF_000298275.1 Orycteropus afer afer | reverse complement strand
TCTAAAGACTCTATGTTCATACCTTGCTCACATAGTGTGTCTTCTGCTCTAAAGACTCTATGTTCATACCTTGCTCACATAGTGTGTCTTCCACTAGGGCAATGTTTCTCACCCAAGGGCCAATTTGGCCCTTCAGGGAACATTCAGCAACGTTTAGAGACATTTTTCATTTTCACAGTGGGGGTTACTGTCATCTCATTGAGTAGAAGCCAAGAACGCTGCTAAACATCCTATGATGCACAGGCCAGCCTCCACAACAAAGAGGTACCTGGTCCAGAATGCCAACAGTGCTAAGGTTCAGAAACCCTGCACTAGGGGGAGAAGCCCACTCAGTCCCAAGGTCTACAGGCCTTCAAAATGTGCTCTTTGTCCTTTCCTCTAAAATCCATTAATAATCCTTCTCAAATCAAACTTGCTGCCAGATGAATACTTCCTTCTCCCTCACTCACTGCTTTGTGTCTCCCCAACTCTGCATGCATGATCAAAGAGGATGACCTTTCCTGAATGACAAGGTGAAATTTTTGTATGGTTAAGAGAACTTTTTAAAAGTTTCTTATAAATGTCATTTTTAAAAGTTCCCTTTCCTTTCTTCCTCAGAAACAAATCAGTCCCAACCAAGCGGAACAAGGTAAGGAGAGACAGGCTGTATTTACTGAAAGCCGCAGAAGATGCTTGGTAAGTTCGGTTCTCCGTTCCGGTGTCCACTGGGAGGTGGAAGGTGCCTTCAGTGCCACAGGAAGACGAGTTCTGTGGCCAGGCCTGTTTCATCAGCAGAGTTGCTTAAGGGAAGACACAAGAATGTCATTAGGCAGAAATAAGAAGTGGGCACCATGAAACAGACACAAAGCAAAGGTCTTGCACTGAATGAAAACATATAACTCGAGGGGCCCTATTCAGACACACAGTATGGTTCAGCCTTTCTGAGACAGATGGGTGGGTTGGGAGGGGTGCTGAAGTAAGCTTCCAAATGATTTGAAACCAAAGAAAATCTGAGCTTATACTAAGAGAGTCAGGATTTTCTATGTATTACTAAAACCACAAGGATGTCTATGAATACCACCCCTACTTCCTGACATTCTTGCCTAGGCCTCTGGGATATTCCTTATCAGCTTTCTCAATATGGAGCAACTTGGGGTCTTGGACTGTGTATTTGGCCAGATCAACTGAGCCCTCTTTTTCATGTCTGAAATCTCATCTGGAGGTGTACTTAGTAAGTTGCTTTCAAAGAGAAACCCCAAAATAATCACCATATTCATGAACCTTGATGGACTGATTTCTCTTTTAAAGGGACTGAGCTGTGGTACTGGCAGCTTAAAAGGCACAGAGGCACTAAACCTAGTTGTCCTATGGGGCACTGCCTGCTATCTTTTTCACAGCCCAGCTGTGGCCAGACAGACATATCTTGCATACCCCTAAATATCTTCTGCTGATGTGCTTACTACTGGGTGCCTCATCTGAAATATCTACTCATGAGTCAAAAGATGATTCTTTGGGCCATTAGGAAAATAAATGTCAAACTTGGGGTAGGTGTGAAATAGAGCTGAGGCCTAGGTTGAGCTCTGCAGAAAAATATCCTAGGCTGATTCAGAACTCAGCTTGAAAAATTTAAAGGATGAGTGACTGAAAAAACTTACCTTCATGGTATCCTGAAGGGAAGGTGAGAGGAAATAGGGTTGTGGAGATATGCATAACTTTTTAGGTATTTCCCTTGTTACTTTCAAACACTAGAAGAGAAATATTCTTGATCCAAAATTCTACTTGTGGTAGAAAGAGTGCTTTTAGTATCTCTTCCACTCAGATAAGGTCTTGGGAGTCATGGATGTGGGGTTTTTTAAAGTATTACTAGTAGGAGGCAGAACTGCATTGGCAACAGTCAGATATACCTGAAATATTTTAACAAGGGCCTAAATTAAGAGAGAGTGGTATGAGAAGAAAGTATGCCTATACACCCTCTAATTCCACTAGGATAAGCATATTCTACCTCCAGAGAGATTCCATAGGGCCCTGTGCCCATCAGAGGTAATAAGTAATGCCTCTGGTTCCTTTAATCATGGGGGTACTGGGCCAATGAAGGAAGTCAAGAACTCTGTCATTTTTGTTGGACCAAGGCTAGAACTGTAGCTGTTCTGGGCTGACTCTGCACTTGCATTAATGGCGTGCAATATATACAGCTGATGCTGAGAAATGAGAAGGAAATCATGGGCAGGAAAGTGACACTAAAAAGGATCATTCTGGCAGAGGAAATGGAGCCCAGCAGAACACCATTCAGAGTCCAGGGTAGACAATGCACAAAGAGCAGAGTCAATTTCAAACAATCATTTTGGATTTCTTTACCCCAGGGAGTAAAATTAATAAAGGATCCAATCAATGTTGAAAAATCTTATCAAGATGTTTCCAAATTTAGAACCTGGTATTACACAGGCTGGAAAGCCCCTGGCCACCCAAAACAACTCCTTCTAAAAACCCATGTAGCTCTGAAACATCAGACTGAGCAAGCCCATGCTCTCAAGATCCCATGGGACACCAGCAGGGGGCAGGAAGCCTGAATTTGGCTGCAGGGAATTTGAAGAATTTGGAGGTCCCATTCCATTCCAATTTCCCCCTCAAGTGGTGCATATTTTACCATAATTTTCATCACAAGCAAAAAGTCTGACATCAGCTTTAAGGACTGTGTGACAAAGTAAATAAAAAGTAACCAAAGAGTGACTGAGGCCTACACTGCACTCAGCACTGAGGGGAGCGCCACAGTGGACGAGAACACATGTGGGTCACAGTCACTGCACACAAGGTACTTATGGCCTAGCTGGGGATGCAACACAGCCACACGCCAACAAGGGAGTGAACAAGACAGCATTATACACAGTAAAATAATGTTCCAGATTAACCAGGAAAGATGTAAGTGTGACCGTGCCTTGATTATGCCTTTTCTAACTGATTAAGTGAACAAACTGTTTCTAAACAAAGGGGTATTTTCTTTCAGTTTTACTATAAAGAGAACAAGGAGGTCAAGGACTCCTTGTATGCTTACACTCTATATGTTGTTGTTGTTGTTATGTGCCGTCGAGTTGGCCCCGACTCATAGCGACCCCTCCTTGGGTTTCTGAGGCAGTATCACTACGGAAGTAGGATTGCCCAACCTTCCTTCCGAGGAGTGTCTGGTGGGTTTGAACCGCCAGCCTTCTGGTTAGCAGTCAAGTGCTTTAGCCACTATGCTACCAGAGCTCCTACACTCTACATGGAATACATAAAAACTTAAACAGATAAATATAAACATTATAAAGAATAACTATAAGCTGTTGACTTGACTTCCTCAGTAGCTGTACCATGTGATCCTCCTCCAAGTAAAGTAACACATTCTGTTGGTGGTAGCAATTCGAAGATAAGTTGAGGGATGAAGATAATCCCAACGAAGTTTTTAGAAGCACAAAAACACAGTGATAGAGGAGGCTGCTCTGACAGGTATGTTCACTCTTGGGTGCCATGAAAGATACCACTCCTAGATAGTGATTTTCTGAACTGTGGTTAATGTAACTGTATACATATGTAAAATATTACTAAGCTGTACATTAAGATGAATGTACTTTACTGTATATACATTATCTCTCAATTAAAAAGAGAGAGAGAGAAGAAAAAAGGAGGTAGGAGGAGGGGCGATAGAGGGAAGGGCAAAGAGAGAGAGGGACAGAGAGAAATGAGCCTCTGGCAGTGAAGGGCTATGGGCCCAGTCACAGCATGCTACCCCATCTAGGTGCTGGATTGTTCACTTCCCCAGATATGAGGCCTTCACGCCCTCCGACACTTGAACAATTGTTAAGCACACTTACAAGAAGGCAAGGCAGCAAGGGACCATCATCCTGAACAATTATTTGAATCCTGAGTTCTAGCCTGGGCTCTGCCACTTATTAGCTGTGGGACCTTGGGCAAGACACTTAACCTTTTGGTTTTGTTGTGTCATAAAATGGCAATAATAATCATTCCCTGCTTACTTCACAGTACTAATGTGAAGCAAAATATAAAGTGTTGTCTAGTCTTGCGATCTCTAATTCCAGTGTTGATTTGACCACTCTTCCATCCCCACAGTTGCTGACAGCTCAAATTTAAGTTCTCATCATCTCTCACCTGAACTGTTGCAACTGATTCTTCACTGTTCTGTTTGTTCTTAAATCTGCCTCCTGCAATCTACCCTTCAAGCTGCAATTAGGGGGATATGTCTAAGACCTAAACCTAATCACAAAATTATCTTTCTTAAAATTTTCCATGGTTCTTCACTGCCTATAGGTTAAAGTTACTCCTTGTATGGCATTCAAGGGCCCCCATGATCTAGTTCTGATGATCTCTCTAGCCTCTCTCACTGTACTCCCAATGCAATCCTACACCACAGCCACACAACTGCTTATCATTCCCAGAATATGCCAAGGAGCTTCACATCTCTGTTTTCACTCACAATGCTTACTCTTCCTGGCATGTATTTCCCCACCCTCTACCTCATAAGCATTTATTCATCCAAAATCATGAGCTGAAGACCTGACTCTACTCTGAAGGTTCTGCTTCCCTCCACTCTTTGACCACAGTCCCCTCATGAATCCCATATAATTGACTAACCCAGTTGCTGTGATTCTCACAATGCCCCTGTACTTGCTGGCTTGTCTGTCCCCCTCACTCAACTGTGTGCTCCTTGAGAATGGGAACCTTATCTTTCTGGTCTTTGTATCTTCAAAAGGCCAGCTTAGGGCCTGGAACAGAATATTTTGTAAAGTGAAGAGATCCATACATATTCTTTATATACTTCCATTTCAGATGCTTTAACTGGAAGGGTGAGGAAGCATGAGAGCTTCTCTTTTTTTGGAGTCTTCTAAGTTCATATATCCTGAGCAAACAAAACATGACTCCTCATAAATGATAAGAGGAACAAATCTCTGACTAGCAAAATCAGAATAATAAAATCATAAGAGGACAGAGTGATAGTATTACAAGGGAACTCAGAGATCATCTGGAATAAAAAACTTTATATCTTATAAACTATGGCCTGGAGATATTAGCAAATTGCCCAAGATCACACAGTCTATAGCAGTGGCAAGGAGAAATTTCACAGCTCATCTCTTGGAAGATGTGCCACACACAAATTCAATTCCAACATCCAAATAATTTAAGGTTAAAAGTTGAGGAAGGGTACAGAGATTTTACAAAAAACATTGTCCTAAGCAGCCCAGGTGAGGGTGATAAGGGTGGCAAGTCCCTCCCATGGTCCCTTCCTGTCTATGACAAAAAGGACCTAGTCAAGTTACACTGCTGGGACCCTCACAGGTGCCCAGAAGTTCCTGTGGTGCCTTGGGCCTGGAGTCCACACTGCCCAGAGAACCCAGCTCTGGTCTCTCGCTCATTAGCACACTTGGCCCCCACCTCTCACCATCTGGGAAAATGCCCCGAAAATGAGTCCAGAGCTCAAGATCTGGCCTAAGGAGAATCAATTACATCTAAAGTCAACCAGGTTTTCAAACACGTCAGACTGCCAATGGAGATGAAAAAGCTGATCCCGGGGCAGACTGGTTTTTTGGGTTCTTATAAGGCATAAACCAGGTAGGTATTCCTTCAAAGGGGCTGCCACAAAGCCAACAGAGGTGGCTCATATAGGCCCAGGAATTTTTGTTCATTTGTTTGAATTCAGCAGCCAGGTTAGGGTGAAGATTTCTGACGTAGGTCAGATTCGGACCCAGGAGGTGAGGAGGGGAAGAGACGCCTTTTAGTGCTATGACCCTTCACTGCTGCCTGGGGGATGGTTCATGTGTGTCTCCAACCCATGATTTTGCACCATCAGACATGTTCCTGCATGCTTTAGGAACTGCTGCTGAGCCACCTGGGGGGAGCCCAAGCCTAGGGAATGGGATTTGGGGAGGGTAGGAAAGGGACTCTACCACTGTTACGAGATAATACATTCATAGGCCATAAAATAATATAGATGAGGAAAAATAGCTCTCCTACCATAAGCTGAATGCAGGAACTGAAACTCTGTTGGATAGAAATGTAAGTTGAAATTACCACTAAGAATTTGTGGAAGATGTACACATTGCAGTTACATAAACAGACTTTGCCTTGAGATAGCAGTTTCCCCAGGCTACACCAGAAATAGTGAATCCAGAGGGTGCAAAGTGCTTCTACCATGAAGGGTGACAGACTTGCCATCCAGGAAAGCTCATTCACTGAGGAGAGGCACCTCCCTGGATGTCATGGCATCTTCCAGGCAGCTGACCCAGATGCTGTCCAAAGGTAGACAAGTCCAAGCTCCTACTCTACTCTTTGCTTGTCCATAACAAGAATGTTTTTTAATTCTCCCAAGTGCTGCAGAGGGATTCCACACACGACAGGGCCTTTAGGTGTTAAAGAAATGAAAGTTCAGGGACAAAATTGCCATATTTTGTACCTGAAGAGTAAAGTCCCAGAGAATTAGGACCAATGCAGAGGCATTTCATTCCTTGGAGCCTTGGGAGAAGGTGTACAGGCTGTGGGGTCAGAAAGATTGGGTTTGAATACCAGCTCTACTGCTTTATAGCTGTAAAACTCTGGGCAAGTTATTTAACCTTCCTGAGAAAAATTGAAGGCAAGGAGCTATATAGCTCATAAGACTGATGTGAATATTAAGTAATGTCTGTGACATGCTTTGCATAGTGCCTGGGACATGGCAGATGTTCAGAAAAGTTCTGTTCGCCTGCCTTCCCTCAGTTCATCATAAGTGAAATGGGAATAATGCATTTATACTTTACAGAGCTGCTGTGAAATCTATTGAGACAATAAATGAAAATGTTTCATAAACAGATTCCTTGTGAGGAGGTATTTTCCTTTTATCTATTTAGTTATTCTATTTATCCTTCCCCCACATTTTCAAGTCAGATTGCTATTAGTATTACATACCTTTTGGTCTCCAAATTCTGAAAACTAAATGTCAGTTGGCTTTTGCCTCCTATGGGGTCGAATAGTTCTTAAATAAGATCCCTCAAGTTATTAATAGCTTGGGGGAAAAAACCTCCAAGAACCACACTGCTTTCAGAACCAATGAAAGAGTGAAATGTTTTCCTGTATCCGGGACATATGACATCTTAGGGTACTTAGAGCTACTAAAAATAGCTCTCTCTGAAGCAACTTCTTGGTCTCCTTGAAGTAGCTGAGAGAAATTTTAAACCTGAGAGCCTGGCTCCTTTGCCCCAACAGGCTTCTCTCTGCATTACAAATGGGATGGCCCAGGCAGGAGGCTAAGAGTAACCTACACACTGTCCTCTCTGACTTTGAGCCAGCTCCTTCATGGCAGACACTTCCCCACTGCAGTCAGGAGACCTGCTGAATAATGCAAAGGCCACCATCTCAAGAAATGAAACTGACCCAGACATGTGTATGTGTGTGTAAATGTGTGTGCACTTTTAACTGTAAAGGAAAGGAACCTGTCCAAGGTCACACCAAAGTCAGTAGCAGAACAGTCCTACCATCCCAGGTCTTCTAACTCCCAGTCTGGGGCTTCCAAAACAATGCAATAATAATTCTCTCTGTCCTTTGGATTTTGTGGATTTTTTTTGCAAAAATGGTCTGGGTTAGTTTATAGCTTAGAAGCATGTTGACTGACTTTCTAAAACATAAAAGTGAAGAAAACCAAGTTAAATGAGGGTTAGTTTTGTTTTAAAAATGAAAACTTAACCAATACTTTTCATACATAAGGAGCTTGCAACCCCTCCATTTTTTCAGATTCAGGCTCCTCTTGTCTACATTCCTTTCTTTCTCTAGCCTGGCTGCTCCAGTCTAACACATCTGGCCAAATCCCTTAACTATAATGTGGTTAACAACACATGTGGGCTTGGATACCTGGGTTTGGATCTTTGGGCTAGTTACCTAACTTCTGCAAGTTTTCATTTTTCTACTTCCGAGAATAACAACAACAGCTCTGACCCCAAGGGTTTGTTGTGATATAAACAAGTTAATATTCATAAAGAGCTTAAAATAGTGCCTGGAACACAGAAACCATTCAATGAATATTAGCTGCTTAATCCCAGTCCTTCCACTGCATCTTTCTAGACAAATCCTAATCCTAACACAATCCCACAATCCATCACCAGACGTGCTGAATATTACAAGAAAACACGCCAGTACTGGGAATTAGAGCTGTAACAAAGTCATGGACTCCATGCTCAGTGGTGTTCCAATGGCACAGTTACAGAACAGTGTTAACCTTTTGGTAGTTTCCTCTCCTGCTACTTTCCCTCTCCTTAAGAACCCCTCTTCCATCTCTGCTTACCTCTGTCTTAGCAAATCAAGGTCATTGGGCAAAAACTCTCCACTTTCTACCAAGCAACTTATACTCAGAACATCTATCTGTGACCGTTCCTTTAGTCTCAAAGGAAGAGCTACTCCCTGTGTGAGGCATCCTAACTCCACCTACCACTTGGCTCTGGATTTCCCACTCCTACCTCAGCCTCCTTGGGGACCTGGCTCCATATGGCACTCCTTTATCCTTCATCTCTGACCTGACTTCTCTATTTGCTCCTTCCCATCTGTACTTCCTTAATCATGCTCATACCCTAAAAATCCCTTCTTTAGTCCCATATTCCCTTCTAATCAATGCCCTCTTACTCTCCTTTTCCTTGTAGCCAAGCTTCTTGTAAGAGTAGTCTGTATCTGCTAAGTCTACTTCTCCACTCCCTAATTCACTGCAGTCTGGTTTCCAGCCTCACCACCTCACTGACACTTCTTCCACTAAGGTCACTGGTGGCCTTCTGACCATTTAGACAATCTTCTTTACTCCTGATCTTACCTAATCTTCTGCAACAATTTTGTTTTAGACTGAATAGTTTACCAAGTTTAATTCACAAGGTTAATCTCATAGTATTTAGATTTAATTACCTGATAATCAAAATCACAATAGCTTTTAAGATAGAACTTAACAAATTTGATCAAGTATTTTATCAGAGAGAATTTCTGTAGCTTTTATTGTTGCTGCCTATTACAGAATTTTTAGAAATATGTATTTTATTAACTAAAAGTAAATATACAATAAAATATCAGTGCTGAGATGCCATTATACATTTTTAGCTCATGTGTCACTGCTCCTCTCTAAAGCTCTTTGAGGACAGTGACTATAGGCTTCTTCAACTCTGAATCATCTATAGTGTCTTTCAGAGTACCTTGGGCATAATAGGGCCAAAATAAATGTTCCTGGAACAGCATATCTATGTAAGGACTTGCATAAATTTTCTTGTTCACTTAAAAAAGAGGGACTGTCTGTGAACATCATGGTGTATGTGTGTGTGTATATATGTATATACGTATATATGTATGTATGTGTGTGTGTATGTGTGTGTGTGTGTGTGTGTATATATGTATATATAATGTGAATTATTATATAATTCCTACTTTAAAACCAAAACCAAAATCACTGCTATTGAGTTGATTCCCACTTATAGTGACCCTCTTTGGGTTTCCAAGGTGGTAAATTTTTATAGAAGTAGACTGTCCCATCTTCCTTGCAAGGAGCGGCTGGTAGGTTTGAAACATCAACCTTGTGTTTAGAATCAAATGCTTTAGACACTGTGCCACCAGTGCTCCCTTCCTACTTTAGAAATGGGGGAATTAAGGTTCAGAAAGGTCAGGTGACTTCAAGGTTGCTCATCTAGGAAATGATGAGAGTCAGGATTCAAATGACATAGGTCTTCTGATATAGCCTATGTTCTTTAGTTTAAATGTCTCATAAGAAAGGAAATGACAGTATAATGAGTCCTGAATTGGCATAGAAAAGAATGAGACTGAGAGACAGGAGATCTGCCAAGGGTTCTAGTCCATATGCTGCTTGCTGGTTCACTGGGTAACTGGGAGAAAACACTGCTCTTCTCTGGATGCCCCCTAAAAAGAGAAGTGTTCATTGAACTGGAAGCCTTTTCAAGCGTTCTTATTCTATAATAATAATTACTAAACAATAAAATGTGGGTATCATCAGGACATTCAAGGCCTTTCCAGATGTGGCCCTTGCACATCTGTAGTTCAGACTTATCTACCATCCCCTCACATGTTAGACTTCAACCACTACATCTAGGTTCCTAACAGTGTCAGTCGTGTTCTTACATCTCCAAGTCTTTGCCCATGTTTGCCTTTGTGTACTTTAAAAAAAGCTCCAAGTTTCTCCCTCAAGTCTCTATTGTTAGCCCCCCCTGTGAAACTGCCCCTACATTTTCACCCTCAGGCAGACTGTTATTCCCTCCTCTCCTCTTACGTGTATTCTTTTTACAAAACTTACCACACTATATTGCAATGAATTTATTTATATGCCAGGTTCTCAAGTGAACTGCAAACTCCTTCAGGCGAAGACTGCATCCTTTCATTCTAGCCCAGTATGGAGGACATTTAACAAATAAATATGTGTTCAACAAATGAAAAGCAACTTCACACAAAACCATCTACAACCCTAAGGCAGGAAGTTACATTATTCAGAAAGGCGAGGTGACTTGCCCAAGGCCTCACAACTAGTGAGTTGAGTAATCAGGATTCAAACCCAGGACTTTCTAACTGCAGAGCCCATCCTCTTTCTCTTACCCTTTGAGGGTTAAAGCACTGCTGAATGTGAAGAGATTAAGATAGTAATAATATCTTTGTACCATTGTTCCTGCCAAATGACAGCAAACCATTGCTAGCTTTTCAAACCTTTTTCAACTTCTATTCAAGGAGAGTTGGGCCTTTTTTACTTTTTAAAAACAAGCAGCTCACCTCAGCTTGAAAACCAGTTCTTTACCCTTTATGGCAAGTCTCTCATCTCTTTCAAATCCACACCCAGGACCTGCTCTGTGTGTGTGTGTGTGTGTGTGTGTTTCCCAATGGTGGCCTTAGGGAAAACTGAGCAAATAATAGATTTGGACAATGTTTGGGAAAGCAGAGCAGAAAATGTTCTGTGAGGAAGACGCCTGTCTTGGACATTCCAGCAGAGGAAAGGGGTCAATCTGAAATCTCAAGCAGTATGCAGAAGACTACCCACACCCCCACCCTGAGGCTGATCTGCTCTAATTTCCAAAAGGAACTCCCAGGACAAAGAGGCCTGGATAGGCTTAGCCCAGAGCCATTAATGAGGAGGCAAGGCCAGCAGATGGGTCCACTCTACCCCCCCTCCCAAAAAAAAGAGCCTCACTTTTACCCGACTCAACACTGCTGTTTCCACATTCTCCTTACCTGGAGCATAACTGGGGCTATTGGTGGGATAGAGGCTGGGATTGTAGGCAGGAGCTGCTGCTGGGTAGGCTGTAGGATAACCTACAAAGAGACAAGAAAATCCCCATTTAGTCAGGCAAGAAGAAAAGGCAGATTTCAGAGGAAAGAGAATCCAAGTCCCAGGCTTGGTATTCAGACTCTTTGTGGGCCATTTCAGATACTTAAGCGACCAGCTTTCAGCCTCTCAGAGGAAAAGCTACCAATCCCATAGTCTACAGACACACATTTTTGTCTCCTTTTTTAAAAAAAGTAGCACAAGAAATCCATGTCTACATGCTTACTATAATTTAAACAATCTAGAGCTGTATAAAGTAAGTTTCCTTTCACACCCTCACCGCAAGACTACTCTCCTCCCCAAAGGGAACATCATTACTATTTTGGCATCTGTCCTTCCAGACAGTTTTCTATTCCTTTTATATGTATATATTCAATAGTTTACTGGTACATAAGGAGCTCTGGTGAGATAGTGGTTAAGGCATTTAAATGTTAACCAAAAGGTTGGTGGTTCAAACCCACCAGCTGTGCCAAAGGAGAACGATGAGGCAGTATGCTTCTGAAAAGATTTACAGCCTTGGAAACTGTATGGGGCAGTTCTAATCTGTCCTATAGGTTCACTATGAGTCAGAATCAACTTGATGGCAGTGGGGTGTGTGTGTTTGTGTGTGTGTGTGTGTGTGTTTTGGGTACTGGTATATATGTAACAACTGGCTTAAGAGGATGAGGGTAGGAAGGTGGAATGCTGGGGTTGGTAGCCCATCTTTATATTATTTGCCAATTCCTGCAATGTAAATACTCCCACCATGGCCTATTTCAAGCTACCAACATAAATGAATGAGTAATTGGGAAGAGAGCCTCAAAATCAGCTCCAGGGAGCCCATACAAGCCAGTTCCAGCCCATTACTGCATATTATATATAGTTTTTTACTTTATTTAGCATTATAAGCATTTTCCTATATAATTAAAACGTCAAAAACATTATTTTTTATTATATTCATAATGTCTCATCATGTGGCTATCAAATGATCTAACCATTACCCTATTTTTAGACATTTAAGTTGTTTGTAATTCTTCACTGTTATAAAAGCTATGAGAACAATCTTCCAACTAAACCTTTGGCTGCATCTCCCATTATTTCTTTAAGAAAGAGTTCTAGAAGTGAGACTTCTAGAGCAAAGGATTTGGTTATGTTATAGTTCATCCATTTAAGAAATATTTGAATATCTACTATGTACCAGACAGATACTGTTCTAGGGACTTATATTAGAAAATAAAACAAAGATTCCTGCCCTTGTGGAGCTTACACTCTAAGGGAGTGGGAGAAGGCAGTCAATAAATACTAAGTATAAATAAAGCTTTAAGTGTTATGAAAAAGAGAAAAAAATGGCAGGGTAGAGACCACTGCAAATGCTAGAGAATCAGAGGAGGGAAGGAGGGGCACTACAATACTAAACAGGGTGACTGGAATAAGATACATTGAAAAGGTTAAGCTTTTGGCAAAAACTCAAGGAAATTATAGTAAACTAAACCAGGTAGCCAAAGGAAGAGCATTACAGATACGGGATACAAAGATCTTAAATTGGGAGCATATCAGATACTGGGCATTTCGAGGAACAGTAAAAAGGTCAACGTGGACAGATAGGAGGAAACAAGGATAGTAGTAGTAGAGAAAAGGAGCTCTGGTGGTGCAATGCCTAAGGCATTTGATTGCTAACCAGAAGGTCGGCAGTTCAAACCCACCAGCCACTCTGCAGAAGGAAGACTGGACAATCTACTTCCGTAAAGATTCACTGCCTTGGAAACCCAATGGGTGTCACTACTAGTGAGAACAGACTTGATGGCAGTGAGTTTGGTTTTTGGTTTAGCAGTACAGGAAGTTAGAGAGAAACGGCTGATCAGTTCACGTAGGCCTTATAGGGCTACTGTAAGGACTTTGACTTTGACTCAGTGGAAATGAGAGACCATGACAAGGTTTTGAGCAAAATAACAACATGATCTGAATTATGTTTGAAAAGGGTCACTCTGATGTCTGTGTTGGAAACAAATAAGGAGGCAAGGAAAGGGAAGCATAATGACCAATTAGGAAGCTGCTGCAAAGCCCTGGTGATAGACAGGGCTCAGGATCAGGGCAATAGCAAGGAGGTGATGAGAAGTGACATGCTGAGTCTGAGAGTCTTCACATACTTTGCTATACTGCTATTTAAAAAGACTATATCAATTTGTACTTCCACTAGCAGTGTGGAAGTGCCTGTCTCACTGCTCCCTGCAGTTTTTTAATGCTCACTGGTATTTTGACTGACAATGGAAAGCAGATTTTAAAAGTCAAAGATTAAATCCCTAAATCCCTAAAAGCTTCTTTGGGATTTATAAATATTGGAGCTTTAATAAGTATCTTTGTTAATATGCATTTCCTTAAGTCTTTTCCAATTCCAAAGAAACTTCATCTCTCCTTTACCTTCAATCATTTTCTGATTTTGGAAGTTTTTGCCAGCAAACTGGTAATCCAGATGTCTGCCACTTCTTGAGAAGAAAGTCAGGGGTTTAATCTGGGAAATGATGTGACCCAGCCTGATGGCTAAAATCTGTATTCAGTCTCATGTGAGAGGTCGTATAGACACAGATAATCACACTTCTGGTTCTATCTTTTCAGACGCTTTTACTTTAGGGGCAATTATAAAATCTCCTTTCCATGTTTCTAAATAAAATTATAAGTTAGTTCACCTGAATTTGGCAGATAACATAGAATGGCAATACTAGACCTAGGACTAAATGTGCTACAGGTCACACTTGTTGGCTGTCATTACATTGATTTCAGCTCATGGCAACCCCATGTATGCAGAGTAGAACTGCTCCATAGGTTTTCATGGCTATGACCTTTGGAAGCAGATAGCCAGGCCTGTCTTCTGAGGTACCTCTGGGTGGGTCTGAACCATAACCTTTCAGCTAGTAGTCAAGTACTTAATAGTGTGAACTATCCAAAGGCCTCCTTACAGGTCACACTAGCACTTGTTATTCAGTGGCTCTTCCCTGCTAGAACAGCCTCCTCCCAGCATACTCCAAAGACTCAGGTCCTGACAGGTCCCACTCCATCCACATGAGCAGAGTGCATTACAGATCCCTTAAGGCTGTCTGGATCTGCTAAAGCTCAAAAGAAGTAAAGGATATTCAGTTGAAATTATATGCCATTATATTTTACCCATTGTTCACACAAAAAGTTATTTTTATATCCGTTATTTCATTTCAGCCTCAAAACAACCCTAATCTTATTTTCACCACTCATTTTGTAGATAATGAAACAGGCTCAGAGAGGTAAAGTGACTTTTTTGACTAAGATAATTCAGCAAGTCAGTGGTAGAACTTGGAACGGAATCCCAAAAGCAGTGCCTTTTTGACACCTACCAAATAACTATGGCTTGGTCCTTGAAAATAAGCCTGCCCCTTCTGAATTCACATTCTTTGAAGGTCAAGAGCAAAGAGAATAAATGGACACAAGTGAGCTTTTCTCTTTTGCATTGAAAGGCTGTAGTCAATTTGATTTATTGGGATTCTGATGTGTACATTTTAATTGCATCACAGATGTCAATACAATCTAATGTCCCTTTCTTGTTGTTACTAGGATTAGGATTAAAGAAATAGAAAGCTATTTTATTTATTAATACAGAACTTAGAAATTACTTCCAAGAGAAATAAAGCGACTATTTCTGATACTACTTGATCCTTAGGAATGAAAAATAGAATATGAAAGTCTGTAGGTATCCCCTAAAAATTAAATACTTAGGCTCATCAAAAGACTTTTAGCAAGAGAATAAAAAGAGAACTACAGACTAAGAAAAAATCTGTGGTAATGACATTCCTGATAAGGGTCTGATCTCTAAAATATATAGAAAACTTCAATAACTCAACAACAAAAATATAAATAATCCAATTTAAAAAATGGGCAAAGGACATGAACAGACACTTCATTAAAGAGGACATTCAGGTGGCCAACAAATACATGGAAAGATATTTGCAATCATTAGTCATTAAAGAGATGCAAATCAAAACTACAATGAGATGCCATCTCACCCCTGCAAAAATGGCAGTGATATTTAAAAGAAAAAAAAAAAATGCTGGCAAGGTTGTGGGAGGCTGGAACACTTCTACACTGCTCGTGGAATTGTAAAATGGTACAACCACTATGGAAAACAGTACAGTGCTTCCTCAAAAAGCTAGAAATACAAATACCTCATGATCCCAATCCCACTGCTAGGTATATATCCACCAGGTATTAGAGCAGAAAACACACATGCACACCTATGCTCATTGCAGCATTATTCACAGTAGCAAAAAGATGGAAACCACTAAGTGCTTGTCAACAGATAAATGGATAAACAAATTGTGATACATACATTCAATGGAATACTAACAACTATAAAGAATAATGAGGAGTCTGTAGACCATCTTACAACATGGATGAATCTGGAGGACAGATGCTGAGTGAAATAAGCCAATCACAAAAGGACAAGTATTACATGGTCCTATGATTATAAAAGGTCAAGAACAGATAAAACACACAAAAACCAGCATTCTTTGACAGTTACTAGGGATGGGAGGGAGAAGGAGGAGAAGCACTTTCCAGTTGGTAGACTTTTTTTTAAATTTTTGGTGATGGGAAGGGCAATACCAAATATGGATGAAGTCTACACAACTTGACCAAGATAAATAAAAACACTAAGAAGTACACAAGAAAAAGGTATAATTTTAGTAACTGCTCTAAAATACACAATTTTGTAGCAACAGTAACAACCATCAAAAATTATGTATGTGGTTATAAAGGCAGTTACTTACATATGCATTTATGTGTATAGGTGAGTACATGCACATGCACATATGTACAGGTGTATCTGTTGCTGCTGTTGTTGTTAGGTGCTGTCGAGTCAGCTCCAACTCATAGGGACTCTATGTATAACAAAACCAAACACTGCCTGGTCCTGTGTCATCCTCACAATTGTTGCTGTGCTTGAGCCCATCATTGCAGCCACTGTGTCAATCCATCTTGCTGAGGGTCTTCCCCTTTTTCGCTGACCCTCTACTTAATGAAGCATGATATCCTTCTCCAGGGAATGGTCCCTTTTGAAAACATGACCAAAGTGAGTGAGACAAAGTTTGGTCATTCTTGCTTCTATGGAGCATTTCACCTGCACTTCTTCCAGGACACGTGTTCATTCTGGCAGTCCATGGTATTTTCAGTACTCTTCACCATACAATTCAAAGGCATAAATAAACTCTTCTTTGATCTTTCTTACTCATTGTCCTGCCTCTGCAGGTATATGAGGTGATTGAAAACACCATGGCTTGGGTTAGGTGCACTACGGTCTTCAAAGTGACATCTTTGCTTCTTAACACTTTCAAGAGGTCTTTTGCAGCAGATTTACCCAGGGCGATACGAAGTCTGATTTCTTGACTGCTGCTTCCATGGATGTTGACTATGGATCCAAGTAAAATGAAATCTCTGACAACTTTAATCTTTCCTCTATTTATCAAGATGTTGCTTACCGATCCAGTTAGGAGGATTTTCTATCTGAGGTGTGATCAGTACTGAAGACAGTAATCATTGACCTTTATCAGTAAGTGCTTCAAGTCACATTCACTTTCAGCAAGCAAGGTTATGTCGTCTGCATACTGCAGGTTGTTAATGAGTCTTCCTCCAATCCTGATGCCACATTCCTCTTCATATAGTCCAGCTTCTTGGATTATTTGCTCAGCATACAGGTTTAGTAAGTATGGTTAAAGGATACAACCCTGATGCACACCCTTCCTAATTTAAAACCATGCAGTATCCCATTGTTCTGTTAGAATGACAGCATCTTAGTCTATGTACAGGTTCCTCATGAGCACAACTAAGTGTTCTGGAATTCCCATTCTTCACAATGTTACTCATAATTTGTTATGATCCACACAGTCAAATGCCTTTACATAGTCAATAAAACACAGGTAATCTTTGCTTTCAGCCAAGATCCATCTGACATCAGCAATGATACCACTACCCTCCTCTTCTGAATCCAGCCTGAACTTCTGGAAGTTCTCCGTCAATATACTGCTGTAACTGTTTTTGAATTACCTACTTTAAAAAAAAAAAAAATTATGATTTGGGTCAAAGTTTACAGAGCAAATTGGTATTCCATTAAACAATCCATACGTGTTCTGTTTTGTGACATCTGCTACAGTCTCCACATGTAACAGTATTCTTTTCACTTCCTTCCTGCACCCATCCCCTTCCCTTCATTCTTTCTTTCCATACCTTTCAGCTTCCTAGCTCTATCCCTGAGCAAATGCTGCCCTCTTGATCTCATACGCTTGGTTGTTCTAATCAGTGCATACCCTCCTGATATTACTGTTCACCTTTTAGGTGCATGTGCATGTCTCTGTCGTTTGGCTGCCAGTTCAGGAGGGTTTAGTTGCTAGCTTGAAGGGTGTCTAAGGGCCATAGTATCAGGGGTTATACCAATCTTCATCAGAACACTAAGCCTGGTCTTTTTTATGATTTTGAGTTTTGTTCCATATTTTCCCCCCTTCTGTCTGGGACCTCTTATTCTTTTTTTTTTT
>NW_006921661.1:8319508-8334750 GCF_000298275.1 Orycteropus afer afer | reverse complement strand
CCATTAATTTTGGTTTTCTTCTTTCTTCTTTGCTCTTGACTAGGAGAGACCCATCATTGCATCTAGATGGCAGCTTGCTAGCTTTTAAGATCCCAGGGGTTACTCGCCAAAGTAGGAGGTGGAACAATGTTTTGTATAGTATGTTATGCCAATTGAGCTTGATGTGGGACCTCTTATTCTTATGCAGAGTAGTCAACAGTAGTAGCTGGGCACCATCTAGTTCTTCTTTTCTCAGGGTTATGGAGGCTGATGTTCATGTGATCCATTAATCCTTTGGACTAATTGTTTCCTATGACTTTGATTTTCTTTATTCTTCTTTGCTCCAGATGGGGAGAGACCAAAGTTCCACTTTAGCCGGCCGCTCACAGGCTTTTAAGACCCCAGTCGCTACTCACCAAAGTAGGCTGTACAACATTGTTTTGTGTAGTATATGATGCCAATTGACCTTAGTGCCTTCTGAGACTATGGTTCTGAACCTCCATACCCGCTGACTCATTCCCTCTAGATGTTTGGTTATAAGTAAGACGTTTTCATAACTTTGTCCCCTGTATGTTCTACTACATTCATGTATATATTTGCAATACACATAAATACATAGGTAAAGATTACTTTTGTCAAACTTATATATGTATCTGTGGGTGTTGTCCCATTCACCTTCTCACCTTTGTTCAGACTGAGCATCTATCTATACATCCACTTGTAAATTATTGTTATTAGCATTATTACAAGTTTGTGTATGTAAAAGTATTTACCTTTGTTACCTTTAACTCATGTGCTCCTGTCTTCCACTGCCTTGATCATTCTGTGCTGATCTCCCCCTTACCATGTATTGCCTCATATGTTCTCTGTGTGTGTGTGTATGTGATTTGGGTGAAAATTTACAGAGCAATTTCATTTTCCATACAACAGTTCATATATATTTTGTTTCATGCACTGGCTGCAATCACTACAATGTAACAGATTCCCACTTCCTCCCTGTGGTTACCTCTTCTGTGTGTCCTTCATTCCTATGCATTCCTGCCCTCTGAGCTATCTCCCTATGCAAATACTGCCCTTCTCCCATGGTTGACTGTTCTAAGATGTACACCTACCTGGTGTAAATGTTCGCCTTTGTTCACCTTTTATGTCTGTCTACTGTTTGGCTGGAAGCCATGGGAGGGAGTTCAATTTCAGGCCAGAAGGGTGACTAGGCTCGAGGGTTTCATCAGTCTCTATTAGACCAGTAAACCTGGTCATTTCTATGATTTTAAGTTTTGTTCCACATTTTTCTCTCATTCTATCCAGGATCTCCTCCTATTTTGATCCCTTTCCAAGTGGCTGACAAGGTTAGCTAGGCACCATCTAGTTCTTCTGGTCTCAGGCTATTACAGGCTGAGGTTTGCATGGTCCACCAGTCCCTTGGACTAACTATTTCCACGTGTCTTTGGTTTTCTTCATTCTTCTTTGCTCTGGATGAGGAGAGACCAACTGTTGCATCTTAGATGGCCTCTCACAAATTTTTAAGCCTCCAGTTGCTACTCACCAAAGTAGGATGCAGAACAATGTTTTTGTGTAGTATGTTATGCCAACTGAGCTTAATGTCCCCAGCGACTATGGTCCCAAGCCCACAGGCCCAACAACTTACTTCCTCAGGGTGGTTGGCTGTAGCTGTGAAGTTATCATAACTTTGCCCCCATTAGCTCTAGTACATGTATGGACATTCTTATAATACATACAAATATGTATGCAGAAATATCTTATGTGTGATATTAATGGTACTGTTAGATAATTTCCATTCTATTGGATCATCTTTCTTTGGCATGGGTACAAATATTAATCTCTTCCAGTCAGTTGGCCAGGCAGCTGTCTTCCAAATTTCTTGGCATCAATGAGTAAGTACCTCAAGTGCTTCTGCTGAATCAATTGGGTATTTCGTCAATTTCTGGAGCCTTGTTTTTCCTAATTCCTTCCTTGCAGCTTGGACTTCTTCCTTCAATTGGTTGTTGATCATATGCTACCTCCTGAAATTGCTGAACATCGACCATTTCTTTTTGGTACAGTGACTTTGTGTATTCCTGCCATCTTCTTTTGATACTTCCTGCATCACTCAATATTTTCCCACAGAATCCTTCAATATTGCAATTAAAAAACCAAAAAGCCGAACTCAATGCCTTTAAGTCAATTCCAACTCATAGCGACCCCCTTAGGGTTTCTGAAGCAGTAAATCTTTACGGAAGCAGATTGCCCAGTCTTCCTTCTGCAGAGTGGCTAGTGGGTTTGAACCACCAATCTTCTTGTTAGCAGTCAAATGCCTCAGACACTATGCCAGCAGAGCCCCTCATATTGCAATTAGAAGCTTGAATTTTTATTCAGTATTTTCAGCTTGAGAAATGCCAAACATGTTCTTCCCTTTTGGTTTTCTAATTCCAGGTCTTTGCACATATTCATTATAATACTTAACTTTAGTTGTCTTCTTGAGCTGTCCTTTGAAATCTTCTGTTCAGATCTTTTACTCATTCATTTCTTCCACCTGCTTTAGCTACTCTCCATTCAAGAGCAAGTTTCAGTCTCTTCTGACATCCATTTTGGTCTTTTCTTCCTTTCCTGTCTTTTTAATCATCTTTTGCTTTCTTCACGTATGATATTCTTGATACCATCCCACAACTCATCTGTCCTTCAGGTACTGATGTTCAATGCATCAAATCTATTCTTTAGATGGTCTCTAAATTCAGGTGGGGTATAATCAAGGCTGTATTTTTGTTCTCATGGATCTGTTTTAATTTTCTTCAGCTTCCACTTGAACTTGCCTATGAGCAATTGATGGTCTGTTCCACAGTCAGCTACCTGGCCTTGCTTTCACTGATATCGAGCTTCTTGTTTGCCTCTTTCCACAGATGTAGTCAATCTGATTCCTATGTATTCCATCTGGCAAGGTCCATGTGTATAGCTGCTGTTTACATTGTTGAAAGAAGGTATTTGCAATATTAAGTCAATGGTCTTGCAAAATTCTATCATGTGATCTCCAGCATAATTTCTATCATCAAGGTCTTATTTTCCAACTACTGATGATTCGCTTTCTTTTCAACTTTCGTATTCCAATAACCAGTAATAATATATCTTGATCGCATGTTTGCTCAATTTCCGACTGCAGAAGCTGGTAAAAATCTTCAATTTCTTCAACTATGGCTTTAGTGGTTGGTGTGTAAATCTGAGTAATAGCAGTAGTAACTGGCCTTCCTTGTAATGGTATGGATACCATCCTATCACTGATAGCACTATACCTTTTTTTGATGAATGTGATGCCATTCCTCTTCAATTTGTCATTTCTGGCATAGTAGACCATATGATTATCAGATTCAAAATGGTCCATACCAGTCTTCCTAAGCCTATGGTATCAATCTTTATGCATTCCATTTCATGTCTGACAACTCCCAATTTTCCTAGATTCATACTTCACACATTCCATGTTCTGATTCTTAATGGATGTTTGTAGCTGTTTCTTCCCCAGTCACTTATTTAGTGCTTCAAACCTAAGGGGCTCATCTTCTGGCACTACATCCGACAATGTTTCATGGTTATTCATAAAGTTTTCCAATAATAGATCAGACAGTGTTTCACTGCTATTCATAAGGTGTTTCTAGAAGTGGATGGCCCTGTCCTTCTTCCCCGTCTTAGTCTGGAAGCTCCACTGAAGCCTGTCCACCATGGGTGACCCTGCTGATACTGGAAATACCAGTGGCATAGGCTCTAGCCTCAACAACACACAAGCCACCACAGGATGGAATACATAGGAATCAGATTGACTACATCTGTGGTAAGAGGCAAACAAGAAGCTCAATATCAGTGAAAGCAAGGCCAGGTAGCTGACTGTGGAACAGACCATCAATTGCTCATAGGCAAGTTCAAGTGGAAGCTGAAGAAAATTAAAACAGATTCATGAGAACAAAAATACAGCTGACAGATGAGTGATGGAAATGTATCTGTAGGTATATGTATATACACACTTCTATATGCTGCATATATGTCCATATATATAACAAAACACATAGCGGCACAGTTACACAGACTTCCTAGACATAGCCAAACAACTTGTGGGATTGGTTTAGTGAGTTAAAAAGCTTAGGACTATAATCTCAAGGACAACTCAGTCAACTGGCATAACAACGCATAAAGATAATGTTCCACATTCTAGTTTGGTGAGTAGCATCTAGGATCTTAAAAGCTTGGAAGTAGACATTTAAGATACAACTATTACTCTCTACTCATATAGAGAAAAGAGAATGAAGGAAATAAAAGGCTCAAAGAAGAAACTAGTTCACAGGACTAATAGCCCACATGAACCATGGCCTCATCTAACCTGAGACCAGCACTAGATGGTGCCTGGCTTCCACTTCTGACCGTTCTGACCAGGGACACAACAGAAGGTCCCAGATAGAATGAGAGAAAAACGTAGAATAAAATTCAAATTCCTAAGAAAGGCCAGACTGACCTATTTAGACTGATACAGATTAGAGGAACCCTAAAGTCTACTGCCCTAAACTAATCTTTAAACTGGAAAATGAAGCTATTTCTGGAGGTCACCTTTCAACCACATAACAGATTGGCTTATAAAATAAACAACCTGTGAGTATTGTGCTCCCTTAAACTATCAACTATAGGAGACCAAATTGTCAACATTTACCCAAAAGCAAAGATGAGAAGGCAGGGAGAGGAAGGGAAGCTAGATCAAGGGAAACAGAACAAACAGAATGGAAATAATGAGAAAGGTGACACATTGTGAAAATTGTAACTAATGTCATAGAACAATCTGTATAAAAAATATTAAATGTAAATCTAATTTGCTGTGTAAATTTTCACCTATTATTAAAGTTTATTATTCACAGTATTATTAAAAAAAAAAAAAAGGGGGGGAGGAGGAGGAGCAGGCTAGGGGAAGACTAAATTCCCCTACTCAAGAAGACAAAGAGGATTGTTCCTTTGTAGGCAGGGAAACATTTATGCAATGAGGACATTTTAGGTCTGAAACACGTAATTGAAAAGAAGAAAACTCCCTAAAGCCAGGGTGACCAAAACAAACAAATCAACCAACCAACCAAAGAAACTTTAATTCTCTCAAAATAAAAAAGAAGAGAGCAAGAGGAAGGAAGCAATTTTTAATCTGTAGTTGTTCTGAGCCTTATGCCAGGCACCTCTTTACCTGATTTAATCTTCACCCTATTGTCAGGTGGATTCCAATTCATAGAAACCCCATGTGACAGAGCAGAACTGCCTCAGAAGGTTTTCTTGGCTGTAATCTTTATGGAAGCAGACTGCCAGCTATTTCTCCTGTGGAGCTGCTGGGTGGGTTTAAACCACCAACCTTTCAGTTAACAGCGCTTAACAGCTGCGCCACTAGAGCTCTTTAATCTTCATCCTAATGGTATGAAATATATTATTAATCCCATTTTGGAGATTAGGACATTGAGGCTTAGATTTATCTGATTCTCATAGTCAGTAAGCAGAATGGAGACAGAACCCCAGACCTGGTGAGTGAGACAAGGTCCATCCCAACCACAGTCTTCATCAGCCTCTCTACCTCTCCTCAAAACCTAAGTCTTCTTGGCATAAACCTCAGAATTTGGCTGCCATTTTCTTTCCCAAAATTCTTTTCTTTCTGCTTCAAAACCAAAGAAAACATGAAATTGCTTTGGAGAGTCAATTTGGTCAAAAACAGTTCAGTTACCAAAAAAAGCTATTCTGTTCCCACTCAGTGTCCTAATATAGGTCATGCTTGTGTCTGAAAAGTATCACACAAGCACTGAATTACCAGGTTGGAAGAGGTATTTGAGGTGATTAAGTCCAATTTGTCACTCAGCACAGGAATGCCCTTCTATAGTGGTCCATGTGGCTGGCAACACAGCCTACGCCAGCACACCTTTCTAATGATAATGTGGCTCAGAACCTCTTCAGGCAGTCAAAGCTCTGACTGTTGGAGAGCTCGAGTGGTGAGAAAATTCTTCACTTTGAGCTAAAATCTACCTCATTAGGAATCTAACCCTGAACACCTTCTCAGCCCTCACAGAATATGTCTGTTCTCTCAGCTCTAAGACAGTCCTCCAGATAAGAAAATAGCGGTTATTCTCTCTGAATCTTCTCTTGTCCAAATTCAACAGACCCAGTTCTTCCAACTCTCTTCCATCGTGACTGCCCACTTCCGTTTAGACTTTAGTTTGCAAATTCTCTTCCCTTGAAAAAATTCAATTTTCTTCCTTCCTTGATCACTATATTGTGCTGATGATTTTTTGTTTTGTTTTGTTTTTAAAATTGAACTGACATAACAAGATTCTGGTGATAGGCTATTAGTGAAGCCTCCAAAAATTAAAACCAAAACCAAACTCACTGCCATCGAGTTGATTCCAACTCACAGCAACCCCCACTGGGTTTCTGAGGCTGTAAATCTTTACACAAGTAGATCATCCCATCATCCTTACACAGAGCAACTGGTAGGTTTGAACCCCTGGGTCTGGTTAGCAGTCAAATGCCTTATCCACTACACTATTTCTTCATCATCTTCCATGAGCAGAGTTATCATCTAGTAAATGCTTACTCTATACCGAGCATAGTGCTAGGTTATTTATATAGGAGCTTACAGACTAGTAGAAAATTATGTAGGTCATTTATGGTAATCTATATACAAAATATACATGATCAGAGAATGCTGCAGTGTTATCAAAATATGGAAGAGTTAGCGAGCACTGGGAATGGCTTTTTTGGGGGGGGGGGAGAGTTTTTTTAGTTGGCCTTGAAGATGAATAGAAGTTTGTCAGAAGTGTGTAGGGGGGAGGACAGAGAAATACATATTTACTCCCGGCATGAAGGCGTGAGAGTGCAAGTCATATTGTTGTTGTTGTTGTTGTGTGCCGTCGCTCAGAGTGACCCCTCCTTGGGTTTCCGAGGTGGTATCACTACGGAAGTGGATTGCCCAACCTTCCTTCCGAAGAGTGGCTGGTGGGTTTGAACCACCAGCCTTCTGGTTAGCAGTCAAGTGCTTTAGGCACTACCCTACCAATTTAAGGATGGCAAATCCAGTCAATCCAGTATAGTTGGAGCTTACAGTCTGAGGAAAAGTGGCAGGAAATGAAGATAAAAAGGTAGACTGGGGACAGATTGTGAAAGGATATGAATGCCAGGCTAAGGGATGGAATTTATCAGTAAATAATAGGAAACCATCTGAAGGTTTTAAACTAGGGAATTTCACAGTTGCATTTTATACAAACTGGCAGCAGTATATAAAGTTGCTCAGAGTAGGTGAGATCAGAGAGTATGTTAAGGCAGCAGCCCAAAAGAAAAGATAACAATAAGTATAAGCATACTTCCATTTTATTGTGCTTTGCTTTATTGTGCTTCAAAGATATGGTGTTTTTCACTAATTGAAGGTTTGTGGTAACTCTTCAACCAAGTGTGTTGGCATCATTTTTTTCTAACAGTATGTGCTTACTTTGTGTCTCTGTGTCACATTCTGGTAATTCTCACATTTCAAGCTTTCTCATAATGCTATTGCATACTTAAAAAGACTACGGTATAGTGTAAACACAACTTTTATAAAAACTGGGAAACCCAAGTTTGTGCAACTCGCTTTACTACAATGTTCCCTTTACTGCAGTAATCTAGAACCAAATCTGCAATATCTCCAAGACAGGCCTGCAGTAATAAGATGAAATGGAGGGAGGAAACTACAAAGATGTTTAAGAGATAAAGCCTACAAGACTTGACTTGATCACAAACTTCACTTTATTGCTATGAGCTGAGAGTGCAAAGAGGGAAAACATTCTAGTTGCATGGTTTGAAGGTTTTTATTTATTTTTTTAAAAAATTAAATGAACCTTGAATCAGTTAACTCCAGAGAAATGCCTGAATCTAAATTCCTCTTAGTAGCTGGGAGGCCTAGCTGCTGAGAGTGTTATATTGGTGAGAATGTAGGTCAGTCCAGGCAGGCAGTGGCTCTGCAGTGCTGGCTCTGGGCCTGTCCACCATATCTGAATCTGAGGGGACTTCTATTTTGGATTTAAAACCCACCCATTCACCCTCCCACCAATAAGCACCAGAGAACTGTAAATGGTGTGAACTGTAAGGAAGGCACTGTTCTTCCTATTCAGGGCATGGCGACTCTCCTTGTAGTTCTTCTATCAAGAAAGGGGGAAATATCCAGAACCAATTGTGCTCCCAGTTGTGCTGCATCTTCACAGAGAACATATCCATTCAGGTAAAAGGCCAGCAAGCAACCTCTGGGTCATTCACCCAGGCTGAGCCCTAGCAGAGGCAGACTTAAAAAGGAGAGCAGGTTCAACTTGTTATGTCTTTAGTGTAGAAACAGTATCAGTAACAACAACAACAACAAAAAAGACAAGAAAATAGGCTCCTAAGAGTCTAATAATATAATTGCTCCTAGGTAAACATTTAAGGCCAAGATTTTCTTGGGGCAAGGGATCTCTAACAAATCTAAAAATATCTCTGCAGTTCCCTGTCTGTTGTTATGGGAGAAATTTTAATGGAAAGCAGATGGCCTGTTCTGTCTCAATCTTCACTCCAGGAGTATGCTCCATTTTTTCTTCCTATAAGGCACATGGGAGGTACCCAGGACTTTACAAGTTTTTTGGTAAGTGGAAAGATCCTGCCTTTGGTGCATATATCTTCTAAAAACAGACAAAGGAGCAAGGTGAAACTCTGCAAAATTATGATTTAGTCCATTAATTCCTTTCCCTCCCAAATCAAGTCGATCTTTTATTTCATTGTCCTGTTTAAAGAGATCAAGCAAGAGGAAGAATCTTACTCAGATTCAATAAAATATATTTAGACAATGCTTTCTATGTGGGGGAAAAAAATAGATTACCTAACCTCATACTTCTCTAATTCCAGAAAGAGCAAATCCTAAACATTCAGAAAAAAAAATTTTAGAACTATTAGAAAAAAATATAGAGGAGAATATCATTATGACCTTGGGATTAGAAAGCATTTCTTAGATGAGTCCAAAAGGAAAAACTACAAAAGAAATGGTTAATACATTCAACTCACCAAAATCTAAGATGGTGGCACAGTGGTAAAGCATTCACCAGCCTACTGAAAAGGTGAGCAGTTTGAACCCCTCAACTGCTCTGCAGGAGAAAGATGTAGCAGTCTGCTTCAGTAAAGACTGCAGCCTTAGGAAACCCTACGGGCAGTTTTACTCTGCCCTAAAGGGTCTGAGTTGGAATCAACTTTAAAACAATGGGTTTGGTTTGAGTTTATTACAAAAGATATCATAAACAAAGTTAAAAGACAAGCACAGAGTAAGAAAACATATTTGTAACACATATCAAAAGATTAGTATCTGTAATAAAGAACTTACAAAAATCAGTTAAGAAAATAAGTTAGTAGAATCTGATCTAGAAATTCATAGACTACCCAAATGACTTCAGAGAAGAGAAGTGACAAAGATATTCAACCATACTAGTAATCAGCAAAATGCAAATAAAACATCATTTTAACACCTATCAGAATGGAAAAATTTTAAAGTTTGACAAGATAAAATGTAGGGAAAGATGTGAAATAACGGGAATTAGTAAAAGCATTTTGTAGGGCAATTTTGTATTATCAAATAAAGATATGCAACCTAATAATTCTGTTTCTAGGTATATATGCTTAGAAAACTTACATCTGAGTTGAGCCTTGTAAGATGGGCAGGATTCTGATAGGCAAAGATAAAACACTGGCATTTCCAAATTAAAAAGAACAGTAAGTGTAACCAAAAATCAGAGAGACAGGAAACATGCCTGTTCAGAACCAACCACTTTAGTTTTGTGGCCACAGAGAGGGTCCAAACATGTAGTTAAGAGATGAGACAGAAAATGTGGATGATTAGATCATGAAAGATCTTGAATAAGACATTAAGGAGAATGGTGGGTGACAGGAAAGCAATAAAAAAGTCTTCAAATACGTGTCCTTTAGAGAATATCTCTATGGAGGTTATATGGAATATGGCCTGGAAGAAGGCAGGGAGACCACTAACAATGATGACTCTGATGCTTAGTCAAAGAAGCATGCACAGGAATAAATACTCTATGATTTTAAAGTTCAAAAGCCAGGAAAAACAAATCTATGGCATGAGACGTCAGAACAGTGATTATCCTTAAGGGGTGAGCAGTCGCTAGGAGGGGCACAAGGGCAGTTTCTAGGGAGATGTAATGTTCTATTTCTTGATTGGGGTACAGGTTACATGAATATTTTCACTTTGTGAAAATTCAGCAAGCTGTACACTAATGATTAAACTGTGATAATGATGAGTATTCACATGAACTTCACCACATGGAATACACAGACATCAAATCAACTCTATCTGTGGAGAGGCAACGGAGAAGCTCGATATCATCAGTCAAAATACCACCAAGAGCGGAATGTGGAAGAGACCATCAATTGCTCACATGCAAGTTCAAGCTGAAGCTGAAGAAAATTAAAACAAGCGTGAGAGCCAAAATATGACTTTAAGTATATCCCATCTGAATTTAGAGACCATCTGAAGAATGTATTTGATACACTGAATACCAGTGACCAAAGGGATGAGTTGTGGGGTGACATCAAAAACATCACACATGAAGAATTAAAAAGACAGGAAAGGAAGAAAAGACCAAAACAGATGTCAGAAGAGACTCTGAAACTTGCTCTTGAAAGGAAAGTAGCTAAAGCAAATGGAAGAAATGATTAAGTAAAAGACCTGAACAGAAGATTTCAAAGGGCAGTATGTGAGGACAGAATAATGTTATTATGATAAAATGTGCAAAGAGCTGGAGTTGGAAAATTAAAAGGGAAGCACATCCTTGGTATTTCTCAAGCTGAAAGAACTGAAGAAAAAACTCAAGCCTTGAGTTGCAATATTGAAGGATAAACCGAACCAAACCAAACTCACTGCCGTTGAGTCGTTTCTGACTCAAAGAAACCCCCACTGCTTTTCCGAGGCTGTAAATCTTTTCAGACGTAGAGCGCCCATCTTCCTTCCGCAGAGTGGCTGGTGTATTAACGGTCAAGTGCCTTATCCACTACACCACCAGAGCTTCTTATGAAGGACACAAAGGGCAAAATATTAAATGATGCAGGAAGCATCAAAAGAAGATGCAAAGAATACACAGTCACTGTACCAAAGAGAACTGGTTGGTGTTCAACCATTTCAGGAAGTAGCATATGATCAAGAACCAATGATAATGAAGGAGGAAGTCTATGCTACACTGAAGGAAATGGCAAAAACAAGCCTACAGGAACAGACAGAATACCTATTGAGGTGTATCAACAAACAGACGCAGAGCAAGAGGCACTTACTCATCTATGGCAAGAAATCTGGAAGACAGCTACCTGGCCAACTGACCGGAAGAGATCCATATTTGTGCCCATTCCAAAGAAAAGTGATCTAACAGAATGTGGAAATTTCTGAACAATATCATTAATATCCCATGTAAGTAAAATTTTACTGAAGATAATTAAAAAATGGTTGTAGCAGTATATTGACAGGGACCTGCCAGAAACTCAAGCCAGATTCAGAAGAGGATGTAGAACAAAGGATATTATTGCTGATGTTAGATCTTGGCTGAAAGTAAAGAATACCAGAAACTGTTTACCTGTGTTTTATTGACTATGCAAAGGCATTCAACAGTATGGATCATAACAAATTATGGATAACACTGTCAAGAATGGGAACTCTAGAACACTTAACTGGGCTTATGGGGAACTGGTACATAGACCAAGAGGCTAACAAGGGGATACTGGGATACTGCATGGTTTAAAATCAGGAAAAATTGTGTGTTAGGGTTGCATCTTTTCACCATATTTATTCAATATATATGCTGAGCAAATAATCTGAGAAGCCAGATTATATGAAGAACGTGGCATTAGGATCAGAAGAAGACTCATTAACAATGTGCAACATGCAGATGACACAACCTTGCTTGCTGAAAGTGGAGAAGATTCAAAGTACTTATTCATGATCTTTAGTATAAATTACACTTCAAGATAAAAGAAAAATCCTCACATTGGACCAATGAGCAACATTATGATAAATGGAGAAAAGACTGAAGTTGTCAAGGATTTCCTTTTACGTGGATCTACAATCAATGACTATGGAAGCAGCAGTCAAGAAAACAGACATATTGCATTGAGCAAATCTGCTGCTAATGACCTCTTTAAAGTGTTTAAGAGCAAAGATGTCACTTTGAGGACTAACGTTTGCCTGACCCAAGCCATGATATTTTCAATTTTCAATAGCCTCCTAGGAATGTGAGAGCTGGACAATGAATAAGGAACACCTCAGAAGAATGGATGCATTTGAACTGTAGTGCTGGCAAAGAATACTGAATGTACTATGGACTGCTAGAAGAACAAGCATATCTGTCTTGGAAGAATGTTCTTTAGAAGCAAGAATGGCCAGATTCCATCTATCACACTTTGGTCATGAATAAGGAAGAATGAAGAAGAGTTGATGCCTTTGAATTATGATGTTGGCAAAGAATACTGAAAATATCATGGACTGCCAGAAGAATGAACAAATCTGTCCTGGAGGAAGTGCAGCTGGGATGCTCCTTGGAAGTGAGAATGACCAGACTTCATCTTACCGACTTTGGTCATGTTGTCAGAAGGAACCATTCCCTGGAGAAAGATATAACATTCAGTAAAGTAAAGGGACAGCAAAAAAGGGGAAGACACTTGACAAGATGGACTGACACAGTGGCTACAACAATGGGCTCAAGCACATTAAGGACTGTGAAGATGGTGCACATTGGCAATGTTTTGCTCTGTGGTACACAGGGTTGCTATAAGTAAGAGACAACTTGACAGTACCTAATAACAAGACAACTTTGGTCATGCTGTCAGAAGGGAGCAGTGCCCAGAAAACGATATCATGCTGGGTAAAGTAGAGGGGTCAGCGAAAAAGGGGATAACCCTCAACAAGATGGACTAACACAGAATTGTGAGGATGATGCAGGACAGGCCAGTGTTGTACATATGGTCAGTATGAGTCAGAACTAACTCGATGGCACATAACAACAACAATACAAATTATTTAATTTTTGTATGCAAGTTATAAAAATAAATAAATAAATAAATAAATCCTAAACAAAGCCAATGGCAAAGGATTAATAAAAAATGAGTAAGTCTGATTTGTTTCCACTTTTTGGCTATTAGGAAGAATGCTGCTAACATACTTGTGTATAAGTTTTTCTATATATCTACTTTTAAGCCAGTACCATACTATCTTGATTCCTGTAGTTTTATAATAAGCTTTGAATCAAGAAGTGTGCAGCTTCCAACTTCATTGTTCTTTTTCAAGTTTGTTTTGGCTAATATGGGTCCAATGAATTTCAGGAATACTTTGTCAATTTCTGCAAAGAAGCAAACGGATTTTGATAGGAATTACAGTCAACCTTTATTTCAACTAGAATATTGCCATCTTAACAATATTTAGCCTTTTGATCTATGAACATGTGATATCTTTCCATTTATTCTGATATTCTGATTATTCTTTAATCTCTTTCAACAATGTTTTTATTTCCAGAGTATAAGTTTTGTTGTTTCTCTTGTTAAATTTATTCCCAAAGTTTTTATTCTTTTTGATGCAATTATAACTGGAATTGTTTTCTTAATTTCACTTTTGGATTGTTCATTACAAGTATATAGAAGTAGATGGCGACTCAAGATGTCAGACTAGGCAGAGAGACTGCACAGACTCTCTTCAACAAAGAAAAGGGGAACCAATTAACACAGACACAGAAGATAATCCTGGACCCCTGAGCCCTGAAGGGAAGGATATAGAAGTGGACTAAACCCCAACTAGCAGAAGAATTCGCATGAAAATACCAAAAAAGGAGACATACGGAGCTAAGGTCTGGCAGCGATCCTTACGGCATGGCACAGACAGCTTGGAGAGTGCTGAGTCTGGTAGGACCTAAGAATTAACCTAAAAATCAGCCCTGCTAGCCAGGGATTGCATGGAGGACTGTTCTGGTGGCTGGTGAATAAAAGAAGCAGAGAAGAGGAAGGCGGGCTGAGCTGTGGACTTTTGCCTGTACAGAAAATGCAACCATTTTGAATGTTTACAAGCAGCTTTACCATTTTGGATATTTAAAGAGACAGCGCTCTCCCAGATTACAGGGGCTTAAGAACAGATGCCACTTGCCAGTAACCCCAAGGACACTCCAGACCTGGATGACTGAAAAGGTGTGACATTCTTCCTGTTATTCTTATACTCCACACCCACTTGGTGAACGGAGGTGCAGCCATTCCCCACTCCCATCCACCTTCTGGGCCCACAGGAACTCCATCCCAGTCTATGTGCTCTGACGGAGCTTGGGTGACCTGCCCTGCCCTCCCCTGATTTTTTTTCTTTTTCTCTTTTTCTGGTTATTAGTTTGCTTGTTTTTGTGTTTTAAAACTATTATCATTATTAATACTTTTGTCCTTTTTTACTATTATTCTTTATTCATCCCCACCCAGGTTCAAGTTTTCAGCTTTTTTTCTTTTCCCTGTTCTGGGTTGCAAATATATATATTTTTTCTTTTCTTCTCATGGTTAACCCTGTTCCTTGTTTTTCTTTTTGCATTTTTCCCATTTTTTTCTTCATTAGTCTCCTTCTCTACCTTTATTCTCTTAGTGACCTATCCCCAGATATTGCAGGTTTTCTTGTTCTTCTTTTTCCCTTTTTTCTTTTTTGGTTACTGTTCCTGTGTGATTACATGGTGTATTTTTTGTCCAGGTGCTTTTAGTTTTCTGATGGTTATTTAATTGTAATTTGTGTCTAACTAAGGAGGAGACAGCAACAGTCCCTGTAAGACACAACTACACCCACACCTCCTGAAACTTCACTTACTGAGCGAGAGCCACCATCTCCTTCTCCACCAATGGACCAACGATAAAAAACCAACAAGAAGAGCCTGAATCACCCTTGGCTGCTCTTCACAAACAGTTAACAGAGATCTAAATACAACACCACCACAATGTCTTGGAGACAATAGATAGACCATCATAGCCCACACAAAGAAGCAAGATAAAGGGGTAGAAACAAGGGAGCAGCTTACAGACCCAGAACACATCCCTGAGGAAGAAGCAGCATTGGAACTCTCTGATAAGGAATTCAAAGGAATTATACGTAGGTATCTTCAAGGGATTGAGAGACAGACCAAAGAAAACACAGAAAAAAACCCTAGAAGAATTTTGAAGAAGATACAAGAACAAAATGACAATAAATGAAAAATTAGAAATGATTCTAA
>NW_006921661.1:8303363-8316422 GCF_000298275.1 Orycteropus afer afer | reverse complement strand
AGACTCAGTCAAAAATCTACTGGAACTAATTGAGAGATTTAGCATCATGGCAGGATATAAGATCAACAACCAAAAACCAGATGGATTTTTCTACACCAGTAGAGAGACTGCTGAAAAATAAATAAGGAAATCAACACCATTTACAATAGCTACCAAAAAAAAAAAAAAAAAAACTTGGGAATAAATCTTACCAGGGACACAAAACACCTGTACAAAGAAAACTATAAAACACTACACTTCAAGAAACCATAAGAGCCACTGTCATCCACTTGGAAGGGGATCTATGGTAGAAAGTGATCCTTGGTAGAAAGGGAGAACAATGTGGAACAAAACTCAAAATCATTTGGAGAAAATAAAAAGGGTGGGTGGGGGGCACACCAGGTTTGCTGGTCCAACAGAGCCTGGTGGAACCACTGACTATGGCCCCTAGATGCCCTTCAGGTCTGGAATTGAACCCACACTTGTGGCTTCCATCCAAACAAAAGACAGGCATATGAGTTGAACATTTACCTGAGGTAGATACACTCCTTGGAGAGAACAATCATGGGAGAAAGAAGGGCTGCTTATATACGGGGAGACAGCTCAGGGGGCAGGAGTGCATGGAGGGTGGACACAGGGAAGAGGTAACTATGGGGAGGAAGTGGCAGGGAAGCGGTTGCATCATGGTAAATTGTGGTCAACGTCATGAGACAAAGTGTATGTGAACTGCTGTAAGGAAAGTGAATTTGCTCTGTAAAATTTCACCCAAATCTCAATCAATCAATCAATCAATAAAAAGAATGTTAAAAAAAAAAAGTATGTGTGCCTGAAGCACGGTGCTCTTTGAAGAACTATCTCTATGGGATCAAAGTGACAAAAGCAAATGGAAAGACTAGATAGGAAACTTAAGGGGCAGTGAGTTTATGTTAACGGGGAAGGAACAACTCCAAAAAGGAGGGTGAGAAAGGATTGCACAACTCAAAGATTGTCATCGGTGTCACTGAATTGTACTTGCGCACACTGTTAAACTGGTGAGTGTTTTGCTCAAAAACAACAACAAAATAAATGCAAAAAGAAATTATACATCATGAGACAAAGTGTATGGAGCTGCTGTATGGAAAGTGAATTTGCTCTGTAAACTTTCACCCAAATCACGATTAAAAAAAAAAAAGAAAAGAAATTATATAGTACATTTTATTCTAGAACAATTCCCCCACACACACATACACACAAAGTATATAGAAGTATAACTAATTCTTGTATCCTGCAACCTTGTTGAATTCATTTATTAGTTATAATGTTTTGTTGTGTTTTTACAGGTTCCTTAGAATTTTCTAGATATAAGATCATGTCGTTTGCAAACAGAGATAGTTTTACTTACTTCCCCTTTTTAATCCAGGTCCCTTTTATCTGATTTTCTGGCCTAATTGTCCAGGTTAGAACCTTCAGTACAACATTAAAAAGAAGTGATGAGTTGACAATGTCACCTGTTCCTTTGTTTGGGGCAAAAATATCCACTCTTTCTCCATTAAGTATGATATTGTTGTTAGCTGCTGTAGAGTAGGCTCCAATTCATGATGACCTTATGTATAACAGAACAAAATATTGCTGGGTCCTGTGCCATCTTTGTGATCATTGTTATGACTGAGTTCACCAGTTGTGGCTATTGTGTCAATCCATTTCATTGAGGATTTCCCTCATTTCACTGATCCTCTAACTTTACCAAAGGCACTCTGGTGGCATAGTGGATAAGGCAATTATCTCCTACCCAGAAGGTCAGTGGTTCAAACCCAACAGCTGCTCCATGGAAGAAAGATGAGAGGATCTACTTCCATAAAGATTTATAGCCTCAGAAGCCCAATGGGGGTCACTATGAGTCAGATTCAGCTAGATGGCAGTGAGTTTGGTTTTTTTTTTGTTTGCTCTACTTTACCAAACAGGATATAGCTGTGGGTTTTTCATAAATGTTCTTTACCAGATTGAAGAAGTTCCCTTCTACTCTTAGTTTGTTAGGTTTTCTGTTTTGCTTTGTTTTTGCATGTATGTTTTGTTTGTTTGTTTTATATCATGAAAAGGTGCTGGATTTTGTCAAATGCTTTTTCTGTGTCTGCTAAAATGATTATGTAGGGTTTTTTTATTCTTTTAATATGATATTTTGCATTAATTAATTTTTCTATGCTGAACCAACCTTGCATCCTTGGGATAAATCCCATTTGATCCCAATGTATAATCCCTAATCTCTTCATAATAATACTAAGTATGATGGATGTTATTTTTATTTTACATACACTTATATAACTCAATATGGACCATGTAGAGTCTCTGTTAATATTAACTCATTTAATCTTATTTACAACCCATAAGGTAGATACTACTGTTATCTGTAATTATTATCACAGAGAACGATATTGAGACATGCAATAGTTAAGTAATTTGGTCAAGGTCACACAGCAAGTAAGTGAAGAAGATGGCATCGGAATCCAGGCAGTCTGGCTCCAGAGTTGATGTGCTGAATAACAAAGTTCTTTTGATCTCCTATGTATGTATTACAGTAGGTTAAAACACAGCTCTAGAGTCACAGAGAATTGGGTTCAAATCCTGGGTCTACCACTGGGTATCCTTGAGCTGTATGTCCTCATATCTAAGAAGAAGATAATAGTATTTCCTAAGCTAGAGGCAGGAGCTCTGGTAGCATAGTGCCTAAGGCATGTGACTACTAAAGAAGGCTGGCAGTTCAAACCCACCAGCCACTCCTCAGAAGGAAGGCTGCACAATCTACTTCTGTAGTTCTACTGCCTCAGAAACCCAAGGAGGGGTCACTACAAGTTGGATCCAACTCCACAGCAGTGAGTTTGTTTTTTGTTTGGTTTAAGTCAGAGGCAAACTGTGAGGATAAATAATAGTGACTGGTTTGTTACCGCCACAAAAATATCCATGCTGACTAGACAGAAGCTTGCTTTTGTCCAGCTTGTGCCTGACTAAAGGGCAAAGGCCTGATAACCTGGAGTTACGTAGGGGTGAGGGAAAAGCAGGAAATGAGGGACATGATTGAGGTGTCTGACCTCCTCTAACTTCAGGAAGGCAAGAGAGAATCACCATCAGCCGATTCCTATGAAGTGGAGAGGTCAGACATACCCCCTCTCTCAAACCATTTTACCAGTTCTAACACCAGCTGTCCCTCTCATGACACTCTACCTTTCTGCTGAGTTCAATAATTCATTGCAATGGCTACACAGAACTCACAGACAATACTCACAATTACAGAGTTTATTAGGAAAGTAACAGGTTACAATTCAGAATCAGAAATGACTCAAGATACAGTTTTTTTAAGATAAGAGTTTTTAAATCAGGACAGCCTTTTTTCTCAGCTGTGTTTGCAAGCAGGCTTCTCTCTGGCCCTGGGACCCTTGGGTCTTATGGCCTGGTCTGGATTCTGCCTTGCTCATGCAAGGGTGACAAAGCTGTTTAGCTCCACCAATAAATGCTCAAAGGAACCCCAATCTACCAGCAAGCCTCCTATCCAAAGACACTCAGCTCTATCCTCTATGGGCCCACCACACTCACTGTAACTGTCTTGCCCTGTGTGCCACGGAAGCCCACTGTGCCATCTCACCCTGTTCTCCTGCTGCCGTTTCTCTGCTGCTGCTCCTTGCCATCTCGCACCATCTCTGGTGTTACAGCTCTCTGTTTCCTAAGTCTAGGAGGTTCCCAGTGTAGAAACCGTGGCTCCAAAGAACACACTCTGCTCTTGTCGTCTTCTTCTTGGTGGGAGTGGTCCCCCCTTTCTGTCTCTGGAATGACTCATTTTAAGCCTAGTGGGATGGCAAAACTGACCAATTGCCTAATTAGCATCCCATACACTTTATTTGCAAGGTCCTATCCCCACAAGGGTGCCATGCACCTTATTTGTATTATTAGTAAGCTGTCCAATCCCCTTGATGAGTCACAAACACCTTAATTGCATAGTCCCACTCAAATCTTTCGGCAGAAGATACAAGACCAATACTAGAAAGGGCATATGAAAGCAACCTGTCACACCACAAAGATCTAGAAGATTTTCATCACATCATCTGAAGTGGGTAAGCACGACCATTTCCAACAATGAAATTTTAATGAAAAGGATGGAGTAGAGGACTAGTATTTATTGAACTATATACCACTTTGTGCCAAATATTTATGCATGCTATCTCCTTTTTTTAGCCTGCAGGATAGGTTATCCTCGTATTCCTGAGACTAGGATAAAGAGATTGGTCCAAAGTCTGGTGTCTGATAAGTGGTACAGATGGCTTTTGAATCTACATTTGCCTTTCTCTAAGCCCATTTATCCCACTGGACTGTGATGGCTCCCTAAGGAGGGCCAGAGCAGAAAAACCTTTCTCCTGACTCATAATAGGAATGATGTGGTTCTCTACAAGGAACTCTCGTGGCACAATGCCTAAGGCATTGTGACTGCTAACCAGCCACTCCATGGAAGGAAGATGGGGCAATCTACTTCCATAAAGATTTACCACCTTGGAAACCCACTGGGGGTCACGATGAGTCAGAATCAACTTGATGGCAGTAAGTTTGGTTTTTTTGGTTCTGGTTGGGTCTCTACAAAGAAAGTTCAGGACTACTGTGCTCATTTTCCTAGCCAGCCCACATGCACATATAGGAGAAGGAGTCAAAATTAATTTAAAAATGTTCTACTTGCCTTCTTCTAGGCATCTTCTACAAGTCTCCACAGAGACTTTCCCTAAAATACACACATTGGAAAACTACTGCTTTCTCTTATCATCCACTAAATAAATCCCATCCTCCTTAATGTCTTATTTAAGACATTCTATGATCTGATCACCCATATATTCTGTACTATATCCTATAACATGCTTTTTGGACCCTCTGTGCTACACCAAAACTAAAGTGCCTGAACACACACTTTCCTGTCTCATTTTGCTTACACTGTTCTTTTTATTTAGGAATATTAATCCCTTTATCTTTGCCTGTCAGAATCCTATAAATTTAAAGGACTGATGTTACAGAGACTTGTCAGCCCACTGGTAGAAGCCAGTGAGAAACAGGTGTGATGCATTATTAGGACCGTATTTCCAAACAAACTGAATACAGAACATGTCTTAGGTCAAATATTCCCAGAAAATACTACCTATTCAACACATTTTTGTTTACAACTGCATATAGGTTACTATAGGAGCTCTGGTAGCATAGTGGCTAAGGCACTTGACTGCTAACCAGAAGGCTGGCGGTTCAAACCCACCAGCCACTCCTCGGAAGGAAGATGGGGCAATCTACTTCAGTAGTGATACTGCCTCGGAAACCCAAGGAGAGGTCCCTATGAGTCGGGTCTGACTCGACGGCACATAACAACAACAACAACATAGGTTACTATGTCCCAAGACCCTAGCCCTCTCAGAATGTTTCTTCATCTGCAAAATAACAATGATAGGAGCTATGGAGGCTGAATGAAACCCTGAAACTACTGTTCTGAGATAATTTTTAAAATTTTTAACAAAAATATCCCCTGACATCTTCTTAAAACCAAATTACAGTTTAGCTTAACTAGTTAAAAAAAAAAAAAGGTCTGGCTTGAGTATTTTGCTCTTTTATGAGCTATCTCTATGGGATCAAAGTGACAACAGCAACCCAAAAGATTAGACAGGAATCTTAGGGGTCAGCGAGTTTATGTTAATGGGAGAAGAACAACTCAGATAAAGAGAGGGAGAGTGGTTCACAACTAAAAGAATGTAATCAATGTCACTGAATTGTACAAGTAGAAATGGTTGAATTGGTATGTGTTTTGCTGTATATAATCTCAACAAAATAATTTTTTAAAAAATAGTAATAATTACAGCTACAGTAAGTGAACATCTCCCACATTACATTTTGCAGATGCAAAAACTGAGGCTCTGGCAGGCTAATTTGCCAATGGTTATGTAAGTGACAGTTAAGATTGAAACCAGATCTACTGATAAAGAAGAAATGGAGTAGGGGAATGTTCGCTTCTATTTCCATGAGTTGTTTTATTTTCTCATTTTAATAGTAAGAACACATCAGCAGACCTGCCTTTGTGTAATGAAAATTATTCTGTGCACTCTGTTGGATTGAATTAGAAGGTGCACTGAATTACAATTAACTCATGGCCTCATCCTAACAACTGGATAATCAGATCAATCTAATCTTCTGAATTTTATTGCTTGATTTATTATGGCTCACAAGCAGTTGAAATTACAATGGAAGTCCAAGAATCTTGCACAAAGACAATATACTGTAGAAGAAAAGAACATCTCTTACTCTGAGTAGTAGGGTAATAGCAGGTGAATTATTTAACCTCTCTGTACCTCAGTTTCAAAATCTATAAAATGGAAAAAGTAATATCTCACCCCATAATTACCAAGGTATATTAAATTTAGAAATATGAAGCTGTAGGAAAAAAGGTAATTCTCCAAGGGTTACTAGAAAATTACGTGAGAAACATCTAACAGAAAAGCTCCCTGACACACACTGGCCTCAGTATTCCTGAGAACTCAGGAAAGGCATGACCATGCATCCTATCACCTAAGCCAGAGGAGGCTGGGATAAGTTCAGATTCCTCTTCCCTTGCTCCTCAAATCTAACATACAATCCTAACTTATCTACTCATATTCTAGTCTACTGTATGCCAGACATTGCTCTTTTGAAAGATGTCTCAAATACGTCCTCTCTTCTCCATCCCAAATACTACTCCTGGGGTTCAGGTCTCTTGATTGAATACTTTAAGAGTTCCTAACTGGTTTTTTAACTTCCAGTTTCTCTTTCCCATCCATCCTCTTCACTGCATCCAGAGAGACCTTTCAAACATGCCAATTTAGCCATCATGCCTAAAATCTCTGGTGGCTCCCCATTACTAAGTATAAAATTCTAAACTTCTTGGTATGACATTAATCTGTCTCCTATCCATCTAAATGTCCAATCCTGAACATTTTACACTTTACCAACACCAACTGCATAGCTGGTCTAGCACACTCCATTGAGCGTTATCTATGCCTTTGTTCAGACTGTTCTCCACACTTGGCTTGTTCTCCCCCTGACCCTTCACTTCACTTCCTTCTCCTAAAAGTCTTCCTTGACCTTCCTCTTTCCCTAGGTTAGATTAAAGGTCCCTCCTAGCTACTCCCATAACTTTTCTGATAGTCCTTATCAAGATAAATTTTGACTGCTCTCAAATACTCAGCTCCCAACTTGGTAGATTCTGGTTTCAGTCTAGTGATGACCACCTAAGCCATGGTTCTCTTTGCCCTTTTATGTCCTATATGTGGGCCTGTGCTTGGACTTTCAATGCCAAAATCTCTTCTTTTCAGTCTCCCTCCCTCAGTCATCATCAAACCTCGTGGCTGAAGCCCTGTGTTTTCCCAAGACAAACTCACGAGCAAATCACCATTTCCCTGCTGACTCTACTTTTGGTGCAGAAAAAGGAACACAGACTTTAAATTCAGATGTAAGGTCTAATACTAGGTTTGTCACTGCCAAACTGAATTCATTGTGTGAAGTCAGGCAAGTTATTTCCAGTTACTGAGCTTCAGCTATCCCATGTAAAATGAAATAATAATAATTACTTTGCACAGTTGAGACAATAATAATGCTAATAATAAAAATAGTATTATTCATCAAATATTATACTGAGCACTTTATATTTATTTCATTTAATCCTCACAACCCCCTACATGAGGTAGGTTCCACTATTTGTTTTACAGATTAGGACACCAATCAGAGAAACTAATTGCCCAGGTCATTCTGAAACACATTATGAATAACCTAGTGCTATTCCCAACCCCCTCTGCCCTTCCTGCCTCCACTACCGAGGCTAGAAAAGCAAAATGCTCACTTTCTCAGCCTTTCTGGTACCTATAAGTAGCCACTTAGCCAGTTCTTTCCAATGAGATGTATACAAACGGCAGCTGGGGAATTTCAGAAGAGCTTCTCCTTTCCTAATAAAAGGACGGACATTACTGATGTCCTCTACCTTCCCTCTACTTTTTCCTACTTCCATCACAGACAATGCCTGGAGCTGATCAAGAGGGAAAGGCCAAAAAAGTCAGGGGGATATTTTTTGAAACCACTGACCTAATTAATGAATGATGCCACCTGCCACTGACTTCCAAATTGCTTTTTATGTGAGAAAAATATACTTTCTATTTGTTTAAGTCACTATTGGTCAAGTCTTCCAGGATTGCATCTTCAGTCATTTTTTAAAGATACAGAGTGATCAAATAATGGATCTGGGATTCAAACCAAGGCAGTCTTAAATACTAAGCTACATAACAACTGCCTAACACTGGCCTTGGTAGGGAATGAGTCCTCAAATGGAAATTATTATAATATCAACCACTCAGTCTACATCCTCAAAGCTCCAAGCTCCTCTGGAAACTCAGGACTGTCAGTAGCTATATTACAAAGAACTGCTTAGGCACAGCCTACCTCTCTGCTCTCCTCTCTTGTCCATATTTCTGAAATGAGTTCTCCCAGCTCAGGAGGGAAGAAGAAGGAAAGTTCTGAAGTCATGTTTTGGCTTTCTATCTACCTTTACCTACTCAGGGTACCACAAAGATTCTAGGCCTCCGGCCATGCAAGTACAAGACATTGGAGTTCAATAAACTCAGCATAAACTTAAATAGTGACAGTACTTCTGTAACCAAAACCAAAAACCAAACTTATCTGCCACTGAGTTGATTCAACTCACAGCGATCCCTCCTTGGGTTTCTGAGGCAGAGCTCTGGTGGCGCAGTGCCTAAGGCCTTAGACTGTTAACCAGAAGGCTGGTGGTTCAAACTCACCAGCCACTCCTCAGAAGGAAGATGGGTCAATCTATTTCTGAGAGATACCGCCTCGGAAACACAAGGAGGTGTCACTATGAGTCGGATCTAACTTGACAGCAGTGTGTTCGGTTTTCTTATCTCTACAGAAATAGATTGCCCAGTTGTCCTTCTGAGGAGCAGCTGGTAAGTTTGAACTGCCAGCCTTCTGGTTAGCAGTGAAATGCTTTAGGCACTATGTCACCAGAGCTCCCCACTTATGGAAACAGTAGGGCACAAATTTTCCTCTGAGAGTCAGAGACCTTTGGAAGAATAAGTGTGGTTTTGTAGCTTAAACAAGGACCAGGGACTATTGATTTTTCTGCCTCTTCTCCTGCTGAGAGTAATAGTAAAAATCTGATTTAGACACTTAAATTCAAGTACCTTCCCCACAAGCTGAGCAATTTCCAAGTAATCACACTTTTGACCTCACCCAACCTTTTAAAGGCAATTTTTAGGGCCAGTTATTTAGTTTGCCTAAGATGTGCAAGGAAAGAGACAGGATTGTCGGTCATCCTGCTGGGAACTGTAGCTTTCATCCCCTTGTCCAGGGTTGAGATGCCTGCTCACAGATCTTCTAATCTGTTTCAGAAAGGGCCAGCCACCTATAGTTGACATATAAACTCTACTAACCTGAAGGCTGGTAGTTCAAACCCATCAGCCACTCCTCAGAAGGAAGGTTGGGCAATCTACTTCCGTAGTGATACTGCCTCGGGAACTCAAGGAGGGGTTGCTATGAGTTGGATCTGACTCGACTGCAATGAGTTTGGTTTGGTTTGTTTTTTCTAAAGCTTTTAAAAAATTCAAAGGGCATTTCCCAGAGGAATTTTGACATGCATCATGGCAAGATTCCTAAAGAAGCTCACAGAATTGGGAGAGGAGAGAGACTATTTTTGTTGAACATTTACTAAATGGCAGGTATGTGCACCAGAATCATGTGGAGGGCTTGTGAAAACAGTGCTGAGATCCACCCCCAGAGTTTCTGATTCAGAAAGTCTGGGGTGGGGCCCAAGAATCTGTATTTCTAATAAGTTTTCAGGTTCAGGGATGACACTTTAAAAATCACTACTACCAAGGTAAATCAATCCGTCACAAAGACTTTGGAAATCCACACTTAACATCTTCAGATGCTGACAAAATCTCTTCATCCCTAAGAAGAGGTTCACTGTATCAGGATACTCACTTCATTAATAGCTTTTATTTATTATTTATTTATTTACAAAACAAAGAAACAAAAAACCCTGAAAGTCTATAATGACAGGTTTCTACATGCTTTTCATTAACTAAGGACCAGATTCCAATGTTTCAGGACACTGTACAATGCCTGAACTTTTTCCTAAGGCAAAGTGCTCTCTTTTAAAAGGATGCTCTGAGTTCAGAAGATGTCTCCTAGAGGCTCCACACAATATACTCCAGCAGACAGGGTGGGTTTACAGTGGTGGCTCACTCATCTCCCAAAGTGTGCACACACTACTACTAACTGCTATTAAGGGGAAAAAAAAAAAATCAAACAAGCAATTCTCAAGTTTTTTCCACAACATATCTTTGTTCAACGTAACAATGATCAGGGATGCCTGGGTACAAAGGTGGAGCAAAGAGAATATATACGATGTGAGTATATACTGGAGGCAAGGGAGGGAAAGGAGACAGACAAAAACTAGATAATTCTGGGATACCCTTCATGGCAGCTTAAGAAGTTGTAAATTGAGGTTACAGGTGAATTGAGATACTGATAAGTATTTCAGGTGTCTAGGAAGGAGGGAGGGCACAGGAGCTCTTGGGGAGCCTTGTCTGTTTATCCAGAGTTCCTTACTAATATCATATTCTGTGTAGAAACACAAAAAAAGTCTACTTCAAAATCAGAGGTCAATTTGCCTTAGACTTATGGACCTCTGATACTTAATGTAGAGACTGAATCGTGTAGTCATTCAAATTCAAACCTTGGAGTAGCTGCTCTGGGCTATTCTCTCATGGATTGAGGGATGAATTCATTCTCTTCTGATGTTAGGTACATTTGTGTAAGAAAGTCTGCAAAACACCGAACATTGCCCGTAACAGATGCTGAACAAACATAACCATTATTATTATGATTATTATTGAGACTAAAAATCCATTGCCATCGAGTCAATTCTGACTCATTGCAACCCTGTACCATAGAGTATAACTGCCTTGTAGCGCTTCCAAGACCACAAATCTTTATGTGAGCAGATGGCCACATCCTTCTTCTGTGAAGTAGCTGGTGAGTCCAAACCACCAGCTGAGCACTTTAACCATTGTGCCACCATGGCTCCTGTTATTAAGACTAGATAGCTATCATTATTAACCTATCCACTGGAGAGACTTACTCTGTGGTGTTTGGGGAATAAGAGGAGGTCCTCTCTAACCACACATCCTGTTTTTCTAAGCCGCTCTAGATCTCTCCAATTTTTGCCCAAGGAGAATCTATGGGAACTTAAACTCTGGGAAGCTGACCAGTTTTGCCCTCAAATGTCAGGGACAGTTTTCTTCAAAACAGAGAAGAAGCATTTCAGCACTAGTCAAGTTGCTAAACTCCTCAACCTTCTCCTTTGGCCAGATCCACTGTATTGTAGTAAATTACCTGGTATGGCTTTTCTAGCCATAAATCTTTGCAAACTCTGTGGTGGAATGAGCAACTAAGGAGCTTCTGATCATAAATGTTATCCACCTGGGGTATTTCTGTTGGGAGTTGTTGTCATTGTTATATGCCGTCGAGTCAAACCCAACTCATAGCAACCCCTCCTTGGGTTTCTGAAGCAGTTTCACTACGGAAGTAGACTGCCCAAACTGCCTTCCAAGGAGTGGCTGGTGGGTTTGAACTGCCAGGCTTCTGGTTAGCAGTCCAGTACCTGTTGGGAGTGGCACAAGCAATGTTCTGGGAGGTTCGTTCTCTTTCAGGTGCTTAGAATTCTGATGTTATGATTGGTTAGTTTTGGCCACTCTGCCAGGCTCAAAAGGAGGCCTCCTAGAGGCAGAGGTCTCTCTCTGACTACTGGCTGAGAAGGACATACTGCTGAGAAGGAACAGGCTCCTGAGAGACAGGCACTGCTGAGATAGATGCAAAAGACACACATTGCTGAGAGAGACATGCACTGCTGGGAGAGAGACTGTGAGAGACAGTGTTCTGGGAGAGAGACTGAGATTTTTCCTGAACTTGAATTGTAGCCTGGTGTTTCCCTAATAAACCCCATAATCTGTGAGTTCTGTGTGGCCACTGCAGTGAATTATCGAACTCAGGAGAGAGGTGGTGGGTGCTTTGGGAGGAAGGGCTGGAGGGAGGCAGCATGTCTGGCCTTGCAGTAATAGGCCTCGGACTATTGATGGTGTAGGCCTCAGGCTATTGATGGTGATTCTGTCTTCCTCTAGTGCCATAAGAACATTTGGCCTCCCTGCCTTTTTAGCATCCACCCATAAGTAGCTCTGCCTTGTTTATAAAACTCATACAGATCAATTATCTCTTTAAAGTCTCACAAACAAGTGGCAGACAGAGTATGTATTATTATTCCTACTTTATAGAGGAGGAAACTACAAAGTTCCCTCAGAAATAAGCTACTTCTAGTTTTTAGTTAAGAGGCAGACCCAAGAGTCAAACTCAAGTCTTCTGATTTTCAGGCATAGGCTATCCCCACACTACATTAAGTATCTGAAGTCATTTCAATAAAAATATACAGTTTAGCCAAAAGTTCTTCAAGTCCTTTACCAATTTCTCATGAACTTTCAGCTGTATTTAGTGCCATAAAAATTATATTGCCAATGACTAAGAACCAAAAGTAGCTAATAGAAAATGAAATTAAATGAGCTTAATTAGCAGGAAAAGGAAACTCACTCACTGGTGGTGACTACAGCTGACCTTTCACAGGAGGTTGTTACTGTTGTTGTTATGTGCCATCGAGTGAAAAGGCTTTCATAGTTTCCTATTCATCTTGCTCAAGAACATCAGGAGCTCTGGGGTAAAAAGTCTTGGGCTGACAGAAGCTATGTCAATATAGGAGGGAGCTCGGAGTAAGGGTACTGAGGTCACCTCATCTTCTCTCTTTTTGAGCCTTTCACTAACACCAGGAATTCCAAAAGAAGACACTGAAAAATGTGCTAAAAAACAGGGATATATGGACAGATAGATAGGTGGACAGGCTAAACAATTAGATATGTCTAAATGGGGAGTGTATCCAAGATCATATATAGGGTTGGCAGACAATGGTCCTATAAGTTTATGTGAGTGATCAGAATTCCCAGGTGT
>NW_006921661.1:8298540-8302518 GCF_000298275.1 Orycteropus afer afer | reverse complement strand
AAAAAAAAAAAAAAGAAAAAAAAATGTGCTCAAGAGGCAAAGGAAATGGATTAAAGCAATGAGTTAGTCAGTTGATTTATGAGAAGAGATGTAACAAAAATTTATGAATTAATTCATAAATTGTTAGAGTAGGAAAGGAAACTGCTGGACAATTCATGGGAAAGTAGAGGCAACAGAGACAGGTAGAACTTGTCCTGTGTCTCACAGTCATTAGTACCAAAATCCAAATTGGAAGGCAGACCTCTTTGTGCTTCAAGACTTATTAGTTCCACACTTGCCTCCTTACAAGCCTTTCCTGATGCCAGCCTCAGAATGAGTTGTGGCTTCTACCCCACTCCCACCATGCTTCCGCAGCAATGTGTACATCCACTTATTAGCTAAGCTCTTGGAATACAGTGGCACATCCCTCTGATACAGCATTTGTCTCAGTGTACAACTGTCTCCATATATGTCTGTGTCTTTTCCCTTTTTACATCTCTCTGCTGGTTAAGGTGGGGAGTCTCCATCCACAGGGGCTAAATACAACAAAAACACATAGTCGTTGTGGGTGTGTTTTCAAAACCCTGATAATCTTACCATTTTGAAGACTAGGGGGAAAAAAAACTCACTGCCATCAAGTTGATTCAACTCATAGCAACCCCTCCCTGGGTTTCCGAGGTAGTATCACTATGGAAGTAGATAGCCCAACCTTCCTTCTGAGGAGTGGCTGGTAGGTTTGAACCACTAGCGTTCTGGTTAGCAATCAAATGCCTTAGGCACTATGCCACCAGAGCTCCTTTTGAAGAGTAGAGTATATACTAAAACTAGAAGTTCAAAATTTGTCTAGGCTAGTTCATTTAAGACCCCTCATGTAGCAGTAAAACCCTTTCTTCAAACAAAATCTTGCCTACAAGTCTAAAATATTCCAGTGCAATGAATTACTTAATATGACCCTTCTAACCATAGTATTGCAACTCCCACCAAATGACTGGGTAGGATTTATGCAAACATCAGGTGTTTGTGGTCCACCAAGGGGACTGGATAGCTTGCTAATAATATAAATAAGGTGCATAGAACTCTATCATGGGGACTGGCAGTTTTGCCATCCTACTAGGCTTATCATGAGCCATCCCAGAGGCAGAAAGGGGGACCTGACTACCACCAAGAAGAAGAAATGGGAGCTGAGTGTATCCTTTGGACCCAGGGTCCCCGCATTGGGAACTTCCTAGATCTAAAAGACAGCTGTAACACCCTGCTGAGATGGCAGAAGCAGCAACAGAGAAATGGCAACAAGAGAACCAGGAGAGCAGCAGGCAACAGCACAGTGGGCTTCTGGACCCACAGAGTGAGAAAGCCAAGCACCTTTGGATAGGAGGCTGGCTTGCTGTGGAATGAGACGCCTCTGGACACTGGATTGAACTAGGTTTGATGAGCCACAGAGATAAAGCTGAGTGCCATTGGCAGAGGGTTACTGCAAGAGGGGGTGCTACTAGATACTTACTGGCAGAGCTAAAAGAGTGTTGTAACACTTACTTGAACACAGCAGAGGCCAATGGGCCACAGGGCCAAGGGGCTGACCGTCAGAGAAAGGCATGCCTACACACACAACTGAAGAGAGGCTGTGCCAGTTGAAGAACATGTATCCTAAATGGTTTCTGATCCTAAATTGTAACCTGTTACTTTCTTAACAAACCTCCTAATTCTGAATATTATCTGCAAGTTCTGTGTGGCCACTGCAACAAATTACCAAATCCAGCAGACAAGTAGGGAGTGCTGTGGAAGGAATAGTTGGTATCAGAATTGCTAAATACAGGGGTTCGGGCAAGATGGCAGACTAGGCAGAAAGACTGCACAGAGCCTCTTCAACAAAGACAAGAGAAACCAATTAACACAGACACAGAAGATAATCCTGAACCCCTGAGCCTTGAAAGGAAGGATAGAGAAGTGGACTAAACCCCAACTAGCAGAAGAATTTGTGTGAAAATACCAAAAAAGGAGACATACAGAGCTGCGGTCTGGTAGCAATCCTGACAGCACGGACAGCTTGGAGATTCCCGAGTGGTGGTAGGACCTAAGAATTAACCTAAAACTCAGCCCTGCTAGCCAGGGACTGCACAGAGGACTGCTCTGGTGACTAGGGAATAAACAGAGAAGGTGAAGAGAAATGCGGGCTAAGCTGTGAACTTTTGCCGGTCCGGAGGGTGCCGCCATTTTGAAGGTTTAAAAGTGGCTTGACTATTTTGGATATTTAAAGAGACAGCGCTCTCGCAGATTCCTGGGGCTTAAGAACAGGTTCTGCTTTCCAGCAACCCCAAGGACACTCCGGATCTGCAAGACTGAAAAGGTACCACATTCCTCTTGTTACTCTTATTCCCCACACCCACTTGGTGAACAGAGGTGCGGCCATCCTCCACTCCCACCAACCTTCCAGGCCCATAGGAACTCCATCACAGTCTGTGTGCTCAGACGGAGCCTGGGTGCCCTGCCCTGTCCTCCACCAATTTTTTTTTCTCTTTTGTTTCTTTTTCGCTTTCTTTTTTCTAGTGATTAGTTTGCTTGTATTTCTCTGTTTTAAAACAACTATTATTTTTAATACTTTTGTCCTTTTTACTATTATTCTTAATCTTCCCCTACCAGGTTCTAGTAAAAAAAAAAAGCATTTTTTCTTTTCCCTGTTCCTGGTTGAAACTTTTGTTTTTTCTCCCTTTTTTCTTGTGGAGAACCCCGTTGCTTATTTTTCTTTTTGCATTTTTCCCTTTTTTTTTTTTTTCATTATTCTCCTTCTCTACTTTTTTTCTCTTAGTGCCCAACCCCCAGATATTGCAGGTTTTCTTGTTTTTTCTTCTTCTTTTTCCCTTTTTTCTTTTTTTGGTTCTCCCGTGTGATTACATGGTGTGTATTTTGTCCAGGTGCATTTAGTTTTTTGATGGTTATTCAATTGTAATTTCTGTCTAAATGAGTGGGAGACAACAACAGTTCCCATAAGACACAACTACAACCACACCTCCTGCAACTTAACTTACTGAGCAAGAGCCACTACCTCCTTCTCCACCAACGGGCCAATGATAAAAAACCACCAAGAAGAGCCTGAATCACTCTTAGCTGATCTTCACAAACAGTTAACAGAGATCTAAATACAACAACGCCATGATGCCTCGGAGACAACAAACCATCACAGTCCACACAAAGAAGCAGGATAAAGAAACAAGGGAGCAGGATACAGACCTAGAACACATCCCTGAGCAAGAAGCAGCATTGGAACTCTCTGATAAGGAATTCAAAAGAATTATCTCTAGGTATCTTCAAAGAATTGAAAGACAGACCAAAGAAAACACAGAAAAAAAACCTAGAAAATTTTTGGAAGAGAATAAAAGAACAAAATGACAAAATAAATGAAAAATTAGAAATGATTCTAAATCTACAGGCAGAAATCCAAAAGATTAATACTAAATTGTCAGAAATAGATAACACATTGGAAGGGCAAACAAGGAGAACTGATGCAATGGAAGACAGAATTAATGACATTGAAGACAAATACCAGAATACTTCTTTGGAAAGGGATCATTCAGGAACAAAATAAAAAAAAAAAAAAAGAAGAAGAAGAAATCCTAAGGTTCATGTGGGATACCATCAAAAGGAGTAACTTAGATGTCACTGGAATTCCAGAACAGAAAGAGAAAAACAAAACTACTAAGAAAATTGTCCAAGATTTGCTTGAGGAAAACTTCCCTGAAATGATGAAAGATGAGAATATATCCATTCAGGAAGTCCAACAAACCCCAAACAGGATAGACCCCAAAAGAGAATCACCAACACACATCATCATCAAACTCATCAAAACCAAAGACAAAGACAGAATCCTGAAAGCAGCACAGAAAAACAAAAAGTTACCTACAAAGAACAGCCAGTAAGAATAAGCTCTGATTTCTCAGCAGAAACCATGCAAGCGAGAAGGCAATGGGATGGTATATATAAAACCCTGAAAGAGAAAAATTTTCA
>NW_006921661.1:8260808-8292881 GCF_000298275.1 Orycteropus afer afer | reverse complement strand
AAACCTTCACCCAAACCACAATTAAAAAAAAAAAAAAAAAGGACACCCCCCCCCAAAAAAAGAACTGGTAAAAACACTGGTGAGAGGAGGTATGTCTGACTCTACCTCACAGGAATCAGCTTGCACTGATGCTGCTGATTCTCTCTCTACTTCATGAAGGTAAAGGAGGTCAGATACCTCTGACATACCATTTTTACAAATATAAAATAGCATGAGCATATCTTCTGTACTGAAAAGGGAGTACCTGTGTGATACATACCCTTGCCCTTTAATAGCTCCCAAGGCATCTCAAGGATAACATCCTCATTTCTTGACTAAGGAACTGAGCCAAAATAAATTGTTTTACTCTAGGCCTTCCCTCCATTCAGCATGTGATAGAAAAAAGAGTAGAGACTTTGGAGCCAGGTGAAACCGGAATGAAACCTCTTATGACCTTGGAAAAGTTATTTAACCTGGCTGTGTCAGTTTTTTTTCATCTATAAAACTCAGCATTTATTTATTTATTTAAGTTTTATTGTGATTTGGGTGAAAGTTTATAAAGCAAATTCATCTTCTATATAGCAGTTCACAAATACTTTGTCTCATGACATTGATTGCAATCTCCCACAATGCCAACAGCTTTCCTCCCACTTCCTCCTCATAGCCACCTCTTCCCTGTGTCTTCCCCTCCCACACACTCCTGCCCCCACAAGCTGTCTCTCCACATATACATAGCCCTTCTATTCTCCCATGATTGAACTCTCCAAAGAGTGTATCCACCTAACGTAAATGTTCAGCTCATATGCCTGTCTTTTGTTTGGCTGGAAGCCACAGGAGTGGATTCAATCCTAGACCTGAAGGGCAGCTAGGGGCCATAGTCTCTGTGGTTCCACCAGGCTCTATCAGACTAGCAAACTATTTTTTTTTTTTTAATGATTTTGAGTTTTGTTCCTTATTGCTCTCCTACTCTATCCAGGATCTCCTACATAGATCCTTCTCTGCGTGGTTGACAGTGGTGGCTGGGTACCATCTAGTTCTTCTGGTCTCTTAGTCATATAGGCTGAGGATCACATGATACACTCATTTTTTCCACACGTCTTTGATTTTCTTCATTCTTCTTTGCTGTGGATGAGGAAAGACCCATCATTACATCTAGATGGCTGCTTGCAAGCTTTTAGGATCCCAGTTGCTATTCACCAAAGTAAGACATGGAACCAGGTTTTCGTGTAGCACATTATGCCAGTTGAGCTTGATGTCACCTGCAACCATGCTCCTGAGCCCACAGGTCCAACTATCTGCTCCCTCTGGGTAGCTGGGTTGGCCAAGAAGTGACTACAACCTTGTCCCTTGTCATCTCTACTATACACGTAGAAATTCTTACACAGTGTACAAATACACTTGTAGAAATATTGTCTGCCAACCCTATACATGCTCATGGGCACATATGCCCCTGCATAGATAATTGTTCAGCCTGTCCACCCAGCTATCCCATCATCAGTACCTATCTTACAGAGATGTTATGAGAATTAAATGAGATGAAATATATAAAACACCCAGCAGTGCCTGGTAAAACCCAGGTGCTCAATAAATACAGTCACCATAGAATAACTAAGTTACTTAATTTAGCCAAGCGTTATTCCCTCAGACATAAAATGATAATAGCTCTTCCTTTCAGGGCTGTCATGGAAAACAAAGACAATGTTTGTAAAGTGTCTGGTACTTCATTGACAGTCATTAATGACAGTTATTGATATAGTAATATTAACATCAACATTAATATAATTAAGACAAAATAATAATTATTATAATTTAATTCAATACATAATTGATGAGTAACTGCCCCCCAGGAGTAACTAACAGGCACAGGAGGTACATGATTCTTGCCTTCAAGAAGCTCACAGTCTAGATAGACGTGCATACAAGTGAACAATTCCTACAGAGAATAGGAAGCCAAGAAGGATTTAGGAGCAAGAGAACAACCTAACACATCAACGCTTCTATCTCTGGGAGAAAAGGTTGATCTTTTCTACAGAGGTGGAATATCATTTTGTGATCCAAGAAAGTAAATCAGTCACTACTAGCCAAACAGCAACTTAGTTTAATGTGCACATTTCTTACCCAAACAATATTCAATCCATCTACTTTTTGTATTGACATCGCACAAAGAGCAGCAGAGACAGCCACATTTATGTTTGTATTTACTCCCAAATCCACAAAAGCTTTGCCTGACAGCCTGATGGAATGGAAATACCAGATTTGGGTTTAGAGTTTAGTAAGCCTAAATTCTAGTCCTGGCTTTGCCCTTTACTAGCAGTATGACCTTATATAGGAGCTCTGGTAGCATAGTGCCTAAGGCACTTGACTGCTAACCAGAAGGCTGGCAGTTCGATCCTACCAGCCACTCCTCGGAAGGAAGATTGGGCAATCTACTTCCATAGTGATACTGCCTAGGCAACCCAAGGAGGGGTTGCTATGAGTCAGGGCCCACTCGATGGCACATAACAACAACAACATGACCTTGTATACGTTTATTAACTTTTCTGAGTCTTTCTTTAACTGTAGATGGATGTTTTAATAAAATTTCTGAAATCTCACAGCAGTGAGAGCACAAATAATAAAGAATTTTTAATATATAAAGTTCTTATCTATTATTATATGTTTTTTTTTTGGGGGGGAACCCTTGTTCTCTCAAGAGAAAACATACCATAGGAGGGTCAAATTTTATTTTTAAAAATTAAATCTGGTTTTGTTAGTAAAGAAGCTGAAATTTAAAGTGACCTACTCCAAAGCTGAATGCATAAGTAATACAGAAGGTTTCAGGACAGCTCTTCTTTGCTAAGTAGTTCAAAAGAATTGTCAGAGACTTTAACTATCATTATTCTAATATATAAATAAATAAAATTTGCTACAAACTAAGTAGACAAGAGGAGAGGGCCTACTGTTGTTTTCTATGAGGGTCTCTGCTCTCTCCATATGACTTATAATCAGAAAAATCTCCCCGTTCAAGGTATTTCCATCTGGTTCATTCAAATGGGTTGACTAGTCACAAAAGATCACCCAAATGAAGTTTTCTGAGCCTCTGTTCATCATCTACAAAGCAAGAACAATCCTTCCCACAAAGGCTACTTGTCCCAGACTGTCCTTGCCATGTTAGAGGGCTACTCATTAGCAAGGGCAGCCAAGGGAAAGAAATCTCTTAAGCCCATCTCCTAGTTCTCTACTGCGGCCTCCTTCAGTTTAGATTCCCCACCTTCTCTGTATTTCCTTCTTCTCTCCTTCCCTTTGTCACTGCAAAATCTACTCAAACAGCAAAAGACAAACAACCCAAAAGATTTGAATAAAAAGATATACAAATGGACAAAAAGCACATGAAAAGATAGTCGATATCATTAGTCATCAAAAAAAAACCTCACTGCCGTCAAGTTGAATCCTACTCATAGCGACCCCTCTTTGGGTTTCTGAGACTGTATCACTATGGAAGTAGACAGCCCAATCTTCCTTCTGAGGAGTGGCTGGTGGCATTATCATTGTTGCTGTTGTTGTTATGTGCCGTCAAGTCGGACCCAACTCATAGCAACCCCTCCTTGGGTTTTTGAGGCAGTATCACTACGGAAGTAGATTGCCCCATCCTCCTTCCGAGGAGTGGCTGGTGGGTTTGAACCGCCAGCCTTCTAGTTAGCAATCCATTATCATTGTTGTTGTTATTGTTGTTATTTGCCATCGAGTCGGACCCAACTCATAGCGACCCCTCCTTGGGTTTCCAAGGCAGTATCACTACAGAAGTAGATTGCCCCATCTTCCTTCCGAGGAGTGGCTGGTGGGTTTGAACAGCCAGCCTTCTGGTTAGCAATCAAATGCCTTAGGCACTACGCTACCAGAGGGAGATGCTAATCAAAACCACCATGAGATAGTATTTAACTCCCACTAGGAGCCACTCCTCGGAAGGAAGGTTGGGCAATCCTACTTCCGTAGTGATACTGCCTCGGAAACCCAAGGAGGGGTCGCTGTGAGTCGGGGCCAACTCGACGGCAAATAACAACAACAGGATGACTATAGGAGCTCCAGTAGCATAGTGGCTAAGGCACTTGACTGCTAACCAGAAGGCTGGCGGTTCAAACCCACCAGCAACTCCTTGGAAGGAAGGTTGTGCAATCTACTTCCGCAGTGATACTGCCTCGGAAACCCAAGGAGGGGTCACTGTGAGTCGGGTCCGACTCGATGGCACATAACAACAATAACAACAGGATGACTATGATTTTTTAAAAAAAACCAAGTGTTGGTGAGAATGTGAAGGAAACTGAAACCTTTTATTCTTGCTAATGGGAATGAAAAATGGTATAGCCTCTGTGAGAAACAGTTTGGCAGTCCCTCAAAAAGGTAAACATAGAAATACCTTATGACCCAAGAATCTCAATCCTGGGTTTGTTGTTGTTAGGTGCCATCACATCGGTTCTGACTTACAGAGATCCTATGTACAACAGAACAAAACACTGCCCAGTGACCAACACAGTAACAGTAAGGAAAAGGAAGACAAAGAGAGGTGCACAAGAGGTATACACAACAAAGATAAACACTTATATATATACAATACTGCGTTATCAGTGATAGCAAATATTATTCTACAGGTAAATAGACGGATCAACAGGCTGAATGATCAGGTATGTCTAGGCAAAGGGAGTATACCCCTGACCATATATAAGGTGGGAGCTCTGGTGGCATAGTGCCTAAGGCATCTGACTGCTAACCAGGAGGCTGGTGGTTCAAACCCACCAGCCACTCCTCAGAAGGAAAGTTGGGCAATCTACTTCCGTAGTGATACCACCTCAGAAACTCAAGGAGGGGTCACTATGAGTCGAAATTGACTTGACAGCAGTGAGTTTGGGTTTTTTTTGGTATATATAACGTTGGCAGATGATATTTCTACATATGTATTTGTATGTGCTATAAGAATGTCCATGTAACTAGAACTAACAAAGGGCAAAGTTACAATAACTTCTTAGCCACAGCCAACCACGCTGAAGGAGCAAGTCGTTGGACCTGTGAACTCAGGACCATAGTCTCAGGGGATATTAAGCTCAACTGGCATAACATACAAGACAAAAATGCTGTTCTATATCCTACTTTTGTGAGTAGCAACTGAGGTCTTAAAAGCCTGCAAGTGGCCATCTAAGATGCAAGGATGGGTCTCTCCTCATCTAGAGCAAAGAATGAAGAAAACCAAAGACGCATGGAAACAATTAGTCCAAGGGATTAGTGGACCATGCAATCCTCAGCCTATATGACCATGAGACCAGAAGAACTAGATGGTGCTTAGCTATCACCATCAACTACTCAGAAAGGGATCAGTGCAGGAGATCCTGGATAGAGTGGGAGAACAATGTAAAACAAAACTCAAAATTATAAAAAAAGATCAGGTTTACTGGTGTTATAGAGCCTTGTGAGACCTCTGAGACTATGGTCCCTAGTTATTCCTCAGGTCTAGAGTTGAACTCACTGCCATGGCTTCCAGCCAAACAAGAGACAGGCATATAGGCTGAGCATTTACACTAGGGAGATACACTCCTTAGAATCATCAATCATGGAAGAAAAGAAGGGCAGTATATGCACTAGGAAATAGCTCAGGGGGCAGGAATGCATAAGAAAGGACACAGGGAAGAGGTAACTACAGAGATGAAGTGGGAAGACAGCTGTTACATTGTGGGGATTGCAGTCAATGACATGAAACAAAATGCGTGTGAACTACCATATAGAAAACGAATTTGTTCTATGAACTTTCACCCAAATCACATACACACACACACACACACACACACACACACAAAACTGCCCAGTCTTGCGCCATCCTCACAATCATTGCTATGTTTGAGTCCACTGTTATAGCCACTGTGTTCATCCATTTCATTGACGGTCTTCCTCTTTCTTTTTTTTTTCAATTGCAATCCCCATAATGTAACAGCTCTTTTCCCACTTCCTCTCTGTGGTTCCATTTTCCCTATGTCCTTCTTTCCTATGTATTCCTGCCTTCTGAGCTACCTCCCTTTGTAAATGCTGCCCTTCTATCTCCCATGATTGATTATTCTAAGGAGTGTATGTACATACCTGGTGTAAATGTTCACCTTATATGCCTGTCTATTGTTTAAGGAGCTCTGGTGATGCAGTGCCTAAGGCATTTGACTGCTAACTGGAAGGATGGTGGTTCAAACCCATCAGCCACTCTGCAGAAGGAAGACTGGGCAATCTATTTCCATAAAGATTTACCACCTCAGAAACCCAATGGGGGTTGCTACAAGTTGGAATTGACTCAATGGCAGTGGGATGGTTGGTTTTTTTTTTCCCCCCTCCTCAAACTGTTTGGCTGGAAGCAACAGGGGTAAGTTTAATTCTAGGCCTGAAAGGTGACCAGGGACCATAGTCTAGGGAGTTTCACCAGTCTCTATCAGAGCAGCAAGCCTGGTCTTATGATTCTGAGTTTTGTTCCACATTTTTCTCCCACTCTATCCAGTATCTTCTACACTGATCCCATTCCAAGTGCTTGACAGTAACAGCCAGAGAATCTCACTCTTTTCCACTGACCCTCTACTTTTCCAAGCATGATGTCCTTCTCCAGGGACTGGTCCCTCCTGATAACATGTCCAAAGTATGTGGGATGAATCCATCCTCACTTCTAAGGAGCATTCTTGCTGTACTTCTTCCAAAATAGTTTTGCTGTATCCTGGGTATACACCCCAAAAAATTAAAAGCAGGAACACAAACAGAAACGTGTACCCCAATGTTCACTGCAGCACTATTCACATTATCTAAAAGATACAAAAACCAAACCAAACCCACTGCCCTCAAGTCATTTCCGACTCATAGTGACCCATCCGTGGGTTTCCAAGGCAGTATCTCTATGGAAGTAGATTGCCCAGTCTTTCTTCCAAGGAGTGGCTGGTGGGTTTGAACCACCAGCCTTCTGGTTAGCAGTCAAATGCCTTAGGCACTATGCCACCAGAGCTCCTCCTAAAAGACACAAATATCTCAAATGTCCTTCAACAGATAAATGGACAAAAGAATATTACTCAAGACATGATGTAAAATGAAGTCCTGATATATGTGACAACATGGATGAACTTAGAAGACATACCGGGAAAAATTAGTTGTCACAAAAGGACAAATATTGTATGATGTCACTTACACAAATTATCTAGAATAGGCAAATATACAGAGATCTTATTAGTGGTTACCGGAGGTAGGAGGGAGAGAGGAAAGAAGAGTTACTGTTTAGGGGGCACTAATTTTCTGTTAATGGATATGGAATAATGTAGAAACAGAGAGTGGTAATGGTTGTACACCATGATGAATCTAATCAATTGTACATGTAACACAATGCTGAATTGGCAAATGTTTTGTTGTATGTATTTTTACCATAATAATAACAATAGCAAGTCCTGTTAAAAAATAAAATTACTGAGCATCTACTCTCTATCAGTCCCTGTGCTGGGTGCAAGAGAGATAATGATAATCAATAACAAACAAAATGACTACTAATTCTTCAGTATCTAATAAAAGCCTAATTACACACCAGATGCTGTACACAAATTATGTCACATAATCTTCAAAGCACTATGAAGTAGGCATTTACTTCCTTATTTTATAGATGAAGCTTAGAGAGGTGGGCAATGACCTAAGATGATAGAGTTACCTTATTTAAAAACAAAAAAAGCAGCTTAAGGTGGATAGAAAGACAACTAGACCAACTGTCAAAGTTCTGGTTTCTACTTTCAACGTTGATATTTGCCCATATGCCCATTTATGTAAAAAATATTCAAATCAATATTCATGGCATGCTAGGGGCTGTACTGGGTACTAGAGATACAGAAGTAAATCAGATACTGAATTCACTTTAAATCTGAATAAGTGCTTTCCTTAGGCACTGATCAGACCTCCGGTTCCTCATCTTAAAAGAAGAGAGTTCGACTTGATGATCTCTAATAATCTTTTAACTCTAAATAAAACTATAATACCAGTCAGCAGCTGAACTAAAGATACGGATAAATAAGAGAAGCAGGAGACAAGGTGAAAATATCTAAACGGTCAGGTCATAAATATCTCCTACAGCAAAGTTAAGGAGTTTGCACTTTATCCAAAGGACAGTGAAGAATCATTGAAGAGTTTTAAGAAATGGAGTGATATGATCAGAATTTCAAGTTAGAAAAGTGATTCTGGTTGTTATATAAAGAATGGATTAGGGAAAAGGTATGTGACATGAGTCAGAAAGACTAGTTAGGGGCAATTTAAATAATCGCACAAAGAATGATAATGCTTTAAGTGATAAGATTAGGAAAGACAGGGAAGAAAAGTCTCTGGTAATCTGAGAAATATGAAGGAGGTTTAAAAAAAAAAAAAAGGAAGTAACTTAGTGGTTAGATATAGAACGCAAAAGACAAAGGGTTGTCAAGGATGATGCTTACAATTCTGATTTAAGGGAATAGGTGGATGGTGGTACCAATCACAAATTGATAAAGCAAAAAATGGGTTATAGGCAAAGATAAGATAAGCAGCTCAGTTTTACATATGATGAGTCTAAGTACGTTATGGGAGCTCTGGTAGCATAGTGGCTAAGACACTTGCCTGCTAACCAGACGGCTGGTGGTTCAAACCCACCAGCCACTCCTCGGAAGGAAGGTTGGGCAATCCTACTTCCGTAGTGATACTGCCTCGGAAACCCAAGGAGGGGTCGCTATGAGTCAGGGCCGACTCGACGGCACATAACAACAACAACAACAACAAGTACATTATGGGGCATTCCTGGAGGAGATGTTCAAAAGACAGCTACTCTGAACCCCAAGACAGATTTGCTGCAGAAAAAGCTTATGAATCATCAGTCTATAGATAGTAGCTGAAGCTAATGAAGAAGAGAATAGGACCAACTTCTAATGGGTAAAAGGAGGAAGAAAAGCCTAAAAAGAGAATGAGATTCAGGAACAGCTGAAGAAAAAAATGAAAAAGTAAACAGAAAAAGTAAGGTAGTGTCAATGAAAAGCAAAAAAAGAGAAAGCTTGAAAAAGGGAAGTGTCAGGGGTGTTAAATGATATAAAACACAAAAACAAAACCCATTACCCTTGATTTGATTCTGATCATAGCAACTTTATAGGACAGAACAGAACTGCCTCATAGGGTTTCCGAAGCTGCAATCCTTATGGGAAGCAGATTGCCACATCTTTCTCTCATGGAGCCACTGGTGGATTCCAACTACAGAGTTTTCAATTAGCAGCCAAGAGCTTAACCACTGCATCACCAGGGCTCCTTGTCAAATGAGAGAGAGGAATCAAATTAGGATGAAGATAATGAGTCTAGTGAATTTAACAAGGAAATTACCAGTAACTACGGTAAGAACCAAACCAAATCCACTGCCATCAATTAGATTCCGACTCATAGTGACCCTACAGCAAAGTGTAGAACTGCCCCCAAAGGGTTTCCAAGTCTAAATCTTTACAGAAGCAGATTGCCTCATCTTTCTCTCACAGAGCAGCAGGTAGGTTTGAACTACTGATGTACTTATTAGCAGCAGGATGCCTTAACTACTGTACCACCAGAGCTCCTATGGTGAGAACAGTTAATAACAATTCTTAGACATTCCTCTTCAACCACAGATGAAAGTCCCTGGGTGGTGCAAATGGTTAACACAGTCAGCGTTAAACAAAAGAATGGAGGTTTAAGTCTACCCTGAAGTGCTTCAGAAGAAAGGACTCGTGATCTACTTCTGAAAAACCAGTCACTGAAAACTCTATGAAGCACAGGTTTACTGTGCTTGAGTTCTGGTGGTGTAATGGATAAGGCACTTGACTGCTAACCAGAAGGTCAGTGGTTCAAACCCACCAGCTGCTCTGCAGAAGGAAGACAAGGAAATCTACTTCTGTAAAGATTTACAGCCTCAGAAACCCAATGGGGGTCACTATGAGTCAGAAATGACTCGATGCCAGTGAGTTTGGTTTGATTTTAAGTATTTTAAAATATGACATATTACATTCTCTGAATTCACTTTTCTAAGATGTATGAGGAGCTAATTATAACTACTTCATAGGACTATTAAGAATAAAAATAGATATGTCTTTAAAATGCTGAGTTCAGTTTTTGGCACACACTAATTGCTCAGTAAAGGGTTTACTGTTATTGTTAGATGCTGCTGAGTCAATGCTAACTCATGGCAACCCCATGTGTACAGAGTAGGGTTTTCAACCACAGGATTTTCAAGGCTGTGACATTCCAAAAGCAGAACACCAGGCCTGCATTCTGAGGAGCCTCTGGGTGTGTTTGAACCACCAACTTTCTGGCTAGTAGTCTAGCACTTAACTGTTTGTGCCACTCATGGACTCTAGTTAGATGCCATCAAGTTGGTTCCGACTCAATAACTTTATATACAACAGAACCAAACACTGCCCAGTACTGCACCAGTCTCACAATCCTTGGTCTGCTTGAGCCCATTGTTGCAGCCACTGTATCAACCCATCTTGTTGAGGGTCTTCCTTTTCTTTCTCTGACCCTCTACCAAGCATGATATCCTTCTCCAGGGAACAGTCCCTTCTTACCACATGACCAAAGTAGATGAAACAAAGTATGGTCATTCTCACTTCCAAGGAGCATTCTGGCTGCACTTCTTCCAAGACAGATTTGTGTATTCTTCTGGCAGTCCACTGTATTTTCAATATTTTTCACCAATATCACAATTCAAAGGCATCAGATCTTCTTTGGTCTTCCTTATTCATCGCCCAGCTTTCACATGTGTATGAGGTGACTGAAAATACCATGGTTTGGGTTAGGTGCACCTTAGTCTTCAAAGTGACATCTTTGCTTCTTGACACTTTAAAGAGGTTTTTTTGCAGCAGATTTGGCCAGTGCAAATATGAAGTCTGATTTGCTTCGATGGGTGCTGACTGTCAATTCAAGTAAAATTAAATCCCTGACATTTTCAATCTTTTCTCCATTTATCATGATGCTGCTTATTTGTCCAGTTGTGAGGATTTTCATTTTCTTTATGTTGAGGCTCAATCCATACTGAAGACTGTAGTGATCTTCATCAGTAAGTGCTTCAGATCATCTTCACCTTCAGCAAGTGAGGTTGTGTCACCTGCATATAGCAGGTTGTGGAGTACTCCTCCAATCCTGATGCTGCATTCTTCTTCATATAGTCCAGCTTTTCAGATTATTTGTTCAGCATACAGACTGAATAAGTATGGTGAAAGGATACAATCCTGACACACACCCTTCCTGATTTTAAACCATGCAGTGTCCCCTTGTTCCGTTTGAACGATAGCCTCTTCGGCTATGTACAAGTTCCTAATGAGTATAAGTGTACTGGAATTCCTATTCTTTGCCGTGTTATCCAAATTTGTTATGATCTACACAGTTAGATGCCTTTGCATAGTCAATAAAACAAAAGTAAACATTTTTCTGGTATTTTCTTCTTTCAGCCAAGATCCACCCAACATCAGCAATGATATCCCTCATTTCACATCCCCTTCTGAATCCAGCTTGAATTTCTGGAAGTCCCTTGTCAATATACTGTTACAACCATTTTAAAAATTATCTTTAGCAAAATTTTACCTACATGTGATATTAATGATATTGTTCAATAATTTCCACATTCTGTTGAATCACCTTTCTTTAGAATAAGCACAAGTATCAATCTCTTCTGGGCAGTCGGCCAGGTAGCTGTCTTCCAAAATTCCTTGGTATAAACGAATAAGTGCCTCCAGCACTGCATCCATTTGTAGAAGCATCTCAAATGATTTCATCAATTCCTTTAGCCTTGTTTTTTACCAGTGTTTTCAGTGCAGCATGGACTTCTTCCTTCAATACCATTGGTTCTTAATCATATGCTACTTCCTGAAATAGCTGAACACTGGCCAATTCTTTTTAGTGCAGTGACTCTGTGTATTCCTTCCACCTTCTTTTGATGCTTCCTGCATCATTCCATATTTTGCCCATAGAATTCTTCAATATTCCAACTTCAGGCTCCCCCCCCCCCCAGTTCTTTCAGCTTGAGAAATATTGACTGTGTTCTTCCTTTTTGGTTTTCTAACATGAGGTCTTTGCATGTTTCATTATAATACTTTACTTTGTCTTCTCAAACTGCCCTTTGAAATCTTCCATTTAGAACTTTTATTTCATCATATCTTCCATTTGCTTTAGCTACTCTCCCTTAAAGAGCAAGTTTCAGAGTCTCTTGTGACATCCATTTTTGTCTTTTTTTTTTCCTTTCCTGTCTTTTTAAAGACTGCTTGCTTTCTTCACATATGATGTTACTGATGTCTGTTAGGCCGAAGCAAACCCAAGCCACCAACATTTCAGTTAGCAGCTTCCTCCGGGTGTCAAGCCCTGATGAGACAGCCTGATAAGACAACCAAAGTAACAGAACCTGCCCAGACTGGAAAGTCCCATGCAGTGGCAAGCTTCCTCTTATGAAGCCCCCTCATGCTAATTAAGTGCAGACCCATACTAACAGCTAATTGGATCCCACCATTTCCTTAGTGTCCCCACTTAGGTCCTCCACAAGACTATAAACCCTCCCCTCCCCAGCCAAGCAGTGCGACTTCCCGGGCTCCTCCCAGGGACCCGTGAACCTCACCCGGGCCCCTCTTGGGGGCCCGTAAACCTCCCCCAGAAATTCAGAATAAAAACTTCTCTTTAACCTCACTTTTGTGCATCCTCTTCTCCTTACTGTGGCCTTACAATGTCATCCCACAACTCGTCTGGTCTTCAGTCATTGGTGTTCAATGGGTCAAATGTATTCTTCAGGTGGTCTCCAAGTTCAGGTGAGATATAATCAAGGTCATATTTTGGCTCTTGCGAACTTTTAAAATTTTCTTCAGCTTCAACTTGAACTTGCATATAAGAACTTGATGGTGTATTCCACAGTCAGTTGCCTGGCCATGTTTTGACTGATAATATTGAGCTTCTACATGGCCTCTTTCCACAGATGTAGTCAATCTGATTCCTGTGTATTCCATCTGGTGAGGTCAATGTGTATAGCTGCTGTTTATGTTGTTGAGAAAAGATATTTGCTAATAAGTCACCGGTCTTGCAAAATTCTATATGGGGTTTCCAGCATCATTTCTATCATGAAGGCCATATTTTCCAACTACCAAGAGTCTTCTTTGTTTCCAACTTTTGCATTCCACTCACCAGTAATAATCAATACAACATGATTGCATGTTTGGTCAATTCAAACTGCAGAAGTTAGTGAGTATCTTCCATTTGTTTCCTCTTCAGCTTTAGTGGCTGGTGCATAAATTTGAACAGCAGTAGTATTAACTGATTTTCCTTGTAGGCATATGGATATTAGCCTATCACTGACAGCACTGTACTTCAGGATAGATCTTGAAGTGTTCTTTTTGATGATGAATGTGACGCCATTCCTCTTCAGTTTGTCATTATTGGCATAGACCATATGATAGTCTGATTCAAAATGCACAATTCTGGTCCATTTCAGCTCACTAATGCCTAGGATATCAATCTTTATGTGTTCCATTTCATTTCTGATAACTCAACTTTCCTAGATTCATACTTTGTACATTCCACGTTCCAACTATTAATGAATGTTTGCAGCTGTTTCCTCCCATTTTGAGTCATGTCTCATCAAAAATGAAGGTTCCAAAAGTTTTACTCAATTCAAGTCATTTTACACATTCAAGTCCTCTACTTTGAGGAGGTAGCTCTTCCTAGTCACATTTTGAGTGATTTCTAATCTAAGGGACTCATCTTCCAGCACTGTATCTGACAATGTTTCAGGGCTACTCATAAAGTTTTCCAGTAATACATCAGACAGTGTTTCACAGCTATTCATAAGGTTTTCAGTGTCCAATTTTTTCATAAGTGGATGGCTCTGTCCTTCTTCCCAGGCTATCTTAGTCTGGAAGCTCTGCAGAAACCTGTACATGATGGGCGACCCTGCTGGCATAGCCTCCAACCTCACAGCAACACACAAGTCACCACAGTATGATAAACCGACAGAATGGTGGTGGCAGTAAAGGGTAGTTATTATAAAAAGGAGAGATAGAGAACATTGTCAATTGACTAGATGATAGCTGTTCTCTGGGATACACTGTGTTGCAAGGCTGTATTTTATTTCCCACCTAAGATTTCAAAGAAAATTTCAAATCATGACACCCTACGTTCTCTGTGATCACTACTCATTGCCTCTGAAGCAGCTGACACTTATAATGGACTTGATCTTCCACTTTTACTTTTTCTGACTACCCCCCACCAACTACCACTTGTTGGCCAGGAGCAAGCTTCTAGCTCCTTGTACGGGAGGTTCTAGAGTCCTCTTAACTAAAAAGACAAATCTCTCGTGTAGCTCATCACTGGGGGCAGTGAAAGGAATATATAGTTTAAGACAGATCAGACTGCTATTAACAGAAAGCACATATACTTTGAAATTATGACGCCCTGGGCTCAAATATTGCCTCATCTCGTAGAAACTATCTATACTGGTCTAGTCATATGATCTGAATTAAACTACCAGTTTCTTTATTTGTAAAAGGGGAGTACTATGAGGTTTATAAGGAGCTCTGGTAGCATAGTGCCTAAGGCACTTGACTGCTGACCAGAAGGCTGGCGGTTCAAACCCACCAGCCACTCCTCGGAAGGAAGGTTGGGCAATCCTACTTCCGTAGTGATACTGCCTCGGAAACCCAAGGAGGGGTCGCTATGAGTCTGGGCCGACTCGACGGCAAACAACAACAACATGAGGTTTATGGAGCTCTGGTAGTGTAGTGCCTAAGGCACTTGACTGCTAACCAGAAAGCTGGCAGTTCAAACCTACCTGCCACTCCTCGGAAGGAAGGTTGGGCAATCTACTTCCGTAGTGATACTGCCTTGGAAACCCAAGGAGGCGTCACTATGAGTTGGGTCCGACTGGACGGCACATAACAACAACAACATGAGGCTTATGATTAATGAAGATTAGAATTAATACAATTAATACCTTTTAGCATAACCATTATTTTTGCTATAAACAATAATAACAAATGTTGAACATAATGCACTATATCTGCCATTATGTTTACCAATTATTTTACTTGGATCTTCTATTTCCAGCAATACGGAGGAAAAAGTAAGCTAAAATTCTGCCTACTACACAACACCTAGAGAATTGGATAAAGTATAACAAACACCTCATTCATTGGCACAGTTGAGATTTTAGGAAAGAAAAAAACTAAACCCAGGGGTCAAAAAAATAAAGAGAAAACTGAGTAGTGAGTTAATGTTGGGCTGCTCTGGGAAGGCTTTTTGGTCTGGGCAATCAAAGAAATTGCTTCTGTCAGCCACTTGGGTATGGGAGATGAAGCTTTGGGCCCTGGAAAGACCAAGAGCTGAAACTCAAATACCCCTGCTTAAAGGTGATGGGATCTTAGAGAAAATAATTATATTTTTAATTTAAAAGAAAAAAATCAATCCAAAACTTCAGAGAGACAATAAGAAAGTTTGGGTTGAAAAAAAAGTCTCTCTACAAATTTGAAACCTTGGCCACGTGAAGTCTAAATTTATACTGCTTTTCTGGAGTTTATACTACCTGTGTGGTCCTAGAATCTCCAGCAGAAAAATTAACTTATAACATAGTTCCACACACTGATTATATTCCTTGGTGATTAATGGAAACAAAGACAATCCTCCATCCCTCTGAAGGAATATTAATTATCTCATTTAATTCTCACAGCTGTCCTATTAAATAGGTAATATTATCTTAGGTTAGAAAAAAAATGCAGTTTAGAGAGGTTAACCAATTTGTCCAAATTCAACCAGTTATTACCTGACAAAGCTGGACTTTGAACCTGGCTGTTCACAAACAGCCCTTGTGGTGCAGTGGTTAAAGCTGTATAGGCTAAGAGGTTGGTGGTTCTAACCCAACCAGTGGCTCTGTGGGAGGAAGATATGGCAGTCTGCTTCTACAAAGATATAGATCCTTGGAAATTTATTGGGGTAAGTACTACTTTGTTCTACAGGGTCACTATGTGTTAGAATAAACTAGAATGCAATGAGATTTTTCTGTTGCTCATGCTATTGAAACACATTTACCAAGTCACACCAAACACAAACAAGGTCTGTTTCCTTTTCAATATATCACACAGCCTACTCTTCTTTGTGCAAATCAATAGATAAATCCAACTATTTTCTTCCTTCTTAAATTTAGCAACTCAGTAAGAATAAAGGATCATAGCAAACTGGAAACCAACGCCCCAAAGGATTCCCTAGATTCTGTCTGCCAAAGCAGCTCAGTTCTCTCAGGCAAAGGAATTTAGTTTGCTGAACACCCTGAACTGGAAGAGGGGAAAATCAACAGGCTTCCTGAGCTACTGGGGTGTGAGGTAATACCCAATGGGTCCTGGTTACTGGAATCAATTTATTAGTGTAAATATACAATAGAAGTTCGAACAAAAATATTTACTTTTAAAGTTAAATAATAAAGACAATGATGCTGTTATGAAGAACAAAATATGTGAAATTGAAAGGATGAGGGCTGCAATCATATCAGGCTCAACTTATAATATATTTCTTAACGTTTATGGGTTGCATAGCAGTGAGAAATCCTGATTTACAAACATAAGCAGCTATGATTTATAAAACATAAACAGCTTTTTTTTTTAATTAACATGTATTCTCAGAAACTTAATACACTGATCATCTTACATGTGTGCATGCACTATCAAAATAGTTTTAAATATTTTTTAAAATCAAATGAAATGTCTGAGGAATCTCTGAAGCACTCCCCTAGGGTTCTTAAAGAATAAACTTTAGAAACAGTCAGACAAGAGTTCTCTGATTCCTTCAGTTCTGAATCTAGGATTCTACCCACCATTATTCTTGTTGTTAGTTGCCATCAAGTTGGTTCCAACTGCTAGCAACTCCATGTGTGTAGAGTAGAACTACCCCACAGGGCTTTCAAGGCTGTGACCTCAAGCCCCTTTGTGGAGGAGGCTCTGGGTGGGTTCAAATAGCCAACCTTTAGGCTAGCAGTCTGCACTTAATATTCACACCATCTCAGCTAATCTCAAGTACTCACCATACCCTGTCACTGTACCTTCTTACCTCTACATGTTCGTTTAAACTATTACCTTCACCGTGGATTTAAACTCAGTATATTCTTGAAGACTTATGTGCCTAAGCACTATGCTAGACAATTATAAACATTTTCATTCACTCCACTGCCACGATCCTACCTACCTTTGTTGCTACTGTTATGTGCCATCAAGTCGGACCCGACTCACAGCGACCCCTCCTTGGGTTTCCGAGGCATTATCACTACGGAAGCAGTTTGCCCCATCCTCCTTCCGAGGAGTGACTGGTTGGTTTGAACCTCAAGTTTTCTGGTTAGCAGTCAAGTGCCTTAGGCACTACGCTACCAGAGCTCCTTACCCATCTTTAGTTATTTGTAAACAATAATAGCCATGATTAAGCACTTGCTTTGTGCTAAGTATTAAATGCTGAGCACCTGACACTAGCTTATTTAATCCTTACAACAGCCCTATGAAATAGGGCAATACTATTACCCTTGTTAGGAGCTCTGGTAGCATAGTGGCTAAGGCACTTGACTGCTAACCAGAAGGCTGGTGGTTCAAACCCACCAGCCACTCCTCGGAAGGAAGGTTGGGCAATTCTACTTCCGTAGTGATACTGCCTCAGAAACCCAAGGAGGGGTCGCTATGAGTCGGGGCCGACTCGATGGCAAACAACAACATTACCCTTGTTAGGAGCTCTGGTAGCCTAGTGCCTAAAGGCACTTGACTGTTAATCAGAAGTCTGGCGGTTCAAACCCACCAGCCACTCCTCAGAAGGAAGGTTGGGCAATCTACTTCCGTAGTGATACTGCCTCAGAAACCCCAGGAGGGGTCACTATGAGTCAGGTCTGACTCAATGGTACACAACAACAACATTACCTTCATTTTATACACGAAAACACTACAGCTTTAGACAATGAAAAAATCTGCCTCAAGTCAAGTAAGGAAGAGAATGCTTCTTAGAAAAGTGTTACCTGAGCTCAGAGCTGACTTCTTAAAAAATAAGGTAAAATTGTCTGAAGACAAAGGCATTCCAGACAGAAGGACAACATAAGTAAAAGCAGAAACATAGGAAACAGTTTAGTATACAGTTCAGGAAAAAGATCAGCCTTTAGAATCAGGAGGGCTGGGTTTAAGCATCTATTTTCATCTTGTTTTGTGGCTTCTTACTGTAACTGTGGTTTTCTCATCTGTAAAATGGTGGTAAGTTGCACTTTATAGAACTGCTTTAGGGTTAAAGTGAAATAAAGTAAGTGAATGTGAAAGTGCCTTGCACAAGGCCAAGCCTATGGTAGGTACTCCATAAATGTGTCCTCTTTCCTTCCCTCTAGTTGACAATTCAATAGTGTTATTCTCAAGAATGTCATTTTCATCTCTACTATATCCCACACCTCCAAGTTTCTAAGCTCTACCAGGGCAGCTTTACAGAGATTTAGTATACCAACAGTCATTCACCAAGTTGTTTGGTAACATCCTTAGTCACCATTTCTCAAAGTGAGAGTCATTTTTACACCACTCACCTGTGTAGGCCATGTTCTTAGGGTTGCCATAGGGAGCCCCAGGCTGCACGGGGCTGTAAACAGGGTTCATTGTGGAAGACTGAGAATCCTACAGACAAAGCAAAGAAAACAGAATTGACTACTGACTGCTCATTCTCCCCAATAGCAGTTTCCCCTCTGTAATATCCAGTTTATGCTCAAAAGGAAGCATCATCATGGTGTTGGAGAAAGGGGACCAAACAAAAACTCATTTTTTTGTACTTGGCCCTAGGCTAGATACTTTTCCCATCTTATAGATAAAGATACTGAAAAGCAGGGTAGTGCAATAACTTACCTAATGTCAACCCAGGCCTTCTGACTCTCAGTTCAGTATCAATCTCAATAGGCCACAGATTACTACTGTCACTAGCATACTATGTGGCATTCATCAAGTCACTTCCCTCTCTAAACTTCAAGGTCCTGGTATAAAACGAGAGAACTGGTTTAGGATCTCTGAATCCCCATGTAACTCTAAAGATGCTAGTCCAAGAGCTGGGAAGGATGCACTTCTACTGTTCATTGGGGAAGCCCAAGTGCCTGGGGATAAGCACACACACTTCTGGAAAGAAAAGCAAATGTCTTACTCACCCCTCACACCTGCACAGGACAAGATACCAGTTATTAATAGCTTTGGTAAAAATGGGAATTCATTGCCAGTGATCATTTTAATGCAAAGAAGGAAACACAGCCAGGATCTCTTTCCAAATTTATTCACAGGAAAGAAATAATGTTGAAAATTTGTGTGCAATAAGTATCACCTGCACAAAAAGCCCTGTTAATTATCTTAATGAAGCACATTCTCCATTCTGATTAATGGAAAATCCAACATTAAACTCTATTAGCCAGTCAATTTGTCCCACCTTGTTTCAGAACCATTTCTGACACATAGGCTGACACATGTTTGAAAATGTGTCTCCCGCTATATTATTTACACATCATAAAAATCAAACAATTCCCTCCTAACTAAGCTCACATGATAGATGGACAATTTTTTGGGTTATTAACTTTTCCTGTAACACCTCAAGATAGGAAACAAGTTAAATGTTGAAGGCAGGCAGTCAACAGCTGGTTTTATGAGAAATGCTCTGCGATTAATTAGTCTGCCCAGGATTCTGGAGTAAGAAGCGAAGAAACAATGGTTTCCGTAGGAAAGGAAGCTGGGGTAGTTAGACAGGTAAAAGCTACAATAAACAAAAATACAACGCACTGCCATCAAGTCGGATTCGACTCATAGTGACCCCTCCTTGGGTTTCCGAGGCCGTATCACTATGGAAGTAGATTACCCAACTTTCCTTCCAAAGCTACAATACTACTGATCAATTTCAGAGGCTACAACTTCTGGAAATGTAGCTCAAGTTCAGCTCTGGCAAACCACCCCTGGGCAATGAGCTAGATTAAACTGGCATCAGCTGACAAACTGAAAGTAGGACAACCTGAGGGTAAAAGTTTAAGGGAGGTACGTATTTCATCTCAACTGAAGTTTCAAAAAAACACATTCTTACAACCAGTTATTCAAGAACACAGTCAAGCAACATTCTATCTCTAAATATTAGCACTCACCTCACAGATACTGAGAGAATTGAGAGATCATAGTTGTTAAAATCGCAAACTATAAAGTACCATGCAGATATGAATAATGATGATGATACAGTGATAACAAAGAAGATTGCCTGTACATTTTGCCTGCCTTTCAACTCTCCTCTACCCAACCAGTTCTTTGCCTAATACAACAGGAAAAGGAAAACTGCTAAAGTAGTAAGCTGTACATCTAGCCCTGTAAACTTCCCTACTGAGAAGGCACTCTGTCACTGACTGGACAAAGTAAGAAACTGTTTTCATAACCAAAGAAACACATCTGTTTTGAAAATGGTCTCCTGTTTCTCAAAAATGAGAAGCACAGCCACAGGAGATGGTGTCTGGGGCAGCACTCTGTAAGAGCCTTAATTCCAATGCCAATGACTGACTGACAGAAATGAGAGCTGCCAGGAATTCAAACCACCACTTGTCTGTTTATCACACTATAGTGGCTTATGTGTTACTGTGATGCTCGAAGCTGTCACTGGTATTATTCAAATACCAGTGACCCCAGCAGGGTCACTCATGGTGGGCAGGTTTCAGTGGAGCTTTCAGCTAAGAGACTAGGAAGAACAACGTAGCAAGGGTCCATTTCGGGGGGGGGGGGGGCTGGCCAATGAAAACCTTATGAACAGCAGGGAAACACTGTCTGTTATCGTTCTGAAGATGAGCCCCTCAGGTTGGAAGACAAATAGTCCAAACAGGACTAGGGAGGAGCTGTCTCCTCAAAGTAGCTTAATGATGTAGATGGAGTAAAGCTTTCAGGACCTTCATCTGCTGATAGGGAATGACTCAAAATGGGAGGAAAAAGCTGCAAACATTCATTAATAGTTGGAATGTGGAATATATGGAGTATGAATCTAGAAAAACTGGAATTTGTCAAAAATGAAATGGAATGCATAAAAATCGATATGCTAGGTATTTGTCAGTTGAAATGGACTGGTATTGGCCATTCTGAATTGGACAATCATATGGTCTACTATACTGGTAATGACAAACTGAAGAGGAATGGTGACAAATTCCTCATCAAAAAGAATGTTTCACAGGAAACACAGGAAGGGGATAGAATGCTATTACGCTGGGGATATTGTAAGCAATGTCATGAAACAGAACGTGTTAGGACTCGATGAATGGAAAACCAACGTGCGCTGTAAACTTTCACCCAAATCACAATAAAAAGTTTAACAACAACAAAAAGAAAACAGAACAAAACAAAAGAATGTTTCAAGATCTATCCTGAAGTACAACGCTGTCAGTGACAGAATAATATCCATACACCTACAAGGAAGACCAGTTACTATGACTATTGTCCAAATTTATACACTAACCACTAAAGGCAAGGATGAAGAAATGTTAGATTTTTTACCAACTTCTACAATCTGAAATTGACAAAACATGTAATCAAGATGTATTGATAATTACTGGTAATTGGAATATGAAAGCTGGAAACAAAGATGACTCATTGGTAGTTGAAAATATGGCTAAGGCAAAAATGACACCAAAGATTGCATGACAGAATTTCACACAGCCAATCACTTAATCAATGCAAATATCCTTTTTAAACATAAATGGTGACTATCCACAAGGACTTTACCAATGGAATACAAAGGAATCAAATCGACTACATTTGTGGAAAAAGATGATGGAGATCATCAGTATCATCAGACAGAAAAGGCCAGGAGCCAACTATGGATCAAACAATCAAGTGCTAATATCTAAGTTTAAATTCAGGATGAAGAAAATTAAAACAAGTCCATAAGAGCCAAAATACAACCTTAAGTATATCCCACCCGAATTGAGAGTTCATTTGAAAACAGATTTGATGCACTGAACACAAGTGACTGAAGACCAGATGAGTTGTGGGATGATATTAAGGACAGCAAACATGAAGAAAGCAAAAGGTCATTAAAGAGAAAAGGAAGAGAAGACCAAAACAGATGTCAGAAGAGACTCTGAAACTTGCTCTTGAATGGATAGTAGCTATTCTGATTACCTAGTGTTGCTCTGACAAGAATATACCACAAATGGGATGGCCTTAACAAACAGGAGTTTATTCTTACAATTTTGAGGCTTTAAGTCCAAATTCAAAGAGCCAGGCTCTAGGGGCTGGGTGAAAGCCCCTCAACCTTGGAGTCCAGCTCTGCCTCCTGCTCCTGGCCCACTAGAGGTGTTTCTTCACTCAGACAACTGCTGGCTGCCGAGGCTGAGAAGCTCCAAGGTTGACAAGTAAAAAGGCACGGTCCTGATGTTACCAAAACACACGGCAGACCATTAACTTACGTCCATTGTAAGTCCCAAGGTCAGCAGAGCATAGCAGGCTGCTGAGCAATGACACAGCTACATGCAGAGTCCAAGCGTGCCATAGGTTCAAGACCATTCCCAAGGCTTCTCCTTATATACCGGAAGCAGACCACATCCCAAAGGCAGCTACTCAGCTGCTTGTGGTAGATCCCACTATAGAGCTGACTGCCAGTCTCATCATGGGGAATAACTACCACCAGCTGCCCAGCCACTCAACCGGGCCCAGCCAAGTTGACACAGAAACATAACTACCACAGTAGCTAAAGCAAATGGATGAAATGATGAGGTAAAAGAGCTGAACAGAAGATTTCAAAGGCAGCACATGAGGACGGAGTAAAGTATTATAATAAAATGTGTAAAGACCTGAAGTGGGAAAATCAAAGGGAAAGAACGTTTAGCATTTCTCAAGCTGAAAGAACCAAAGAAAAAATTCAAGGCTCAAATTGCAATAGTGAAGGATTATAATGGAAAAATATTGAACAATGCAGGAAGCATCAAAAGACTATAAAAGGAATACACAGAGTCACTGTACCAAAAAAAAATTGCTCAATGTTCAACCCTTTCAGGAGGTAGAATATGATCAAGAAGAACCAATGGTACTGAAGAAAGAAGTCCCAGCTGCACTGAAAGAACTGGTGAAAAACAAGGCTCCAGGAACTGACAAAAAAACTGAGACGTCTTAATAAATAGGTACAGTGTTGGAAGCACTCATTTGTTTACGCCAAGAAATGTGGCAGATAGCTACCTGGCCAACCAACAGGAAGAGATCTGTATGTGTCTCCATTCCAAAGAAAAGTGATCCAACATAATGTGGAAAATTATCAAATAGTATCATTAATATCACATACAAGTAAAATTTTGCTGAGGATAACTGAAAAACAGATGCAACAGTACACTGACAGGGAACTGCTGTCAAGCCAGATTCAAGCCAAATTCAGAAGAGGGCAAGGAATGAGGGATATCTTGCTGATATCAGATGGATCTTGGCTGAAAAAAGAAAAGACCAAAAACATGTCTACGAATGTTTTAAGGGGCAAGGTTGTGGTGACTTCTTGGCCACAGCCACCTATGCGGAGGGAGTGAATAGCTGGACCTGCGGGCTCGGGACCATGGTTGCAGAGAAAATCAAGCTGAACTGGCATAACATACTACACAAAAACATTGTTCTACATCCTACTTTGGTGAGTAATGACTGGGGTCTTAAAAGCTTGCAAGCAGCCATCTAGATGCAACAATGGGTCTTTCCTCGTCCAGAGCAAAGAATAATGAAGAAAGCCAAAGATGCATGGAAACAATCCAAGGACTGGGGACCATGCAATCCTCAGCCTATATGACCATGGGACCAGAAGAACTAGATGGTGCCTGGCTACCCCTGTCAGCCACTCAGAGGAGGACTAGTGCAAGAGATCCTGAATAGAGTGGGAAAGAACAACATTAAACAAAACTCAAAATCATAAAAATAAAAAAAAAAAAAAAGACCATGTTTGCTGGTCTGACAGAACCTGGTGAGACCCCTGAGACTATGGCCCCTACTTGCCCTTCAGGTCTGGAACTGAACTCACTCCTGTGACTTCTAGCCAAACAACAGACAGGCATATGGGGTGAACATTTATATCAGATAGATACACTCCTTGGCGTGATCAATCATGGGAGAACAGAAGGGCAGTGCTTGTAAGGGAGATAGTTTGGGAGGAGGGAGTGCAAGGGAGGGAAGGACACAGGGTAGAAATAACTACAGGCAGGAAGTGGGAAGAGAGCTGTTACATTGTGGGGAATTTCAGTCAATGTCATGAAACAAAATGTGTGTGAACTACTGTAGGGAAAATGAATTTAATCTGTAAATTCTCACCCAAATCACACATACACACACAAAAGATGTTTACCTGTGTTTTATTGACTATGCAAATGCATTCGACTGTATGGATTGTAACAAATTATGAATAACACTGTGAAGAACAGGAATTCCAGAACAGTTAATCATGTTTATGAGGAACCTGTACACAGATCAAGAGACAGTTGTTCAAACAGAATAAGGGGATACTACATGGCTTAAAAAGCAGGAAAGGTATGATCAGGGTTGTGTCCCTTCACCATACTTATTCAATCTGTATACTGAGTAAATAAATAATCAGAGAAGCCAGATTATATGAAGATGACCATGGCATCAGGTTGGAGGAAGACTCATTAACAACCTGTGATATGCAGATAACCTTACTTGCTGAAAGTGAAAAGACTTCAAACATTTCCTGATGAAGATCAAAGACTACAGCATGCAGTATGGATTATATCTCAACATAAAGAAAACAAAAATCCTCACAACTGGACCAATGAACAACATTATGATAAACGGAGAGAAGACAGTTGTCAAGGATTGCATTTCACTTGAATCTACAATCAACACCTATGGAAACAGCAGTCAACATATCAAATGACAAAAATACATTGACCTATGTCACTTTAGTTTTGTGTATTTCACTGTACATAAATTATATTTCAATAAAAAGTATTTTTAAAAAATCAAATGACATACTGCACTGGACAAATCTGTAAAAGATCTCTTTCAAGTGTTTAAGAGCAAAGACGTTAAAGATGTTACTTTGAAGATGAAAGTGCACCTGACCATGGGTTTTCAATCTCCTCATATGCATTTGAGAGCTGAACAATGAATAAGGAAGACAGCAGAAGAACTGATGCATTTGAACCACAGTGTTGGCAAAGAACACTGAATGTACCATGGACTGTTAGAATAAAGAACAAATCTGTCTTGGACAGAGTATAGCCAGAATGCTCCTTAGAAGTGAAAATAGCCAGACTTTGTCTCTTGTACTCTGGTCATGTCGTCAGAAGGGACCAATCCCTGGATAAGGTTATCATGCTAAGTAAAATAGAGGGTCAGGGAAAAAGGGGAAGACTCCCAACAGGATAGACTGACATGGTGGTTGCGATGATGGGCTCAAGCATGGCAGCGACTGTGAGGACAGTGAAGGGCTGGGCACTGTTTTGCTCTGTTGTATGTAGGGTGACTATCAATCAAAACCAACTGGATGGCACCTAACAACAAGTGAAAGAAGTCAGAACAAAAGTCCATATACTGTATGATTCCATTTATATGAAATGTTCTGGAAAGGCAAATCTATAAAAGAGGCAGAAAGAAGATTTTTTTGGTCACCTGGGACTTGGAGCTGCTCCACAGAAGAAAATGAGGCAATCTCCTCCCATAAATATTTAAACCTTGGAAACCCTATGGAACGGTTCTAACTTCTGTCTTGTAGGGTCACTATGAGTTGGAACCAATTTGATGACTGTGGTTTTGATTTTGGTTTTTAGACTTGGAGTGAAATGGAGATTGCCTGCAGACAGAATTAAGCTATCTTTTGGGGGTAACTGTTGTTGTTGTTGTTGTTGTTGTTATGTGCCGTCGAGTTGGATCCGACTCATAGCGACCCCTCCTTGAGTTTCCGAGGCAGTGTCACTACGGAAGTAGATTGCCCCATCATAGAACGATCTAATACTGAATTTTGGTTGCACAACTCTGTAAACTTATTAAAAAGCACTGAACTGTACATTTAAAACACGTAAATTTTATTATATAAATCATATCTCAATAAAGCTTCTAAAAAATACAAATTGATGATTCAAGACATAGTTAAAGAATTTTTTATAAACTAAAAGAGATTGAGTCATTTAGTTCAACACTCTCATTTTATACTGTTATCTCCTAGGACAGGCCCTGTACAAGGTATTACGGATTCAGAGATCACAGGACACACAATTTCCGTCCTTGGCGTGTTTACAGTCTGATGATGAAGACAGATATGGAAACTAACAATTAATACAGCAATACAGTACTGTTGTTATACTGAGTGCAAGAAACTGAAGAAACAAAACTAACTCGGGTAAGAGTGGTAGAGATGCAGAGACTGTCACTAGGTAGCAATATGCTCAGCTAAAAGGATTCTACTTCCCAACCTCCCTTGCATGACTAGGAAGAAGGAGGAGGTCATCCACTTCTCAAAGAATTGGCCACGGGAAACCTTATGAATAGCAGAGAAACAATGCCTGATAAATTACTGCGCAACTTTATGAATAGTATCATGGAGCTGGCACGGGATCGGGCAGTGTTTCATTCTGCTGTGCATGTGGTTGCTATGAGTCAGAAACGACTCGATGGCACCTAACAACAACAACAACAACTTGCATGTAGGTCATGTGATTCGTTCTTCCCAGTGAGATGTAACTAAAATATTGGGTTGGACTTCTGGGAAGGTTGTTGAAAGGAAATTGTTAGCTGGAAGAGGTGCTTTTTCTTTTTGTCCTCCCCTCCCCTTTATTATTTCCTGCTGTCTGAAATTAGGACATGATCACTGGATCATCAGCAACCTTATTTTCCACTAAGTGATCTTGAGCATGGAAGCTAAGGACAGCAAAAGGAGCCTAGGTTCTTAATTGACTTCATGGGACAACCTTTTAACCCAGGACTATCAACCTGTGTATTTCTATTACATAAAAGAATATAACCCCATATTTTTAAACCACTGTTACTCTGAATTTCTGTTATACATTGCTGTTGTTGTTGTTATGTGCCGTTGAATCAGACCCAACTCATAACGACCCCTCCAGATCTCTTCCTTTTTTAGAAGAACTCATCGGAGCTCTGGTGGTGTAGTGCCTAAGGCATCTGACTGCTAATCAGAAGGCTGGCATTTCAAACCAAGCAGTCACTCCTTGGAAGGAAGACTGGGCAATCAACTTCTGTAAAGATACCACCTCAGAAACCCAAGGAGGGGTCACTATGAGTCGAGACCAACTCGATGGCAGTGAGTGTTGTTTTTTTGTCATCTATTAGTGGGGAGACAGTAACTTTGGCTAGAATGTAAGATGCTATGCTAGAATAAAATGCTTGAAATCGAGAAGAGATGTCATTTTGGTTGGCGAAAGGGTCAAGGAAGGCTTTCATCTGTGGAGCTCTTTTATAGCTATATAAGGGGAATATAAGACTTTATTTTGCAGATAAGGAAACAGAAGCAGAGATATTAAATGATTTGTCCAAGGTCCCATAGATGGTTAGTAGAAAGACAAGGGCTCAAATCTAGGTCTTCAACTCCAGATCCAGTGTCCTTTCCATGATATCATGCTGCTTCACAATCCAGATGTGATAACTAAAATGGCTGTAATTTCAAAATAACATTCTCCTATACTCTGTAATCCAACATGATCTTTTTGTGCTCCTTTGCCTCTGAGTCTTTACATATGCTGCTTTCTTTGCCTGAAATACCACCCTTCACCATCATTTCTGAGTTATCCATCATCCCTATCCCTTAGTGTAGATTATTGCTACTGTTCTTTTCAGAGCTCAATTAAGTATTTCTTCCTGGAAAGTTTCTGTACCATTTACCACAATTTAATTATATACCACCCCTGACTTTAAAGCCCATAAGAGCAAAGATTTGTCTTGACCAGAGTTTTACCCCTAATTTGTTGCATAAAGTCAGGCAGATGTTTGGAAAATATATGTTGAATAAATTGATTATATACCATGGTTTTACAACTGGACCACCCAATGACCTTAAATTATCACATACTCCTGGAAGCAAGTTATAATTTGCTGCTAGTCTACTGGACTGCTACAAGCAGACTTGATATAGCATCCCAAAATATAAGAAATAGTGATTGGGCATTTCTAGAGAGACCATGAACCAGTAATCCTTAGAGTTTTTCTTTAATGGTTAGATTTTCAATGGGAATATATAAACTAGATTTTATTTCCTTAGTCAGATAATGCCAGAAGCATACGCAAAAATATTGGTACTCTGTCTTTTAAAAGCACAACTCTGCCACATTACCTATCACATCTACTTGCAGAGCACTAATTAAGGAAGTCTCTATAGGGTTGTTATGAGTCAGAATAGACTCAACAGCAGTAGAATTGAGTATGATCATGGCATATAATAATCTTATTATTTTCTTGTTTTAGAAGAGAAAAATGAGTGCTCTGTTAACTTTCACCTAAATCACAATAAAATGTTCAAAAATAAAAAAGAGAAGAATGAGGAGCAAAGACAGGAAGGAACTACCCCAGAAATACTTAACAAGTAAGGATCATGGACAAAGCTTTGATAAAAATCCAGGTTTCCTGACTTTAGACTGGAGTCTTTCCACTGTATCACCTGATTGCCATTTACTGAATGGATAATAAACAAACAGTTAGATGGAAAAACAGACAAATGAATAAATTAGCCATATAATAATAATGTCCTAGTAAGGCCTGTCCTCCCCTCTTTTACTGTCAAAGGACTTCTTTGGCATTTTAAATCTATCATAAGACATAAGATATAAAGGGAATCTAAAGAAAAATAACTGTTTAAGAACCTATAAAATCAAGGTATTCTTTCAGAATGTGTTAGTTCTCCAAAGAAAATCTATGAGGCCCATTAGATTGGAAATAACTCATCACCAAGTTTATAGCACACAAAGTCATCACCTTCCTAGGCAAAACAACATGTACAAAGCTGCCTAGAAACTTCATGTAGTGATTAAGAACACAGGTTTTAAAGTCCCAAAAGCTATGAGGTCTTGGATAGCTTACTTAATCTCAGTGTCCTCTTCTGTATAATGGGAGTGCTAGTCATAGCTCCATCTTAGGATTGTTGGGAGAATTAAACTAGGTAATATATACTCTGCCTGAGTATGTGTAAACAACTAAACAGTGGCTTTATCATTATTTCATCTGAAACCTCTTTATCACATGTAATCTTCAATAGCCCCAATCTATAATGTCTATAGAGACACTTAGGGCTCTGGACTACCCCTTTCCCAAGCCTATGGTCTTAGAAAGGTAATTCCAAAAAACAAAACTCACTGCCACTGAGTCTATTCCAACTCACAAAAAGCAAAAAACCAAATTCACTGCCATCGAGTCAATTTCAACTCATAGCGACCATTCCTTGGGTTTACAAAGCAGTATCTCTATGGAAGTAGATTGCCCAGTCTTCCTTCTGAGGAGTGGCTGGTGGGTTTGAACTGTCAGCCTTCCAGTTAGCAGTCAAATGCCTTAGGCACTATGCCACCAGAGCTCCCAATTCCTACTCACAGAGACCCCCATTTGGGTTTCCAAGGCTGTAACTCTTTACGGAAGCAGACCACCCCATCTTTCTTCTGTGGAACAGCTGATGGGTTCAAACTGCCAGCCTTCTGATTAGCAGCCAAATGCCTTAACCACTACACCACCTATAGAGAGCTCCTATAGAAAGGTAATTAGAGAGCTTCAAAAGAGTGAAGGAACACATGTCTAGTCATTGCTGCATTATTCACAATAGCAAAAAGATGGAAACCACCTAAGTGCTCATTGACAGATGAGTGGATAAATAAATTGTGGTACATACATAAAACTGATTACTGCACAACTAAAAGAATAATGAGGAGTCTACAAAACGTAACATGGATGAATCTGGAGGATATTATGCTGAGTGAAATAAGTCAATCACAAAAGTACAAATATTGTACGGTCCCACTATCATAAAAAGTCAAGAACAGGTATGTATACAGAAAGCAATGTTCTTTGATAGGAGGCAGAAGGAAGAAAGGAAAAATCACTTTCTAGATAGTAGACACTTGTTATTTTTGGCGATGGGAAATGCAATACCAAATATGAGTGAAGTGTGCATAACCTGACCAAGTTAAATGAAGACACTAAAAAGTATGCAAGAAAAAGGGACAATTTTGGTAAATGTTGTAACAGACAGAATTTTGCCACAATAGTAATGACAACTAAAAAATGTGTATGGTCACATAGGTAGATATATATGCATATATTTGCATATATTATATATGCGAGTACATGCATGTATATGTAAAGATGTATTGGTAGTTACATGCATACATGTTTGTGTGTGCTATCTATTATCTATCTATCTATCTATCTATATATAATAACAAAGAACATAGAGGGCCGAGTTACAGAGACTTTTTAGACATATCCATACACCTCACAGGATTGGTTTCCTGGGCTAAAAAGCTTAGGAACATAGTCTCAGGGGCAACTCAGTCAAATGGCATAACACAGTACAAAAAGATAACATTCCACAGCCTAGTTTGATGAGTAGCATCTAAGGTCATAAAACCTTGCAAGCAACCATTTGAGACAGAACTATTACTCTCTACTTGTATGGAGCAAAACAGAATGAAGGAAATCAAAGGCTCAAAGAAAAAACTAGTTCACAAGACTAATAGCCCACACAAACTACCCTTTATCTATCCTAAGACCAGAAGAACTAGATGGAGCCTGGGTACCACTACTGACTGTTATGACCAGAGATACAACAGAAGGTCCTGGACAGAATGAGAGAAAAATGTAGAACAAAATTCAAATTCCTAAAAGAAGCCAGATCTACTGCACTGGTAGAGACTAGAGGAACCCCCAAGACTATTGCCCTGAGATAACCCTTTGAACTTGGAACTGAAGCTACTCTGGAGGTCACCTTTCAGCCAAGTTATAGACTGGCTTATAAAATAAGCAATAACACCTGTCAGTGAGGTGCCCTTAAACAACCAACTATGAGTCCAAAGAGTCAACATTTGCCCAAAAGCAAAGATGAGAAGGCAAGGAGGGGAAGAGAAGCTACATCAATGGAAACACAACAAACAGAATGGAACTAATGAGAATGCTGACACATTGTGAAAACTGTAATCAATGCCACAGAACAATCTGTATAAAAACTGTGAAATGGGAACCTAATTTGCTTAGACATTAAACAGTAATTTTTTTTTTTTTTTTTTTAAAAAGAGTGTGTATTGTAGGAATCTAAAAGTAGAAAAACAGGCAAAATTCATCTATGGTATTAAAGTTAGGACAGTGGTTACCCTTGGTAGGAGGATGATGACTGAGAGGGCATAAGGAAGGCTTCTAGGGAGCTGGTCTTTTTCTACTTCTTGATTTGGGGGATGATTACACAGGTGTGTTCAGCTGGTGAAAATTCCACCAAGTTGTTCTATTTATATGCACTTCTCTGTACAAATATTATAATTCAATAAAAAGTTTTAAATACTTAAAAAAAAAAAGAGTAAAAGGAGTGCTAACTTCACCTTGAAGCTATCTACTATAGGAAGGTAATTATATTAATACATAATACATTTCTACTAATCAACTTTGTAGGGGGAAAAATGAACACAGGAACTTCCACCAGAAAACCTGGTTTGAAGTCTTACTATTTCTTTTATACCTGTGTGATCTATGGCAAGTTAAACTTTCTTATGCTACTCCCCTCATCTATAAAGTACAAATAATACTACTTAATTGAAATAATTGCTATAAAGATGACTAGGGAGCCACAGAGGTTTAAACAGAATGATATAATCAGATCTGTATTTTAGAAAGGTATTTCCTGAGAATGGAAGATAGAGTTGCAGAATAAACACAGAAGGTCTTAAAGCAGCTATCCAGGTTAAGGAAATGAGGTTCTGAAATAAAAGGAACAGATAAAATAGAAAAGAATGAAAACATATAAGAAATATTTTAGAGTCAAAACTGAGAGGATTTGCTTCCCAAGACTTCTCCAAAAGAGTCAAAAGAGAATCTACAGATTGGGAAAAAATATTTGGTAATAACATATCTGACAAGGGACTTATCTCTAGAATTTATAGAA
>NW_006921661.1:8246699-8258933 GCF_000298275.1 Orycteropus afer afer | reverse complement strand
GAATTTGCTCTGTAAATCTTCACCCAAATCAAAATAAAAAAATAAATAAAATTTAAAAAAAAAAAAAACTGAGAGGATTTGGAAAGTCTCCCTATGCAGAGCTTGATGAGTGGAAAGTAAGAGTTTCTAGGCTAAGCAGTGAAAAATACCACTCATTTTTGAACAGATGGAGAAAAGATGTCCAGTGGACAACTAGGAATCTAGAAATGCTGATCTGGGAAATGATGACTTCTGTGAACTACTTATGCACCAACCATTATTTTAATTTGCTTAGAGGTTAGCAGAGGAGCTCTGGTAGTATAGTGCCTAAGGCACTTGACTGCTAACCAGAAGGGTGGTGGTTCAAACCCACCAGCCACTCCTTGGAAGGAAGGTTGGGCAATCTACTTCCATACTGATCCTGCCTCAGAAACCCAAGGAGGGGTCACTATAAGTTGGGTCCAACTTGACGGCATATATAACAACAACAACAACAGAGGTTAGCAGCAGTGGTCCAGCACTGGTGTAAAGGTAATAAGGAACGTAAAATAAAGCAGAAAACCAAGCCTATTACCTCTGAGCTGATTCTGACTCGTAACGTATAAGAACAGAGTAGAACTGCCCCAAAGGGTTTCCAAGGCTGTAATCTTTATGGAGATGTCTGCCACATCTTTCTCCCGCAGAGTGGCTGATAGGTTTGAACTGTCAACCTTCTGATTAGCAGCCAAATGCTTCACCACTGTGTCACTAGGGCTCCTTGGAGTGAAGAACAGCACTGCTGAATATACTGTCAGTTGTAATTCATACCTTAACAGGGCTCCCATTATATATCTTTAGAACCTTCTCAGTCATTAAAGGAAACAAGCCTCCTTGGCTCTTCATATGCTTGCCTGTTTCAGACAACAAATCTTTACCCAAAAAACCACTTGTCATCAAGTCAATTTCTACTTTGGCAAACCCATGTGTGTCAGAGTAGAACTATGCTCCACAGAGTTTCCAAAGGCTGATTTTGCCATAAGTGGACTACCAGGCCTTATTTTCCTCTTAACTGAGGCTCTCTTTATTGGTTTTTGATCCTACTGCATTATGTGTATCTTAAAACTAGGGCTTCTAATTGGTTCAAAACAATTCAGTCCTAAGGCTTCTAATTGGTTCAAAACAATTCAGTCCTGGCCAAGGGAAACAGATTTTGACTTGAGTAGGAAACAGGCAGCAGTGGCCTGCTCAAAAATGGCAGCCAACTGAGCCACTTTGCTTTGAATGTGGCCAGCCCTCATCTTTGAGTGAGGCACCACTGCCTGTTTCCTACTCAGGTCAAAACCTGACATGCAAAGAGTTCTGGTTGCTATGCAATGTGTACACTGTCCTTGTTTCCATCAGCCTGAGTGGACCATTTTTAATCAATTCAAAGATCTGTTTAAAATTACTCCTAGGAAAAAAGATGGGTAATATAGAAATCCAAAAATGACTATAGCTGCTTATCAACAAGGAACTGCCAAAAGTGGCAGTAAGTTTTTTTTTTTTTTTTAAAGGAAGGAAACTGCAGCCCAGAGAGGGTGATTGACTTTGAGGCCACACAGTGAGGTGGGACCAAGCAGGGGGGCACTTGTCCTGGCTTCTTAAGGCACTGATATCCCCTCCGATCTCAGGGAAGGTGGGGGAGTACTTAAAAAGTTCAAGCTCGATTCAGAAGAATGGGGAACAAGGGATAACATTGCTGATGTCAGATGGATGTTGTCTGAAAGCAGAAAATACCAGAAAGATGGTTGCCTGTGTTTAATCGACTATACAAAGGCATTCAATTGTGTGGTTTATAACAAATTATGTATATAACATTACAGAGAATGGGAATTCTAGAACATTTAATTGTGGTCATGCAGAACCTGCACATAGATCAAGAGGCAGACATTTGAACAAAACAAGGTGATACTACATGGTTTAAAACTGGAAAATGAGTGTAACAAGGTTGTATTTTTTCACCTTACTTATTCAAGCTACATGTTGAACAAATAATCCAAGAAAGCGGACTATATGAAGAAGAATGTAGAGTTAGGATTGCAGGAAGACTCATTAACAACCTGTGATATGCAGATGACAAAACCCTGCTTACCACAAATGAAGATGACTTGAAGCACTTACTGATGACAGGGAAAGACTTAAGTATGGATTATGTCTGAACATGAATAAAATTAAAATCTTCACAACTCCAAAAACCAAACTCACTGCCCTCAAGTCGGATCCCATTTATAGTGACCGCTATAATTTGGTCTAATAATAATATGGGTTTTTGAGGCAGTATCACTATGGAAGTAGATCACCCCATCTTCTTTCCAAGGAGCGGCTGGTGGGTTTGAACCACCAGCCTTCTGGTTAGCAGTCAAATGCCTTAGGCACTATGCTATCAGAGCCCCCTCTTCACAACTGGACCAATAAATAACACCATGATAAATGGAGAAAAATGTGAAGTCACCAATGATTTCATTTTACTTGGGTCAACAATCAATGCCCATGGAATGAGCAGTCAAGAAATCAAAGGATGTACTGCACTGGGCAAATCTGCCCCAAAAGAGGTCTTTAAATATTTTAAAAGCAAAGATACCACTTTGGTATCTGAACCAAGTCATGGTCTTTTCAATCACCTCTCATATGCATTCAAATGCTGGACAACAAAAAATGAAGACAGAAAAACTGATGCATTTGAACTGTGGTGGTGTCAAAGAATATGAATATATTGTGGACTGACAGAAGAACAAACAAATCAGTCTTAGAAGGAATACAACCAGAATGCTCCTTTTGAAATGAGGATGGCAAGACTTTAGCTCACCTACTTTTTGGATATATAATCAGGAAAGACCAATGACTGCAAAAGCGCACCACGTTTGGCAGAGGGTCAGCAAAATTAAGGGAAATCTTCAATGAGATGGACTGACACAATAGCTGCAACAATGGACTCAAGCATAGTAATGATCAGGAAGATGGCACAGGACTAGGCTACATTTTGCTCTGCTATAATACAAAGTCATCATGAGTCAGGGTCAAAATAAAAATAAAGACTTAGAGAAATTAATGAAACTGAAGAGAGTATGATTGTTCTTATTCTGTCCAGATGGCCTGCTGCTGTTCTGAAGCCAAACTGGGTCCTATGTGCATGTCAGCGGTAAAAATCTCAAATATTCTATCTCTGTTGTTGTTGTTGATATGTGCCTTCGAGTCAGACCCGATTCACAGCGACCCCTCCTTGGGTTTCTGAGGAGGTTATCACTACAGAAGTAGATTGCCCAACCTTCCTTCCAAGGAGTGGCTGGTGGGTTTGAAACACCAGCCTTCTGGTTAGCAATCAAGTGCCTTAGGCACTATGCTACCAGAATAAAAGGGGTCTCTGCTGAGGGAGAAGAGCCTGGTGGCACAGTGGTTAAGCTGTTAGGTCAGTGATTCGAACCTACCAGCTACTCTGCAGGACAAAGACGTGACACTCTGCTTCCATAAAGAATACAGCCTTGGAAACCCTACAGGGTAGTTTTACTCTGTCTTATAGGGTCGCTATGAATTGATACTGAATCAATGGCAATGGGTTTGGTTTTTCTTTTGTTTTGTTTTGGTTTGGTTTTCTGCGAAGGGAACTACATTGCTTCAGAGCAGCTAGGGGCTCCATTCTTGAAACTCTTTAAGCTTTCAGCCTGGCATTTATAGTCATGAGAATACCATGGCAGACTATATGCACATCTCTGTTCCTGACCTAAGGAGCTCCAGTGGCAGGGTGGGTCTAAGACATTTGGCTGCTAACCAGAAGGTCAAAGGTTCAAACCCACCAGCTGCTTTGCAAGAAGAAGATGAGGCAATCTATTTCCGTAAAAATTTACAGCCTTCAAAACCCAATGGAGGTCGCTATGAGTCAAAACTGATTCAATAGCAGTGGGTTTTTTGGCTGGTCCCTGACCTACCAGCAGCAAGTCCCTTAGAATCAATATTCTTATCTATCCACCTCTCAAGGTTGTTCTGAAGATCAAAAGACAAAGTATATATGAAATCACTGTATAGAGTACTATACAAATGCAGGGTGTTGGGGGTGGGATTCATTACTTATAATACAATGTGAGTATGGTTTAGGTAAGCAGTCTGGTAGGCATCACAGACTCAAAACTCTGGGCTTTTAATAACATTCCAGGCTTTCCATTTCAGATAAAAATGATCACAAAATAGAAGTCTTAGCACTATTTATTATCTTCTCAAGATAAAATCAAAAGTTCACTGTAGGATTTTTTCCTCCAGTGCTGCTGAGAATTCGAGACGGATTGCTAATCTAGAACAGCTATTTCTAAAAAGATCATATAAACTCCAACATGTTCATTATGAGGCAAAATGACCCTTCATAAAAAAAGACAATGTGATATCAATGTTTGAATAAAAAAGACTGATGCTTCAAACAAGCTACTTACCTGCTTTGGTATTGCCAAATACAGTTTCTTGTAGGAGAACAAAAGTGCATCTGTCTGGTTTTTATAATGCATCTACAAATGTTTCATATTCCAAAGCAGTATGTTTTTTAACATTTGCTAATAAATTTCTATTACCCACACCAATGAGCCATGGATTATTTTTTAACCAGCAATTAGATCTGATTCCAAATGTCACTTGAAGACTAATGTGAATAAAAGTATAAACAATCTCACTACAATTAGAAAAGATCTGAGGCAAAGTTGGTGGTGGTGTTTACTTTCTTTTTTTGTGAAGACATCCAAGTCATCCCTTATCTCCTAGACTCTAAGCCTATGTGGCTCTGGTCAAGGCATTTTCTGACTCCCACTGTTCCTTCTTTATCTCTTGACCTTTTCCACCATATCTTCTGGAACTCAAAGTTAGCAAAATCCTCTATATCTTCAACCTCTTCTGTGACTGCCTGCATTACCTTCTTGCTCTAACTGAAACCTGGCTCTCCTTGATGATGTTTCCTCTGAAGCCCTTTCAAACTGGGGCTTTTTTTTTTGTCTCATTCCACCCTAACCACTGGGCCCTGAACCTCACTACTGCTTCTAGATCCTCTACTACATAGACATCTAGCTTTGAATCTGACATTATCACCCAGCACTCCTCCTTGTTGCACCTAATTACCACTTGCCAGTACTTGCTCTTATGCCTTAAAGATTGTGGCTCCTGATTATTGTCATTATTACTAACTCTAATTTTGTAATAATTCTTGGTAATTTCAATAACTACATTAAAAATGGTTACAACACTTTGGCCTCTCAGTTACTTGACCTCCTCCCTCTCTCCTACACCAACATTGACTTCCAACCTACCTCAGTCTCTCACTTCCACGGTTAATACCCTTGACCTTATCATTACCAATAATTGACAATCTTCTATATAACCTTAATTTCAAACTTCTCATTCTCTAAACACCATCTCCTGTCTTCCTGGCTCATTCACTGTAGTATCCCAATTCTAATAATCTTTCAACCTATCAGGACATTCAATCTACTGATCCTACCTACATTTCACTATCACCCTCCTCATATCCTTACTTCCCTCCTAATCCTACATTAAATTCCTTGTTAAATTTTTATAATTACTCCCTTTTATCTCTATAACTTGTATTAACACTCAAAGCAAACTAAACTCACTGCCATTGAGTCAATTTCAACTTATAGTGACTCCTTAGGGTTTCCAGGGCTGTAAATCCTTATGGAAGCAGACTGCTTCATCTTTCTTCCATGGAACAGCTAGTGAATGCAAACCACCAACCTTTTAGTTAACAGCTACATCCTTAACCACTGTACCACCAGAGCTCCTTTATATTAACACTTAAAAAACAAAACTAACTGCCATCAAGTCAGTCCTGACTCATAGTGACCTCTCCTTGGGTTTCCAAGGCAATATCTCTATGGAAGTAGACTGCCCAATCTTACCACCTACTCATGTATACACCGGGAGCTCTGGTGGCATAGTGCCTAAGGCATTTGACTGCTAACCAGAAGGCTGGCAGTTCAAACCCACCAGCCACTCCTCGGAAGTAAGATTGGGCAATCTACTTCCATAGAGATACCACCTCAGAAACCCAAGGAGGGGTCGCTACAAGTCAGAAATGACTTGATGGCAGTGAGTTTGGTTTTTAGTTCTACGTATAGAGCAGGAGCTCTGGTGGTACTGGGCTGTTAACCAAAAGGTCAGTGACCAGCTGCTCCACAGGAGAAAGATGAGGCAGTCTGCTTCTGTAAAGATGAACAGCCTTGGAAACACTATGGGGCAGTTCTTCTCTGTCCTATAGGGTCACTGTGAGTTGGAATTGGCTCAATGGCAGTGGATTTGGTTTTTGGTTCTATGCCTACAGTTGTACAGGTTTTGGGAGGAGAAAAACATATAATTATGCTTACTAAAGTTTCACTTTAAGCTCATGATCACTATTTTCATGTGATTCCCTAATTGCAGACTAATAATGGGAGCTCTGGTAGCGTAGTGGCTAAGACACTTGCCTGCTAACCAGACGGCTGGTGGTTCAAACCCACCAGCCACTCCTCGGAAGGAAGGTTGGGCAATCCTACTTCCGTAGTGATACTGCCTCGGAAACCCAAGGAGGGGTCGCTATGAGTCAGGTTTGACTCGACGGCACATAACAACAACAACAATCTTTCTCTATTTGCCTAGTCCATTCACTCTCTTTCATACTTTCTAATCCTCTAATCTCTCAAGTAGTAATTTTATTTATTCGTATAAATAAAATTAAGCATTCAAGAAGAGAACTTCTACAAACTTCCAATACATTTATCTACCAAACTTCATCTGTGCCCATACACTTGAACGTCTCTCCTATTACTATAAATTAACAGTCCATATTCCATGTCCAACTCTCCAGTGATAACACTGGCTTCCATCCCTTCTCACCAAAAGAAGGCTACTACTCCAGTAATTTCCCCCCTTTTTCATCATATTTTTCTTCTCTGCAGGACTATTGTTATTAACATACTATTACCAGTCTCATCTAAATAAGTAAACAAATAAAAACCTCTTCCTTGATTTATTTAACACATCAGCTCCCACTCCATTTCTCTCCTTCCTTTCACAGCAAAGCTCCTAAAGAGTTGTTTATATTTGCTTTCTCTTATCTTCCCTTTCATTCTTTTGAATATACTCTAATCAGATTTTCATTCCTACCACATCACAACTGTTTTTATGAAATTCATCAATGACCTCCACCATACTAAAAGTAGTTATTAATTTTCTGTCCTCATACTTGACATTTTAGCAGGATTTGACCCAGTTGACTGTTCTTTCCCTCTTTTAACACTTTCTTCACTTGGCTTCCAGATATCATACTCACCTGGTTTTTCCTCCCATCATTTGACAGCAACTTTCTCAACTTCTACCTTTATGGTGAGCTAATAAGCTCAAGTCTTCAGCCTCTTCTCTTTTCTATCTATATGCACTCCTGAGGCTACCTCATCCAATCTCATGACTCTTAATACCATCTATATTCACTCCTATATTCACTCACCTCTCTCCCAAATCTATGTATCCTGGCCGTCTATTTCAATTTAGTTAATGGCAACCCCAAACTTCCAACTGCATAGGCCAAAATTCTGGTGTCATTCTTGACTTCTCTTTCTCACATCTTACAACAGTTCAGCAAATCTGTTTCGGTTCCACATTTAAAATACATCCAGAATTCAATCAATTCTCACTATCCCCACTTCTACCATCTTAACCTAAGTTACCATCATCTCTCACCAGAATTAATGCAACAGCCTCCTAACTGATCTCCCTGCCTTCATGTTGACACCTTTTTTCCTATCTATTCTCAACAAAGCAGTCAGAATGATTCACTGAAAAAATCAAATGAGGTCACTCTATCAAATTCCTCAATGATTTCCTATGTCACTCAGGAGAAGAGTCAAGTTTTTACTAGGAAATGGAAGCTCAACAAGATCTACTCCTATACCAACCTTTTGATTTCTTCTTTTACTCTCCCTCCTTGATCATATCACTCCAGCCATTCTGTCTTCATATTGCTCCTTGAGACTTGCCAGATCCACCCTCAAGGGGTATGTATGTGCTTGCTATTCCCTTTGCCTGGAATGCTCCTCCTCCAATGCACACTCTTTCTTCAGCTCTTAATTGAAAGTTACCTTCTCAGTAAGGCCTTCCTTGGCTTCCTATCTAAAAATTCAAACCTTCACCCCTTATTCTGTGACTCAGATGACACACAGATCATGGATAATGAAAGCTCTTAGTCACTGCCTACTGTATGTCATATGCTAATCCCAGTTGACCTCACCGATGTTATTCTATTTCCTCCTAATAATAATCCTGAGCCTTTAGGGATCAATTGTTGACAAAAAAACAACTAAACAAAAAACACACACACACAATCCTCAGAAGAATAGAAGGTTAGGGGCTAATGGGAAATGAGAAAATAGCCCTTACAGAAGGAGAATTACACACAGAAAGGAGATATGATGAAAAATTACTTATGGTAATACCATTCCAGTGGGAAGCAGACTTGTTAAGAATTTATGATTATGGTGGAAGCCCTCATGTGTATACAGCTCTTATATGAATTCTGTTTCATGCTTTTACATGGCACAATTCTTCTCATTTGACTAGGAGTTCCTGGGGGACTGTCTCTTTCACTTCTGTAACCTCAGAATCGACACAGCAGAGTAGACTCCCATAAATGTTTGTTAAACTGAACAGAATAATTACGTAAGGTATTTATTCAGCAATATTACATAAAATGCTCAAGGGCATGTATCCTCTAAGTGACAGACCAGGGCTTTGAACTCAAATTCCCTATTTTTTCGCCCTTACCACACTATTTTTGCTGTCATTTTGCTGTCACACCTTCCTCTACACTTTCATCTCATATCTGGGGTTTAGGTCTTTTTCGCCAGCTACGCGCTGAGAAAAAATATCAAAGACAGGCACTTTACAAGGCAAGTCAAGTCCCCAAACTAAATGCCACAAGCCAGCAAATCCCAGATTCAAGTATTTTCACCAACTCTTTTCCCCCAATTACTCCTTTAGTTCAGGAGGATGCCTGGGCAATCTACTTCCGTAGCAATACCACCTCAGAAACCCCAAGGAGGGGTGAGTAGGTCCCACTTGACGACTGGCACACAACAACAACCTCCTTTGTTAACTCCCTTGATTCCTTTGCATTTCTACTTGCCTGCCCAATTTGCATATAAAGTCATTGGAGGGCAAAGGCCATGTCTGATTCTTCCTTCTGTTCTTATCCTCTAGCACGGGGCTTAGCACATCATAGGTATTTTGTGAACATTTGTTAAATTGAAAATTCTAAAAGCCAAAGAAATAAAAAGAGCTCTTTATGACTTTTCAAAGCACTTCTGCACTCAGCTGACCTGAGAAATCAGGGCTGGGACTAGCTTCTTTCTATACACAAATGAAAAAACCAAGCCTCAAAGAAGCAACCTGCCCAGACTTTATCATGACTCCTCACACTCCAACCCCAGTGTTCCTCCCCTCAGGTCATAATGTTCACATAGGAGCTCTGGTAGCATAATGCCTAAGGCATTTTATTTGACTGCTAACCAAAGGCTGGCAGTTCAAACTCACCAGCTACTCCTCAGGAGCTCTGGTAGCATAGTGCCTAAGGCATGTGACTGCTAACCAGAAGGTTGGTGGTTCAAACCCACCAGCCACTCCTCAGAAGAAGGCTGGGCAATCCACTTCCGTAGTGATACCACCTCGGAAACCCAAGGGGGATCGCTCTGAGTTGGGTCTGACTCAACAGCACATAACAACAAGCCACTCCTCAGAAAGACTGGGCAATCTACTTCCACAGAGATACTGTCTCAGAATCCCAAGGAGGGGTCGCTATGAGTCAGAATCAACATGACAGCAGTGAGTTTGGAGTTTTGTTTTTGATACTTCTTAAAGGCAAGATGATGCTTGAGACAATAGAGAAGAATCAAGACTGACATTATAAATTAATCACTTAACAACAGCACATCCTGAGTAAATAAGCAAATATGACATCCATATCAGAGCAAGAGACTTGGTTTGATAAACTCACATTTAATGACACTATGCTATGGATCATTTGTGGAATCAGTTGGAGCAGGCATAGATGATCAGAGAATAAGACACAATGTTTGCCCTTATGAGACTCAAAGACACCCAAACACTCAGAGCCTAAAATCCGGGTGCCAGACAAAATGAGAGAAGCAGTCGAATTCTTAATTCCAGATAATAAAAGAAAGGCAAGACAATAATTAATGGAATTTTACAGGTAACTTGTACATCTATACAGTTATCACAAGAGTTCAGATTAGGGAGGAAAGGATCACTGTGACTCTCTGGATGTATTTTTAGTTTTTAGGTATTTTTTGTTTTTTAGTTGTTATTTTGGTGAAAACTGTGGCATTTTAAGAAGGGAATGAGCTTGGAGAGTCATATGGACATGGACAGAGGAAAGGATAACACAAGACAGGACCAAAGGCTCAAATACTACCCCCTACATGAAGGTCTGCAGAGTCTTTTAGCTAGAACTAAAGAGCCTACCCTCTGTTCCAATGACGCTTATTCAGAGACCCATTCTAGGCCTGCTTCAAGTTAGAAGACCTAGCTGTTTGTGTGACTGCTTCGCTTCCCTCCTGGACTATGAGCTCTGTGAAAGGTGGTCATGCTAACTATGGAGTTCCATACAATGTCTGATACAGAACCAAGCACATGTAAGTACATAATGTGATTAAATGAATCAAAGAATGTTAGAGCTTGGAAAAAGCTCAAAGATCTTTTAATGCAACCCCTTCATTTTGCAAGTTGGAAAACACAGACCAAGTGACTTGTTCAAAGTCAAAGAGCAAGTCAATAACAGATCCAGGACAAGACCTCAGGTCTCCAGAGTCTCAGCCTGCTAACATGGCAGTGAAGCTACTCTTCTGCCCCGAAAGCACAAAAGATCTCTGCTTACTAATAATTTCAAAGATTACTGGGCCCTTGCAGTGGGAGGTCTAAGGCTCTGAATCAGGAACTTCTGCATTCCAAACAGTTAAGATTAATTAATCAGGCCAAGTCCTTTGTCTGAGGCAGGGCTCTGAACCTGAACCAGTTCATTCTAGTTTGACCCTCTGTTGAGAATTTGCATTTCCACCCCATATATATGTAATCAGAATCTACATTTTAACAACATCCTCAGACAAATTCTTATGTATATATACAAGTCACCTGAAGATCTATAAGAATCACTGGGGGTTTTGTAAAAATATAGATTCCGACTCAGTATATCTGGAGTGGAAATTCAATTCTCACCAGGGGGTCGAACCAGAATGAACCAGTCAGTAAGGCTCAGAAAAACCTGGCAGAACCATCCTTGCTTGACGCAAAGGCCCCAGGAAACTCTGGACTGCAGGCCTGGGCACTGGATCAGGAAAAGTTTACTGTGATGAAGCTGAAGAAAAATTGGGGGGAGAGGAGGGTTATGGAGAGGTAAGATGCTTGTCCAGCAGACACCAACACTGAGAAGGCACTTTTTCTTGTAGTTATCCTAGACATTATGCATATATATTAAATTTTTAATAGATAATGCATTCACAAAGTTTAAATGTCAAATATTTGAAAAGTAGACTGTGAACTCTCCATCTATCCTTCTGCCTCCATTTGTTAAGTTCTAATAGCCCAACATATCTATTTCTATAATATGTATTAGCCTATATATTTCAATAGGAGCTCTGGTAGCATAGTGCCTAAGGCACTTGACTGCTCACCAGAAGGCTGGCGGTTCAAACCCACCAGCCACTCCTCAGAAGGAAGGTTAGGCAATCCTACTTCCGTAGCGATACTGCCTTGGAAACCCAAGGAGGGGTCGCTATGAGTCGGGGCCGACTCGACGGCAAACAACAACAACAACAACATATATTTCAATACAGAGTATAAATGCAGATACAAATATATATATAGACATTCTGTTTAACTTCTCATTCTTGTACAAATGTCAGTCTAAAGCACAACTTTCTTTTCATTGAGAAAGCAGTCTTCATAAGAAGGAAAGAGAAGCTCAAAGCTCAAGAAATGGGAGAAAGGGTAATTTCAGGGCCAGTTAAGATTCCCCAGGGAAGCACCTGTCTAATCTGAGGCCTAATGGTATAGACATCACATAAAAATCAAACTGGAGACAGCGTATCACGCCAAGAATAACCCAATCACCTTAAAAGCTAGGAAGCTGCCATCTAGATGCAACAACGGGTCTCTCCTCGTCAAGAAGAAAGAAGAAAACCAAAATTAATGGAAACAACCAGT
>NW_006921661.1:8227400-8246244 GCF_000298275.1 Orycteropus afer afer | reverse complement strand
ACATGAGACAAAGTATATGTGAACTGCTGTATGAAAAGTGAATTTACTCTGTAAATCTTCACCCAAATCCTAATAAAAAAAAAAGAATAACCCAATCAAGAAAAAATGCAGTTTAAATGATCTAGGTCTCCTCCCTCTCCATGACAGCAGGCCCACTTAACCACTATTCCCTATCAGAATGACCATAGGGCACGTATTTATTTAGACTGTTAGGCCCCACACTAAAACTATTAAATTAGACCATCTGGGGACCTGAATTTTAAATTACATCCCCCAAGAACATGGACAAATTCAGAAATTGCTGGCTTCAAAATAAAGCTCAAACTTTACTTTGGCATCCAAAGCCTTCCATGACCCAAACCCTATCTCTCCATTCTTACCATTTGCTCCTTCTTGGACCTTACTCTGGGTCCCCCAGCTGGGACCACAGCAGCACTATCCAACTGAACTTTCTACTATGGTACAAATAACATGTTCTATATCTGTGCTATCCAAAAAATAGCAATTAGCTACAGATGACTACTGAGCACTTAAAATGTGGCTACCAGGTTGGGCAATCTACTTCCATAGTGATATCGCCTTGGAAACCCAAGGAGGGGTCGCTATGAGTTGGATCCGACTTGACGGCAGTGAGTCTGGTTTGTATTTTTGGTATAGCTTATTATGTGACAGAAGGTACTGGGGATATAGCAGTGAACAAAACAAACATCCCTGCCCTCAAGAAGTTCATGTCCTAATGGGCCAATAGTGGTTAAGACTGGAGGCCAGAGAGCTTAGGTTCAGATTACAGCTCCACTGCTAATCACCTACGTGTTCTTTGAAAATAATTTCTCCATGCCTCAATTTCTTACTTGTAAAATGGGGATAATAACAGTACTGCCTAATAAAGTTTCTACAAGGATTAAATGAGGACCTCTGGTGGCACAGTGGTTTAAGCACTTGGCTGCTAACCAAAAGGCTAACGGTTCTAATCTACCAACTGCTCTGCAGGAGACAGTTAAGGCAGTCTGGTTTCCTAAACATTTATAGCCTTATAAACCCTAAGGGGCAGTTCTACTCTGTCCCATAGAGTCATGAGGAGTCAGAATTGACTCAATGGCAGTGGATTTTGATTTTGTAAAGATTAAATTAGTTAGTACATATAAAGTACTTAGAATAGTACCTGATACGTAAAATTGTTACTGTTATTGGTATATTTTGTTGTTGTTTTTGTTATGAATAGGGAGCAAAACAATTAATAAATAGCAAAAAATATGTCCAATTAGCGGTATAAAGAAAAATAAAGCAGGATAAAAGGATAGGGATTGCCAGGACAGTTTTTAAGAGGGTAATCCAGAAAAGTCTCACTGAGACAGTGATACCTGAAGGAGGGAAGGGAAAAAGCTATGCAGATATTTAAGGAAGAATTTAATCCCCCTGTGAGGTACCTAGGAGCCCTGGTGGTGTAGCAGCTAAAGCATAGACTGCTAACCCAAAGGTCGGTGGTTCAAACCCACCAGCCACCCCGTGGGAGAGAGATGATGCAGTCTGCTTCAGTAAAGATTTATAGCCTTGGAAACCCTTTGGGTCAGTTCTACTCTGTCCTAAAGGGTCACTATGTGTCAGAATCGACTCCACGCCAGTGGGGTTTTGGTTTGCTTTTGGTGAGGCACCTGGTATATTACTAACGCCGTTTTACAGATGGGACAACTGAGGTTCGGACTAAGGAAGCTGTCTAAGAGCACATGGCTAATATATGACTGAGCCTGGAGTTGAATCCAGGACTGTGTAACTCTAATCCCTTTTCCAGTACCAGATGCTGTTTGACCTCTGTGATAGTTGGAGTTGTGTGTCAACTTGGCCGGACCACAATTCTGAATGGTTTAAGCAGTTGTGATGTGGGTTATTCCCCTGATGAGATCAGATGTATATGTTTTGAGCAGCCAATCTGTTGAAGGGGAGTTTCCCTAGGGGTGTGGTCTGTTTCCAGTATATTTATGGACATCCTGGGAAAAGAGACACTCTTCTGTGGATCGGGATCCTGCTGTGCTGCCTACAACTGTCTGTGAGCGAACAATCCACCATTTGGCCTGGTGATATTGGAGTCGTCATTCATTGGAGTCAACAGTCAGAATACTGCCTGCCAACCTCGAGCTCGTCAGCCCCTGCAGCTGCGTGAGTCAGGAAAAGCCTCCAGCTTGATATCTGATGCAAGAACTTGGCACTTGCCAGCTTCTATAAGTGTGTGAGCCATTTTCTTAAGATAAATTGCTCTCTCTCCCGCCCTCTGTCTCCCTTTCTCCCTCTCTCTCTCTCTAAGCTTTACCGGTTTTGCTTCTCTAGAGAACCCAGCCTAACACAACCTCCATGCCTTTCCACAGTGAACCAAAGCCCTTTTTGTGTCAGTTTCTCCTTCTGGCACTGAGATTTACAAATTCAGCAACTAGACAAATTCTCTGGGTTAAAAGGACTAAAACTGTTAAAGGCACAGGCCATTAACCCACCCCACGCACTCTGATATGTACTCTCACCAGCCATTTCCTAAGTAACTCCACACCAGGGCCTCCATGTTAACTACAGGCTGTGCATAGAAAACAGGCATTTATCAAGACAAACAAGCCTCAAACACCAGGAAGGAGAGGTAAATTATACATCAGAAATAAAAGCTACTGTCTCCAGCCAGGCCTTTGAGGAAAAAGCTCGACTAATGTGCACTGTAGGGAAACTATGATCAAAAGTTACGTTCAACCTACTCAATCTTTCCTAATCTAACCTCAGCACACAAAATATATACAAATAAAGGACTGTGGTGGAACGATAGCCCATGTCCTTACATTACCTGTTAAGAAGTCAGTAGATTCTAGTCTTCCTCTAAAACTTATTAGAAAGGCACTTCCCCTGTCTAGGCCCCAGTTCCCTTATCAGTTAGAAGTAGAAGCTAGACTAGATATTTTTTAAAGGTCATTTCTTCAGTTCTTTACAGCATACCAAACTCATAATCAAGCAGTACCCACATAACCTTTAGGTTCAGACCCAAAATTCACTTACTGAGCATTTATTGAGTAACAACAGTAAGCTAGGCATTGGTTACACAAATATATCAAATAGATAAATTCATGAAAAGTTTCACATATGTTGCTTTTCTCACATATATAACATTTTCTGACTCATATACACAAAAATTTCAGAGTTGCAGTACTACTAAAAACCAAAACTTGGCTCCAAGTTTATATAGTTTAAAAACAATAACAAAACAAAAGAAAAAAATCACTTAAGAATGCTATGGATCTTTTATTATCTATGCTATATTTCTAAACCTTCAAACAAAACTGTCACTATTAAATCATAGCTCATACTGATCATTCCCTTCTTTAAATCACTCATAGCCTATACTACCCTACCCCTTTAGGGTATTTTTCTCACTATCTGGTGAGTGCATCTCTAATTGTCATGAACATGAGTTTTCCTTACAACCAATCATTAGTTCTTTGAGAAAAGATCCAACATCTTAGTTTTCCTTGCATCTCAAATAAGACTTTTTTTTAATAATTTACTTGTAATTCATACAAAGACTAATCTGAAAGAATATGAGGTGGTTTATCTTATTAAAGTTTAATAAGACAGCTAAAAAAATGAAAAAAAAATTATCAGGGAGAGATTTTAAATCAAATGATCAAAATCCAATTCCTATATCGACCACAAGGAGCCCTAGTGGCACAACGGTTAAGTGCTCAGATGCACACTGAAAGGTTAGCAGTCCAAAGCCACTCAGCAGCTTCAAGGAAAAATGACCTGGCAATCTGTTCCTGTAAAGATTACAGCCTAAAACCCTATTAAAAAACAAACTCACTGCCGTCGAATCAATTAGACTCTAAGGTGGTATCTCTACGGAAGTAGATTCCTTCCAAGGAGTGGCTGGTGGGTTTGAACCTCCAGCCTTCTGGTTAGCAGTCAGATGCCTTAGGCACTACACCACCAGAGCTCCCTAAAATCCTACAGGGCAATTCTATTCTGTCACATGGGGTCACTATGAGTCAAAATCGATTCAGTGGCACCTAACAACAGCAAAACATGTCTATCATATATGTGCCATGTGATTACTGGCAAGCTATAACTTCTCAGAAGCCTCAGTGATAAGTGAAGATCCAATGCCCATATGTTCCAAACCAAACTCACTGCCACTGAGTCATCTCCGACTCACAGCAACCCCCATTGAGTTTTCAAGGCTGTAAATCTTTACAGAAGTAGATTGCCCCGTCTTTCTTTCACAGAGCGGCTGGTGGGTTTGAACCACTGATCTTTGCATTAGCAGCCTGTATGTATCTCAGTTACTAAAATACAGAGGTTAAAAGAATCACCTCTGGAGCCACACACTGCTGGATTCAAATCATAGCTTCACCACTTATGAACTGAGTGATCTTGGGCTAGTTTCTTAATTTCTTCGGTTGTCAGTCTCTTCATCTGTTTCAAATGGGGATAATACCACTTCTATGGCTGAGGTAAAAAGTTAACTGAAATAATGCATGTAAAACACTTAGCACAGTATCTGGCACATAGTGTTCAACAAAAAGTAGCTATTATCATCATCATCTCTAGGTTGTTTTTGAAGATGTGTTACACAGGGGGAAAGGCTCTAAAGTTTAAAGTACCATGAAAATGTTTGAAATGCTTATTACTATCACTCACCTACTTACCTACTTTGGTCATGTTGTCAGAAGGGACCATTCTCTGGAGAAGAATATCATGCTTGGTAAAGTGGAGGATCCGTGAAAAAGGGAAAGACCCTCAACAAGATGGATTGGCACAGTGACTCCAACAATGGGCTCAGGTATAGCAAGGGTTGTGAGGATGGCACAGGACTGGGCCATGTGTCTTTCTGATGTATACAGGATCGCTGTGAGTCAGAGCCGACTCAACAGCACCTAACAACAACATCACTCACATCCAAAACTATGAGGCAGATTAATAAAAATGAGAAAAACATGTTCAGAGAGAGACATCTTAAACAACTTTAAATATAGTTCCCTATGGCACCCTCTTTGCCATTTCTGGCGTCCTTGCAAACATCTTTAATACTGCAGTAAAGGCAGGAATGGAAATGCAAGCTGTGTATCTGTAACTGACAAGAAAGATGAGGCTTGAGGTTTTTCTACCAAGTTGGGACAAAAAGCCAAGCTGCCTTCTTCTTGCCCTTCAGGACAGGCTTTTCCCATGGCTGCCCATGCAGGGATTGACGAACTGTAGATTCCAGGAAGGCCAACTGAAATTGAAGCAGCTGATTGTGGTGTTTTGTTTTTCTGATGCTACTAGAACACAGTGGTGTCCCTGGGTCTGTGGCTTGTTATACAGAATGACATAAGGTACCCTTAGAACATGAAGGCAGCTGAGGACAGAAAAAAGAAGACAAGAAAACTACTCAAAAGCCAATGCAGCATAATCACCGATGGAAACAGTTTCAGGCACATGTGCTGAACAAACCAAAATGCGTGCAGTCACTGGTATAATCATGTTTAAATCCATTATGGTCTATGCACATGAAGAATGTTAAAAGAAAAGGCTGGTCTGTGTCCCATATACACAGAACCCCAAAATACCAACTAGAAGAGCCTTTTTCATTGTTGTCATAATGGAACTAAGGACCAGAGAACACAAAAGGCTTATCCATGGTCACACAGGCAGGTCAAAGGGCAAAGCCAGGATTAGAACCCAGGACTAGGCTGACTGTGGACTTGAGTATGAAATGTGTAGGAAGGAAATATATTAAGAACCTTATCAGTATAAACAAATCCCCAGAGAGGGTAAGAATCCTCAAACTTACAAATAGCATTAACTGTAAAACAGATGCTAGCTGGTTGGTTGGGTAGGAGGCATTCCTTAGGTAAGTAACATCCTTCCACCACTGCCTCATCAAGTACTTTTCAGCTGCTCACCTCAAGAAAATGAAAAATTATGACATGTCATGGACCTTTGAGGCTGCTCAAGAATAGTCAAACCTTATCAAAGCTCATCAAAGTGAAGTATCGAAAAAGCCTCAATTTGTAAAGTGTAATGAGAGTTCATTAGCCAACTGCTGTCCAGGACACAACCCATCTTTGAGGAAGGAGAACATCTACAGTGATATTAACGGAAATAAAAATTAACTCCTCAAATCTAGAATTCTAAATTCTTTAAAACCTACTCTCAACCTCTAAAGCACTCCTCACCCTTTGACAATGTTCTAGCCAAACTGGACAGGTGCTTGGTTTTCCAACATTGTTTAAAGAGGAAGAGAAATATGTGCTCACTTTGTTCCACAAACCTATGTCATTTCTGTAAATTCAAAATCTAACTATCTTTCAGGCCTAGCTCAAGACTTCCATCTCCAGGAGGCTTTCTCTAAAAGTCCACATCAAAATGATCTCTCCTCTTTGACTCTGAACCCTTTTCACCTTTTTTCCTAGCATCTCCCACTGCCCTGCCCCCATCCTCCTCACCCCAGCCTTACTTCCTTCAGTCTGTTCTGACCACATCGGTCTACTTGCTTCTCTCCAGGTACAGCCCATACTCACTGCCTCTGGAGCTTTGCTTTGTCTGTTTTCTCCCCATTCAAATCATACTAATCCAGTTACAGTGTACTAGAATGAGACTGGACAATCTGGGCTCAGAAGACCTGAACTGGAACCCCTCACCAAGACTCCCACTTAAATCTGCCTAGCTCCTTCAACTAGGCAACACATCCTTCATATGTAAAACCAAATAACTACTACTGATTAAACAATTCTGATAAGTGATACTTAATAACCAAGGCTCTCTAAGGGATATAAAGGTATGTAAAACATGATCTGTTCCCTCTAAAATCTTATGATTTTTATGGGCAAACAGGAGATAGCAGAGCCTGATGGGAAAAAAATGGCCTGGAGTCAAGGCATTGGGTCCTGGTATCACCTTGGCCACAGAAATCTCTGGGATTTGGGTAAAGTACTTTCCCTTTATTGAACCTCAGCTTTCCTCCTCTGTAAAATGAGCAGGGTTTAAACTCAGTGATTTTTCAGGACCTTCCCAGCTTTGATATCCTGTGGAAAATAACCACAGTACTAGTCCATTCATGCGGCAAGCCAGAAGGGGAGTACAGATAATGCCTAATGTAACCAGAAACAAGTCGCTGGATTCAATGGAAGCTGCTCTGTGACTGCCAGATCCAAATGGAACCTTGAGGGGGGAGGGGAGAAGAAAGAATGGGGGATGGGAAAGTTGCAGCCAGATGATGAATGCTTCTGCTGCTAGAAGGTCATGGCTAATCACAGGAACACTTCTCATTCAGGAAGCACTGCACAAACCCTCTATTCAGGTCCCAAGGTCCCTTCTCACACCAAGGCCCAGAGAGGGAGAGGTACCAGTCAGGAACCTGGCAGCACAGACAATGGACAAAGCCAAATGGGGCAGAGCCCATCCTGCCCAGATCTGAGGCCCACATCTTAGGCCACCTCAGGTTTTTTTTTTTTTTACCAAAGTAGGTAAAGGGGAGCAATAGGACAGCAGGGCTCTGGTAGAGTTGAATTTTCAAAACGTGCAATGAATCTCTCAAAGTTCTTTTAGCCAATAAAATAAAGCTTTGTACGACTTATTTACAAATTTCCGAGATAGTAACAGCAAATTATTTTTGTTAAACATCAGAAATGAAAAAGCACATATTTTGCAGTTGGTCAGATTCAGATTCAAGTCCCAGCTAACGACTGTTTAAAACTGGGCAAGTTATTTAACATCCCTTAGCCTTAGTTTCCTCATCTATAATAATGTGGCTAAGAATCTCCACCTCACAGTGTTATCCTAAGAATTAAATGAGATAACTGATAAACACATAGCAGCTAAAAACTAAAACCAATGCCATGGAGTCAATTCTGATTCATAGTGGTCCTACAGGACAGAGTAGAACAGCCCATAGGATTTCCAAGCCTGTAAATCTTTATGGAAGTACATTGCCTCACATTTCTCCCACAGAGTGGCTGGTGGGTTCGAACCACCAATCTTTTGGTTAGCAGCCGATGCTTTAGCCACTATACCATCAGAGCTCCTTATACAGCAGCTACTCAGTGCGAATTCCTTTTTCCTTCCTGCTCCTGTATCACACTATTTATAGTAAAGCAATAACCCCCACTTTATTGTACTTCTCTCCTTATATATCCATCTCTGCCATGATGAGACTGTGACCAGCTTAAAAGCAGGTTGTTGTTGTTGTTGTTGTTCTTAGTGCCACTGAGTCAGACCCGACTCATGGCGACCCCTCCTTGGGTTTCTGAGGCAGTATCACTACGAAAGTAGATGGCCCCATCTTCCTTCCGAGGAGTGGCTGTGGGTTTGAGCCGCCAGCCTTCTGGTTAGCAGTCAAGTGCCTTAGGCATTCAAGTGCCTTAGGCATTATGCTACCAGAGCAGGAGGAATAGCTTAATCTATCTTTGAAATACCCTAAATAATGCCTGACACAAGTAGGGGCTTGGATGAATGTGCCTACCATGTATCCAATCTTATGCTCAGTGCTACAGAGGGGAAGAAGGTAATGCTCATGATAATGTTGAAGATAATAATAACACAGCATTTACTCCAGCTCAGGCACAATTCTAAACCTCATAAATTGACTCATTTAATCCTCATAAAAACCTGATGAAGTAGTTATTACCCTCATTTCATTGATGAGAAAACTGAGGCACAGAGAGGTTAAATAACTTGCCCAAGTCCAGAACAGGCAAATCCATAGAGAAAGAAAGTAGATTAATTGTTGCCAAGGGCTGGGGGCAATGGAAAATGAGAAGTAATTGCTAATAGGTACAGAATTTCTTTTGGTTACAACGAAAATGTTATAAAATTAGATAGAGGTGATGGTTGCACAACTCCGTGAATATACTAAAAACCCGCTGAATTGTATACTACAACAGGATGAATTTCATGGTATACAAATCACATCTCAATAAAGCACAAAGTCATGAAAGTGTCAGGCTCAGAATTCTGACCCTTAAAATCTGTGTTTTTAACCACTATTCTATACTGCCCTCAAAGAACTTAAACTCTAGTGCTATCCAGTTATTATTACTTACTTACTAAAATATGGGGGAGGGGAGATAAGGCCTAGAGTTGAAGGTTTTTAATAATGTTTAATTGAATTGAACTGAAAAACTGTAAGCTCATTTATTAATTTATTTCTTGACATCAAGGCACTTATAGTATAAAACTGTGGAGCACTTAACTCTACAGTAGTGGAGGAGCAAAGGAGCAGTTACTCATTTTTCTGAAAACAAACAAACAAAAAATACTCCTGTCTGCATAGCACTTTATATGTCCAAAATGACCTCCTGTCCACCACTACATGTGATCTTTACAAGGGTCCTATAAGGTAAAGATCCTTATCAAAGAAAGATTAATGCAAGCATCCAACGCTTTAATCTACACCTACCTATGGCAGATGGAAGGAGTACTCTAATAGTGTCCTTTTAAAGCCAAGGAAGGAAAACATATTTAACATCAGCAGTTCCCCACCAGACCCACCAGGTGTGATGAAGAAGTTCTATAATTTACTCTGCCCCAAAATAGCTCCCTCTGGCCAATTACTTCACTTAAATTCCTTCATTAAGACATTCACTCCAGGAAGGCATAATACAACATCAGTTCTTGTAACCAATGAGACAACTATCTAACCCTTGGGAAAACCAGTGAATGCAGCACGTAATCTGGGGAAGAAAACTTAAAAGGCATTTAATTGATGTAAACAAGCAACTCATTAGTGAGAGCTTAAGCACAGGAACAATGTATGACTTAGTGTCTTCTCACTGCCTTGGAGTCAGATCCGACTCATTATGACCCCTCTTTGGGCTTCCGAGGCAGTATCACTAAGGAAGTAGATTGCCCAACTTTCCTTCCAAGGAGGGGCTCTGGTGGGTTTGAACCACCAGCCTTCTGGTTAACAGTCAAATGCCTTAGGCACTATGCCACCAGAGCTTCTGTGATTTAATGTAGTAAACAAAAAATTAACAACAGTAGGAAAAGAAAAAGTACTATTTCCAATCTACTTAAAAAACAAATGAAATTCTACTAAAGGTATGAAAAACATAACCACTCACAGTATAAATTACAAAATCCCATGAGCTAACATAGAGGCTTGATGAATATGTGCTGATTGATCAAGACAGCTGTCCTGCTCTCAAGAAATTTGTAAGTAAAGGACAAATATTGTATTAGTCCATTATTGTAAAAGTTAAGGAAATGTTTATATATTGGAGGACATTTTCTTTGTTGGTTACCAGAGGTGGGAGGGAAGGGGAGGGAATGCTGTTAGATAGATAGAGATAAATATTGATTTGGGTGAAGAGAAGGGCAATGTACCAAATGTGAGTGACCAATATGGCAGCATTGAGGATGAGAAAGACATAGAGAGTTACATGGGCAGTACAAACAACAAATATGAACCCCTTTGTAAATACAATACTGAGTTGTTAATGAAAGCAAATATGGGTATAGGGACGGATAGATGGGTGAACAAGCTAAACAATTATGTATGTCTAAATGGAGAGTGTATCCAAGATCATATACAGGGTTGGCAGAATATGGCCCTCTCGAAGAGTATGAAGGGATGGACACTGGGAGGAGGTAACTATGGGGAGGAAGTGGGAGGGGATCTGCTGCATTGTAAATTTTGGTCAATGACATGAGACAAAGTATATGTGAACTGCTGTATGAAAAGTGAATTTACTCTGTAAATCTTCACCCAAATCCTAAAAAAAAAAAAAAAAAGCAAAAAAGAAATTTGTAAGTAAGAGTGATGATAAAATCAGTGCACACACAGCTATAAGGAAAAAGGGGAAAATGAGAAAAGAATATATAAATAAAAGTGCTACAGAAGAAAGTAGGCTGAAGAAATCACTTCTTACAGGAAAGGCAACACGAAAGAAGTGGCATTTTAGTTTAGTCTTAAGAATTAGAATCTTCTCAGGAAACTCTCCCAAAACATCATGATTTCTTACCTTTTAGGGAACTATTTCAGAGCTCTGTAAAATGAGTCTATAACACAATACAAAGAGCTCTGATCTTGTTTAAATACCTTAATGAAGTTCTGTCTCTGTCCTTTACCAGCTGTTACTTCAAAAATGTTATCTAACTTCCCGGATCTCAATTTCTTCATTGGTAAAGTGGGGACTAATACCACTGACTTTACTGGATTTTTGAAAGAGTTAAATGAGATAAATGGTTGAGAAAGTGCCTGATAAAGCATTTAAAAGATGTTAAGAGACTGATAGTAACAAATCTAAAATTAATATCCTTACATACATAGTTTGGGCAGACAATATTCCTACATATGTATTTGTATGTGCCATAAAAATGTCCATATGCAGTTTAATAACAAGAGTTAAAGATAGGATAACTTCTTAGCCACGAACAAACCTGCGGGCTGGGGACCATGGTCACGAGGGACAGACATTAAGCTCAATTGGTACAACATGGTATACAAAAATATTGTTCTACATCTTACTTCGGTGAGTAGTGACTGGGGTCTTAAAAGCTTGTGAGTGGCCATCTAAGTGGCAACTACTAGTCTCTCTTTGCCTGAAGCCAAGAAGAGTGAAGAAAGTCAAAGACACATAGAAACAGTCCAAAGGACTAATAGACCATGAGAACTTCAATCTGTATGACCCAGACACCAGAAGAGCTAGATGGTGCCCAGCTACCAATGCCAACCACCTGGAAAGGGATCAAAATTGGAAATCCTGTAGAGTGGGAGAAAAACGTGGAACAAAACCCAAAATCCTAAAAAAGGCCAGGCTTACTAGTCTGATAGAGACTGGTGAAACCCCCAAGACTATGACCCCGAATCACCCTTCCAGCCTGGAAATGATCTTACCCCAGAGGCTTAACTCTCAGCCAGACAAAAGACAGGCCTATGAGCTGAACACCTGCACCAGGGAGATGTACTCCTTAGAACAATCAGCCATGGGAGATCAAAAGGGCAGCATTTGCACAAGGAGAAATGTAGGGAGGCAGGAATGCGTAGGCAAGAAGGACATAGGGAAAGGGTAACCCCAAGGAAGAAGTGGTAGGTAAGACATTACACTATGAGTAATGTAACCAGTATCACAAAACTAAATATGTATATTGACTATTGAATGTAAAATGAATCTGCTTTGTAAAATTTCACCCAAATCACAATAAAAATTTATAAAAATAAAATTAATAACCCTGTGAATACATCTTACCATTTCTATGCCATGAAAGAATGCTGTTGTTGCTGTTATTTGCCATCAAGTTGGACCCGACTCATAGTGACCCCTTCTTGGGTTTCCAAAACAGTATCACTACAGAAGTCGATTGCCCAACCTTCCTTCTGAGGAGTACCTGGTGGGTTTGAACCACCAGCCTTCTGGTTAGCAGTCAAGTGCCTTAGGCACTACACTACCAGAGCTCCTTATGAAAGAATAGGCTTAAGTAATCTTTAATTTTTAAATTTTTGCTGGAATTGAACATCATTACATTTCCAATAAATGTTCCAAACTCTAAACTCAATTAAGTTTTACTTTTAAATATAGATTTTTCACCCCCTTCTCTAGGCTTCTATTATATTTTCATGTCCGTCTCCCCTAATAGACTTTTGAGTACCTCTGGGGCAGAGGTCATGGACAATTCACCTTTATGTCAATGCCTAGGGCATTGCCTGGTGAGTCTATAAATAAATCAATGGGCCTCTCGTACTTCAAGTTTTCTCTGAATAAATGATAGAAAATCCTTTATTCATTCATCCAACAAGTGCCTACTATGTGCCTGGCACTGTGAGAAGCAATAATGAACAAAGCAGACATGACTCCTGACCTAACAGACTTTACTGTCTAGTGGGGAAGACAAGTATGGAAAAGATAATTTAAGTATGCTGATAAATTACTAAGAAAAAAAAAATACAGATTGCTTCAGGAACTTAAAGTAGGCAACATTATGGAGTCACACAAAATTTATAGCTGCAAGGCACCTTCAAGGTCAGAGTTCACTTTTTTTTTTTTAAAGAAACTGAGCAGTAAATAATATCCTCCCATCTTTACTCCCACCTACGCACCCACCCCCACCTCAAGCAGCTAGTCGCAAACCCAGGTTACCTGACTGCTAGAGGCTATTGCTCTTTTTGGGAGCTCTGGTAGCATAGTGCCTAAGGCACCTGACTGCTAACCAGAAGGCTGGCGGTTCAAATCCACCAGCCACTCCTTGGAAGGAAGGTTGGGCAATCTACTTCCATAGTGATACTGCCTTGGCAACCCAAGGAGGGGGTCACTATGAGTCGGGTCCGACTCGATGGCACATAACAACAACAACATTGCTCTTTTTACTAGGCTAATTCATAGATTTCTAAGTCCATCAGAAATTGGTGCTATATTATTAACAATTAAAGAACACTGTGTAATTAAGAGGGTGAACCTTACACATATCATGATGGATTGTGCTTGCCCATTAGTTCTCTGAATCTACACTCCTACCTAGAATGTGGAAATAAATATTTCTAAACCCTGTAGGGAGTGAGGGAAAAAAAACAACTCAGAAGTACATACTACACCTCACGATCTTGGTCTCTGCTTGTTGTTATATGCCATCAAGTCAGAATCGACACCTCCTTGGGTTTCCGAGGCAGTATTACTACGGAAGTAGATTGCCCAACCTTCCTTCTGAGGAGTGGCTGGTGGGTTTGAACCGCCAACAACAACATGACTTTGAGTGTTTTTTTGTTTTTTGTTTTTTTTTTTAATATGAAGGTAGATAGTGTAGCTTTTCAAAGTTAAGCCATTCGTATTAGGATAGCTTACAAAAGTAGAGACTGGGAACCATTCCTTTCAGGATAGGTCACAACTCAAAAGCAAATGCCTATATCAAAAGGACTGTGGGTGGGGTTTAGGAAAGAGCTCTGGTGGCATAGTCAGTCTCAACTTACATAAAGATTTACACCCTTGAAAACCCAATGGGGGTTGCGATGAGTTGGAACTGACTCTGTGGTAGGTGACTCAGGTTTTTTGGGAGGCAGGAATAAAGGCTCGCCGATTTGCTATTGCATTCCCAGTGCCTTACATGAGTCTTGACACCTAATAGGTACTCAAATATATTCACTGGACGTCTGAGTGAATGGAGTAATCTCTTAAACTTTGATAGGTTTTCTTTATTATTAGTGACAGAACCAGGACGTGAATCCCTCCCTGCTTGTACTCTCTACACAAAAATAGTATTTAAAAAAAAAAAAAAAACCCTCTGCCATCAAGTCAATTCTGAGTCACAGCGACCCCCACTGCGTTTCCAAGGCAGTAAATCTTTACAGAAACAGATCTTCCCATCTCCCATCCACAGACTGGTTAGTGGGTTTAAACCACCAACCTTCTGGTTAGCAGACAAATGCCTTAGGCACTGTGCCACCAGAGCTCCTTCACAAATAGCATACATCTCTGTAATAGAGTTGCAGCCCTTTCTTTCCCTGGGAGATGATATCCAATACGTACCCAGCTAGGAATAATCTTTTGAGATAGATTGTATTTTCCAAAGATGGTCACAGTATCTTCCATCCTACATGCTCTTCTACAATTTGATCTTGCACAGCCCCAGTAAGTAGTAGAGCCTAATTCTCCTCCCCTTGAATCTGGTCTAGGCTGCTCTTATGATATACTTCTAACCAACAGAAAGAATGTAGCAGAAGTGATGCTGCGTAACTTCTGAAGCTACATCAAAAACGGCATGCAGCTTTTGCCTGGTTCTGTTGGGATGCTCCCGAGAAAGCATCTATGGGGAAAAAAATGTTAAAGATGTTCCTTCCTACATTTAGACTTTCAACAAACATTTGTTAAGAGTTCCTATTGCGTGCCAGGCTCCAGACATTGTGTTAGCCACTGAAATGCAATAATGAACCACTCAGCTGCTGCCCCAGCCTCACAGAGTTTACACTGTAAACGAAAAAAGAGATGAAAGGCATGTGGAACAGACTACTAGATCCTATAAGTGCAACTTTTAAGAGAATCTCACAGGAAAAAAAAAAAAAAAAACCTCAGAGACTTGCTGGAGAATGACAAGTCAAGAAAGGACACTCCAAGGCCATGACATTTAAATAAGCTGTAACAAAGGAGGAGTTAGCCGTATTGGAGGAAAGGGCAGGGAAACACTTGAAGAAAAAGAAACAGTAGGAGCAAAGGTACTGAAGCAGAAAAGAACTTGGCAAGCAATCAGAGGAACTAAGAAATGAGTGTGGCTGGAACAGAGTGAACAAAGGCAAGAATGGTACAAGGATCAGAGCATAGATTTTTGAAGTAATAATGTTGGGTTAACCATAGGTCAGTGAGTGTGGCTTATCAGCAGATTCACCTCTTAAAATTATAATTTAAATATTATTATAAAGTCAGTTTTAAATAACTTCAGATATAAAACAAAAGAACTCAAGTAATAAATGCTGATCTGAATAATGTAGAACTAGATGTAGTTACAAGCACATCATGCAAAAATGGGAATGTTTCCAAGACAAAGGAACATATGGTTTGAAGGCCATCCTGTAATTAACCTCTTCAGAATTTCAGGACACAGAAAGACAGAAGTGACTTTTTCATTGCTTCATTAATGGTGTATTTCATAAATCATACCTGGTATTACTGTTTGACCTAGTTTCTTTAGCAGTTATCTCAAAATGTTTCACTGAAATCATAATCCTTAAATAGGGAGGATGATCAAGCCTGTCACCAAAGGATGCCTTGTCTAAAAAGCAGCTTATTCCTTTTATAGAATTCAGAACATCAATATGGCTTTCTGCATACCCTACCAGTTTTGTCCTCTCTTTCAGGTGTCAAATCCATGAAAAAGAAGAAATGGATTTACACATTATTTCATACTACTGTCAAACATCTGTCAGAGAACCCAAAGATAACTGAAATAATCTTTACTGATAATAGCTCTCAAGAAACCCCCTCATGAACATTTACATTACGTAGATACACTCCTTGGAGAGAACAATCATGGGAGAATAGAAGGGCTGTGTATGCACAGGGAAACAGCTCAGGGGGCAGGAGGGAAGGACACAGGGAAGAGATAACTATGGGGAGGAAGTGGGAGGGGAGCTGTTGCATTGTGGGAAATTGTAATCAATGTCATGAGACAAAGTATACGTGAGCTGCTGTGTGGAAAGTGAATTTGCTCTGTAAATTTTCACCCAAATCAAAATTTGAAAAAAGAAAAGAAACCCCCTCATGTGGCCTGGGACCTCCCAACAAGTACTACCTTGTTCTGGTTACCTAGTGCCACTCTGACAAGAATATACCACAAATCAGATGGCTTGAACAAACAGGAGTTTATTCTCTTACAGTTAGGGAAGCTAGAAGTCCAAGTTCAAAGTGCCAAGCTCTAGGGGTTATGAAAGCCCCTTGACCTTGGGCTTCAGCTCTGCCTCCTGCTTCCGGCCCACTGAAGCTAGAGGCATCTCTTCACTTAGGCAGCCACTGGCTGCTGAGGCTAACAAGCCCAACGTTTACAAATAAAATGGCACAGTCCCAATGTTACCAAACCACACTGCAGGCCTTTAATTCAAGTCCATTGAAAGTTCCAAGGTCAGCAGAGCATAGAAGGCTGCTGAACAACCCAACGGCAATATGCAGGGTCCAAGCGTGCCATAGGCTAGAGACCATTCCCAAAGTTGTTTCTTATATATGGGCAGCAGACCACACACCCAAAGGCAAACTACTCAGCTGCTCACAGGAGATTCCACCATGGCGCTGATTACCAGTCTCACCATGGGGAATACTACATCCAGCTGCCCAGCCACTCAACCAGGCCTAGCGACCTTGACCCACAAACTTAACCACCACATACCTTATAGCAAGGCTTTCTTCCTTTGGCGTAGTAGACTGTCTCTTAACACTGGCTGAAACTAGTATTCCAAGTAATAGATGAACTGATAAAATTTTATTATGGTGCAGTAGTTTCAGTAATTTTATGTGTCATTATTTTAATAGTAAGACTAATTTTAGTCTTATAACTTAAAAGAATGGGTGGTTTCTTTTACATGTGTAACTTAGCCTATGAATATTGATTACTCTTATTAAGAGCCACAATCATATCTAGTTAGACCAATCAAAGAAGGAGCCCTTTGACCCTCTTTCCAGAGCAGTCTGACTAACAGGACATGTACCCTGTACTGCTGTGGGTAATATTGTTGCAACAACTGTGTAACTCTCTAAAAGGATTATTCCTCAGGGACAAGAGAGCTGAGAGATCACCTACACCTATCTACCCTCTGCTCATGGGTACCTGATGAGGCTAAGCCCCTCCCCCTTCTCCACTGAGCCCAGGGATGACAGGAGATAAAAATAAAATTCTGCTCATTTTTGCTCATATCTGCTCTGGGGGCAATAGGGGGAAATAACTGCTCTTAAAAACTAGGAGATTAGTGAATAAAACAACCATGGATGTAATAGCCAAAAGCAAACAAAACCCAAGGATCTTCCAGCTAATGTCTGTGGACAAAAATGCTTTAATAGTAGTAACAATGGGAACGGTGATAACCTAGTAGTTGAGGTAAACCACTGACTCATTCTGAGGCTTTCACCCTGGGTTTAAATCTTGGAGTTGGTATATAAGGGCAAAGAATGAATTCCCAACACTAGATAATGAGATTCCTCACTGACAATAAAATTCTCATACATGAGAGATGAGTGATAAAATCACTTGCTGAAGTGATCCAAAGGACTATCTAGGGCACAGAAAATCTATGAACACTGGAGTTCAAAACGGAGTTCCTGGATGACACAAACAGTTAAGTGCTCAACTAGCAGTTCAAACCCACCAAAAGGCACTTTGGAAAACAGGCCTGGCAATCTGCTTGAGAATCCTATGGAGCAGTTCTACTCTGTATACACGAAGATGCCATGAGTCTAAATCAACTCAACAGGAACTAACAGAATTCAACAAAAGTGGCAAGAAAGGAATTCTGGGGGAAGTTGAAAGTAAAGCTTAAAAACAAAGGAATCTTTTCCGCTAAAAGGAGAAAAAATCATAATAGTGGACCAATAGCCTGCATTCAGATCCTTTGACTTTACTCTCTTATGACAGAGGTGTTTTAGCAGAGATCAACAATTGATTTTTAAACTGAAGAGTTTAGATGATGTAGAATTAGATGAATGAAGAGTATAGATACATGTAATTCTAACAAAAGAGCTATCCCTAGTTCATCAAAAGGAAAAACAATGGACATGGCTGGTGACCTAGCATTAGGAAAGCAGTTTTATGGTAATTTTATTGCCTCAGCATCAGCTACTCATATTTGCTATGTCAAGCACTCTGCAGTTTTCCACACGCAGATTTAGTATCAGCCAATATAAGAAATATTGAGGGGAGAGGGTTCTGGCAAGATGGCGGACTAGGCAGAAAGACTGCACAGATGCTCTTCAACAAAGAAAAGGGAAACCAATTAACACAGACACAGAAGATAATCCTTTACCCCTGAGCCTTGAAGAGAAGGATATAGAAGTGAACAAAACCCCAGCTAGCAGAAGAACTGGTGTGAAAATACCGAAAAAGGAGACATATGGAGCTGCGGTGTGGCAGCGATCCTGAGCAATCCTGATGGCACAGACCCTTGGAGATTCCCAAGTGGTGGGAGGACTTAAGAATTAACCTAAAAATCGCCCTGCTAGCCAGGGACTGCACGGAGGACTGCGCATGGTGGCTGGGGAACAAACGGAGAAGGTGAAGAGAAAGGTGGGCTGAGCTGTGGACTTTTGCCGGTCTGGAGGACACTGCCATTTTGTAGGTTTAAAAAGTGGCTTGACTATTTTGGATATTTAAAGAGACAGTGCTCTCGCAGATTCCTGTGGTGGTAGGACTTAAGAATTAACCTAAAAATCACCCT
>NW_006921661.1:8197368-8221365 GCF_000298275.1 Orycteropus afer afer | reverse complement strand
ATGATGGGCTCAAGTATAGCAGGGATTGTGGGGCTGGCGCGGGATCGGGCAGTGTTTCGTTCTGCTGTGCATGGGGTCGCTATGAGTTGGAAACGACTCGACAGCACTTAACAACAACAACAACAAAGGCAATCAATTTCAACTTTTAGCTCTTTTGGTATTTATGTCTTTATTTCCAAATAATATACTGGCATTTTGTGTTTTCAATTTTAGTCACTATTTATTGTCTTCCTGTGATGTGAATTTCTCTTGCATACCATTATCATCACTTCTAACAAACACATCCACACACTTCCTTTCCACCAAGAGTCACATCACAATATTTAGTTAAATTAATATTTAGGGTACATCCATACCACTAAATACCACTCAGCAATAAAAAGGAATCAACCATTGATACATGCAACTTTGGATGGATCTCAAAAGCATTATGTTGAGTAAAAAAGACCAATCTTAAATGACTGTTATTTATGTAACATTTTTGAAATGACAAAACTATAGAGATGAGGAGATGGTGGTGGGGAGGGGGTGAGTATGATGGACTACAAAGGTGTGCATGAAAGATCTTTGTAGTGATAAAATATTCTGTATTTTGATTGCGGTGGTGGTGGCTACACATCTTGTACCAATGTCAATTTCTTAGGGGTTTAATACTGCATCATAGTTATGCAAAACACAACCACTGGGAAAAACTGGATAAACGGTATACAGGACTTCTCTGTACTATCTTCCTGTAAATCTGTAATTTTTAAATTTTCTATAAATCTATTATTTTTAATTTAAAAAAAATTAATATTCAAAGTTTACCTTATAATTATTTACACACCTGAGTCACATAGTATATTATGACTGTATTGCCTTTCTTGGACAACTAGAATCCAACACAATACTAAAAAAGCAAGCAAGTAAACCCAATGAAGCACAGTTCTACTCTGACACACACAAAGTCACCACAATGAGCCAGGAATTGACTCGGAAGGTAGAGAAGAGCAAAGTAAGTGTATCAGTGATGTTCACTAATGTGTTATATGGAAACAATCCACATGTCTATCTTAAAAGGAAAAGTTTAATAAAACTATGGCACAACCATACTACAGAATACTGTACATCATTAAAAAGGAGACAGGTCTGTATGCTCTGACACTGAAATCACCAAGACATATTTTCAGATGATAAAAGTAAATTGCCGATTACATTTAGTATAAGCCCACTTATGTTTAAAAAAAAAAAAAAAATACACACACACACACAAAGACCAGAGGCAATAGCATGGTGAGTGAGCATTCCGTAGTGCCACTTACTACCTGTATAATTTTAGGCAACTGTGCTTCAGTTTACTTATCTGTGAAAAAAAGGAATAATAATAGCACTTTCAAGTTCTTAAAACATTGCCTGGCACATAGTAAGCAATGTATTAGTGTTAGCTGCTACCATTATTAATATTTATAAGTATACACATGCATAGAAAGAAGACTGGAAGGATACATAACAAGATGTTAACAGTGGTTATCACTGGTATCATCCACTAGGGTGACTATAATCAAACAGATACAGTCAAATGTTAGAGAATGTCTTAGTTCTCTAGTGCAGCTATAACAGAAATACCACGAGCAGATGGCTTTAACAAACAGGAACTTATTCTTTTACAGTTTACAAGGCTAGAAGTCCAAATTCAGAGTGCTGGCTCTAAGGGCTGGGTGAAGGCCCCTCAACCTTGGGCTTCAGCTCTACCTCTTATTCCAGACCCAATGGAGCTGAAGGCATCTCCTAACTCACACAGCTGCTGAAGGTGACGAACTCAAGGTCAGCAAGTAAAATGGAACAATCCCAAGATCAGCAGGCAACACAGCAGGCCACTGGTTTAAGTCCAGGAATTGGAGATGAAAGCTCAGCCATATGCAGGATCCCAAATGTCCCAAAAGCCAGGGATGTTTCTCAAAGCTTCTCCATATATTCTGGAAGCAGATCACACCCCAAAGACAATGCCCCTTCAACTGATTAGGGGCTCACAGCAGATTCCACCATGGAGGTGATTACAATCTCATTATGGTGAATAACTACATCTAGCTGCCAAGCCACTCAAACCCACAGCCCAGCCAAGCTGAAACACAACCTTAACTACTACAGCGATGATGTAGAGAAATTGAAACCCTCATTCGCTACTGGTGGGACTGTAAAATGCCACTGTTCCTCAAAAGATTAAACACAGAATTACCATAAGACCCATTAATTCCACTCCTAGGTATATATATCCAAGAGAACTGAAAACATATGCCCACATAAAAACCTGTATATAAATGCTCCTAACAGCATTCTTCATAATAGCCAAATAGTTGTAAGAATCCAATGTCCATCAACTGATGAGTGGATAAATAAGATAGAGTATTTTCATACAACGAAATATTACCAGTAATAAAAAGGAATGAAGTACTAATAACACGCTACAACATGGATGGATGCACTTTGAAAATATTATGCTAAATGAAAGAAGCCAGTCACAAAAGACCACATATTACATGACTGCTTATAAGAAATGTCCAAAAAAAGGTAAATCCATAGAGGCAGAAAGTGGATTAGTGGTTGCCAGGGGTTAGGTGGGTATGAAGAAATGCTAATATGTACAGTTTCTTTTAGTTATGTTCTAAAATTAGAGAGTGGCAATGACTATACAACTCTGTGAACAAAAGGGTATACTTTACAGTATATATATTATGTCTCAATAAAGGTGGTATTTAAAAAAAGAAAAGTGAAGAAGGATTCCAGTGAAGTACTCTTTTTCACCTATGAGAGTTTATCTCAATAATATAAAGGGCCTTCTTTCTCCTGAGTCTTAGTTCTAGCCCTACTATTGACTTGCTTATGATTGAACAGGTTACCTTCCCTTCTCTGGGCCCCCATTTCCTCATCTGTTTTTTTTTTTTTTTAAATGTGTTAAGTGTATGTAATATTTATCTCACAGGAATGTTATGAAGAAAAAAAATGCAACACTAGAAGAAATCTAGGTCTAGTTTCACATTACGACTTTAAACAAGTCCTCTAATCTCTGTTCAGCATTTCAAGACCTCTGTGGAGTCTACAATTCTATGAGAAAAAGGAAGAGAAATGAAATCCTTGAACTGAAACAGATGGAAATCATACCTGCAGGTTCTCAGGTATGAAGCAGTTGGCAGATCATAGCTTAATTTTGCAGAGACATCAGTTTACTGGTTTATAATTTTTTTATTATTTGCCAACCTCCCCTTTGGCTTTTATCAAAGAAATAGCAAAATAATAGCATGACCACATCTCCTTAAAGGCCTCTGACAAACCCTTCTTAGTTTTGAATCACACAGCCCAGCCTTTACAATCCACTTTCTTCTCTATAGTGAGCAACTTGGAACAGCAGAAACAAGACTACTTGGGAAGATACCGGAGCATGTGGCTGGCCAAAATCCACAAGGGAAAGGGGGCTGGGTGCAGGAAACAGGACTGCTTGGGTGCAAGGAAACAGGATTGCTTGGGAAGGAATGACTCCATTGTTCTGTCCGGAGACATGCTGGTAAGAGAAAGAACACTAGCAGACGAAGTAAACTGTCCCTAAAGGAAATGACAAGAGTTCCTACTGAAACAATTAATCAATATTTATTAAGCCCTGTCCCATCCATAGGAACTATTCTACCCTCAGGGGGTCTTCTCCTTTGGATTTCCTAAATCAATCATCACTGTTGTACTGCTGGTGGTGGTTGTCATGGATTCCAACTAATGGTACCACGTGTGTACAGCAGAACTGCTCCATAGGGGTTTTTGTTTTGTTTTGTTAAATTTTGTTATGCTTTAGGTGAAAGTTTATATACCAAATTAGTTTTCTATTCAGTTATTCATACACAAATTGTCCCATGGCATTGGTTGCAATCTCCACAATGTGTCATCCATACAGTTTTCAAGGCTATATGACCTTCTGGAAGCAGATCATCAGGCCTGTCTTCTCAGGCACCACTGGATGGGTTCGAACCACCAATCTGCTGGCTGATAGTCAAGCACTTAACCATTTGTGCCTCCCAGAGACTCCTAGTCACTTATTTAGCACTTCCTGTTGTTAGGAGCCATTGATTCAATCCCAATTCATAGCAACCCAATGTGAGAGAACTGCCCCATGGGTTTCCTAGGCTGTGATCTTTACAGTAGAAGATCACTGGGGCTTTTCTCCCATGCAGCCAATGGGTGGGTTCAAACTACTAACCTGCTTAGCAGCCAAACGCTTAACCATTGCACTACCAGGCCTCCTTATTTAGCACTTAACATACTCAAATACTATGTGCCAGGCACTTTACTAGACACTTTCATTTATATTATTCCATTTCTTCTCAAACCAACCTACTGTTGAGGAATTACTGCCTACATTTTCCAGACACATAATCTGAGGTCCAGGGAAATTAACAGATTTACCCAAAATCATCATCATGGTTCACTATTATTGTCATTGTAACTATTTACCATTACTCTCATTTTAATGAGGAGAAAACCAAGGTTCAGAAGGGATAACTAACTATTAAACAGCAGAATGGGGTTTTACCCCCACGTGGTTCTAGCAAAGCCCTGACTAATTTCACTATACCACATTCAATGCCTTTCCTCTTCTATGTTGAACTACAAAATCAAAGTAAGATTTCAACTTCAATGAGTATGCAGTTAAAAATAAATAACACATGCAAACTCCTTTTCCAGTTCCTTTCAAAGAACAATGTCATCACTTATGAAAAGCAGTTAAACAGCACTGTTTACAGCCAGGAAAAGTCAAGGGGAGGATGACTGTCCTAAGATTTCCTAGTCAAAGACAGTACCAAAAGGGAAACTAAGGGAAAATGGTGTTGATCCAATGGCTTCTCACTCTTATGACAAAATCACACTGCCAAGAATAATCTCAGTGGCCATCTCAGTAGGTAATCACAAAATAACCAGATGAAAGACTTGATTAGCAAATTCTAACATCAACAAATGCCTTTTATGTAATGCTTGTCTTGGAACAGTATCTCTCCCTAGCCATATGCAATACTATGACCCTTCAAGCAATGAGGCAGACAGGCATCTGGGTTCCCGAACTGCCCGGCTGATGATCTGAGAAAGGAATAACTGACTACCAAATCTAAATGATTGATTTAGAGGCTTTATGTGTGTTGGCCTAGAAGCAACAAATACTCTAACCTCATAAATTCTGTTTCCTAATAATAGTTAAACGGTCTATTTAGCCTCCACAGCGACCCCTCCTTAGGTTTCCAAGGCAGTATTACTACAGAAGTAGATTGCCCAACCTTCCTTCCGAGGAGTGGCTGGGGGGTTTAAACCATCAGCCTTCTGGTTAGCAGACAAATGCCTTAGGCACTAAGCCACCAGAGCTCCCTATCTAGCCTCAGCCTCAGTAAAAGGAAAGAAACCTAGAGGAACAAGAGAACAAAGGCTTAATGTTGCAGGGAATGTATCAGAATTCTTTTGTGAGCTGTTAATGTGGGATTTAAAAAGTAAATAATACCGAGCTCCCAGATAACAACTGCTTCACAAATCAGGTGTCTGAAGCTCAGGCTCAAATTGGCTTATTTAAAGGCCAATTATTAGCACACACTAACACTGCAGCCTTGCAAGTGCTGCTATGTGGCTCTGTTGTTACCTGTCCCACCCTAAATGGCCCAAAAAAGAAAACAATTCCATAGATTTTTGCCACCAGCTAAGAAAAACTTTGTATTTGCCCTCATAACCTGGGAGAACTGGAGAGTGCTGCACTGTTCAAATTCAGAAGAGCCAAACGTGAGCTCATATCCTAGCTATTCTACTTACTAGCTGTATTAACTTTGGTCAAGCCCCTCGACCTTTCTGAGCCTCAGTTTCTGCATCTGGAAAATGGGCAAAATATAATGTAGTACGATGATGAAATGAACTAAGTACATGGTACATATTTCCCTGCTCTGGTGGCATGGTGCCTAAGGCATCTGACCACTAACCTGAAGGATGGTGGTTTAAACCCACCAACTACTCCTTGGAAGGAAGACTGGGCAATCTACTTCCGTACAGATATTGCCTCGGAAACCCAAGGAGGGGTCGCTATGAGTCAGATCCGACACAATGGCTGAGTTTTTGGTTTTTGCCTTTCTGAGGCATGCATACATTTGTGTACATACACTTGTATACAAACTATTTACACTAGATTTCAGATTATCAATGTTTAGAAAAGGGGATGTTTCATTTCATAGAATATATGAATATTAACAGTAGAATGTTCTCCTTGTCTTTACTCTAGTATGTAACACACGAGATTATGCACATGATAGACACAAGACAAATGACATTCCATAAAGTTTTACCTTACAGAGTAATAGAGCTGCTAGGGAGGATGTCTAGTCCTGCTCCCAACCCTTCCAAGAATGAGACTTAAGCCAACCTACAGAAACACCTAAATTTCCCTATTTTAGAGCAACATTCCTTCATTCAAAAAATAATTTACTGAGCAACTCTTTAGTGTCAGGCTCCATCTGGGGCAATGCAGATAATGACAAAACAGACGTGACTCCAGCCACCATCAAGCTCATGCTACAACAAGGAAGACAGATATTAACGCAGACAATTACAACATACCAAGCCAAACTCGTTGACACTTAGTCAATTCCCACTCATAGCGACCGTGTAAAACAGAGAACTGCTCTATAGGGTTTTCAAGGCTGTAATCTTTACAGGAGACAACCGTTACATCTTTCTCCCACTGAGCAACTGGTAGGTTCAAACTGCTGACCTTTCCATTAGCAGCTGAGTGCTTTAACCACTGTACCACTAAGGCTCCTAATTACAATGCAGAAGTTCATAATGATTGCCTCACAGCTCCAAACCAATTATTCAATGCCCTACTCTGTGCAACATGGATTGGATTCTGCAGGCCACATTCTTCCTTTCCCAGATGACTTCATTTTGGTTTGGTCAATAGAAGGTGCTGGAGGGAAACGAAAGGGGTAGGAGAAGAAGAAGGGGCTTTTTTCCCTTTTTTACAGTGTTCTGTTTTCTGTAAGGGAGCTCTGGTGGCATAGTACCTAAGTCATTTCACTGCTAATCAGAGGCTGGCAGTTCAAACCCACCAACCACTCCTCGGAAGGAAGGCTGAACAATCTACTTCCGTAGTGATACTGCCTCGGAAACCCAAGGAGGTATCTCTATGAGTCGGATCCTACTGGACGGCAGTGAGTTTGGTTTGATTTAGTTTTCCATAAGGAAGCAAGGAGATCAGCATGGGAGATTTCACCACAGTAGCTCTCAAGGTTCTGAAGCTACTGTCCTCTAGCTGGTCCCTTCTTCACCACAGCAACAATTAGTATGTTCCTACCACAGGCATACACTCTTCTCAGAGTTCTTGGAGCTCTCTTCTAAGCTCTTAAATTCCTTCCTTGTTCACTTTTCTTTCAGCCTAGGGATGGTAATCATTTTCTTCAGTTACTACCAATATTACATATTTGAGTTCTCTTTCATTTCTTTTAGTAGTTAACTACCTTTTACCTAGTTAACAATTCTTCTATTGAACTTTACCTCAAATTATTGGTGTGGTTTCTCTCTCTTCAACTGGACTTTGACAGATATATACAGAACAAATGCTAAGATACTGATCAGTGAATATGGCCTCCATATTTTACAGGCAAGAAAACTGTGGAGTTCCAAAAATTGTAAGTGATCTGCCCAAGGCCACACAGTGGTAGAAATGGGACTAAAATTCCTGTATCCTGATTCTATCAATAAATAATCAACACCAATACTGTGCCCAGGCCCTCTGTTGGCTGCTAAAAAAAAAAAAAAACAACTATACCAAATCCCTGCCCTCAAGACTCCACCAGCTAGCAGGGGAGACAGACACCCAGAAACAAGAGAGTTCTACACCACGGTGACAAGCTAAGACAAAGAAAAAGGGAATCACTAGCTCTATCTGAGAGGGTCAGAGAAGAATTCTCAGAGGTTCTCATTTCACCACACTTTACTCCCCAAACTGAGTTATTCCTGAGCTGAACAGAAGGTTAAATAGCCTCAAAATAAACCTTTAACCAAGGCCTAGAAAAAACAAATAAACAAACAATAAGCCTTCACTCTGGGCATAACCGAAAAAGCACTAATGGTGAATCATTCAAGAAAAGAAGCATTACAGAAACAAATTACGGATGAACACCTGTCAATATTATCTTAGGAGCTGAAGTACACTGGCTCACAAAGGGCATCAGAACTCTGGAAAACAGAGGTATCAGACAGGCCAGAGCAGCTATGAAGGTTCTGTACGCAACGCAACAAACACAACCACTGCCGTGGAGTCGGATTCGACTCACAGCAACTCCTCCTTGGGTTTCCGAAGCTGTATCTCTATGGAAGTAGATTGCCCAACCTTCCTTCCAAGAAGTGGCTGATGGGTTTGAACCACCAACCTTCTGGTTAGCAGTCAAATTTGCCTTAGGCATTACGCCACCAGAGCTCCCAGGCTACTAGGTGCCAAGGGAAGGCTAGCAAGACTGGAGAGGGGAGGCATCCTGTTTTAAAGAGCACTTGCATACAAGGAAGAACAGATCTATAGTAAGCATAGGGTAACAGAAGAGTCATTGAGAGCAGTGGATCAGACAGAAGGCCTAGTTTACTTTATGCTCCAGTTCTAAGTGAAATGAGCTTCTCACTGCTCCTCTGAAACAAGCTCTTCCATATTTCTGAGAGTTTGTATATACTGCTTACAATGCCCTTCATCCTCTGTCTAAAGATCTGGCCTACCCTTAAAGACACAAATCAATCATCACCTGCACTGTTAAAACCCAAACCAAACCCACTGCCAGAGTCCATTCTTATAGCAACCCTTTAGAATAGAGAAGAAATGCCCCATACAACTTCCAAGGTTGTTAAATCTTTACAGAAGCAGTGTGCCTCATCTTTCTGTGTCCCACAGAGTGGCGGGTGGGTTCAAACCAATGATCTTTTGTTAGCAGCTGAATGCTTAAACCACTGTACCACCAGAGTTCCTCTTCACTGTTACGCTTTCTCCAATCACTCCCCTTATCCTTGACCTGGACAGAATTCATCATTCTCTATTCAGTGCTCTTTGCATATCTCAATTACAGCATTACTTACACTGTAAGGAAATTATTTGTTTCGGTCTCTTCCCCAAGTAGACCATGAGATCCCTAGGCAGGAACTATTATTCCCCAATGTCCATTATTATCCCTAGTACACAGCAGGAGCTCAATAAATGTATACAGAATTGTTCTACTGAAATGGCTAAATAAACTCAGCCTTTAAGCCTAAGAATGAGTGGATCTTAGAGTCCTAACATTTTCTAATACATAAAGAATCTCTCCCGTGGTCTGCGACATGAGGCTGTATTAGAAACCCAGTAAGTATTTCTACTTGAGAGCTTAAGTATTTCCTTGTGCCAAATTGGCAATGCAACTATGTATCTTATGTGCTTCCACTAAAGGAATTAAATTTGTTGCAAATCCAAACACAATAGTTCTTTATCCTCCTCCTTCACATAAATTGGACAAATAGATGGAGAATTTCAATTAAGTGAACAATACCAAGAAACAGGACTTAGCTGTTTACTAACAGTTCAAACCACTGCTATCTAATATCCATGTGGCTGGCATACTATCTGTTTAGGTAGTTCATCCAGATTTAAGGAGAAAGTATCACATACTGCAATCAGAGACAAGGATTTAAAGTCAAATGAAAAGAACTAGGTCCCACTTCTGCCACTATTTATTTTGCTGTGTGATCTTGGACAAGTCATTTAATCTCTCTGAGCTTCAATTCCTCCAGCAGGGAGACAAGGACAATTCTATCTGTCTCACTGGAAGAATCAAATGAAGACTAGAGGATACTTCTTTGCACTGTACTCTGAACTTATGAATTTGACCCTTGCTGTAGAAAACTACATACAAAGAAATAGAACAGAGAAAAGACAGAGCACTAGGGCTTGAGTCAGACAACCTGAGACTGGTCCCAGCTCTACCCTCAATTATGTGATCTAAGCAAGTCAATTAATCTCTCTGAACCTCAAGTTGCCCTATCTACAAGCCAGGAATAATCCTACCTGCCCTATTTACTGTACAGAATCACTGTGAAGCTTAAAATGAAAATGAGATGATGGATGAAAAGCATTTTACTTGACAAACTACAAAGTTTTATCATAATACCTCACTTGTATGGAATTCTGCAATCCAATAACCTTGTCTTTCTGGAACACAAGGACAACCTGGAAGTAAGCCAAAAAGGCCTCTTAAAAGCCAAAATCACTGTCTTTAATTCCTCACACTTAGCTAGTAAGAGAGTCCCTGGAGCCTCATTCTTCCTTTAAAAACACTCCTAATAAACTTGTTAGGGAGCATCACCCATAGTAGGTGAGAAATGACAAAGTAAAAAAGAGAACAAAATTCTCTGTTGTGTTTCTAAACAAATAGCATGAAGAAAGGCAAAAAGTTAATCAAAAAGTCAAAAACAATCGCAAGAATGTGAAAAGCATAGCAGTTGTTGAAAGCTACTGATAGAAGAGATTTGGGGATCCAAAAGAAAAATTATCTGAAAGAAAGCATAAGTATAATAATTATGCATGTCTTGGCCAAGGTCTATCAATGACTTAAATATTTAACTATCAGATTAGATAAACATATGCCATCAACCTGACAATAAATAATTATTTCCAGACTCAATGATTTGTTTTACTGATGACTATTCATTTCATTGCGAGCTCTGGTAGCGTAGTGCCTAAGGCATTTGACTGCTAACCAGAAAGCTGGCAGTTCAAACCCACCAGCCACTCCTTGGAAGGAAGATGGGGCAATCTACTTCCATAGAGATACTGCCTCGGAAACCCAAGGAGGGGTCGTTATGAGTTAGGTCTGACTCGACAGCACATAACAATGACCACAACATTCACTTCATCAAGGATCTCTGATGATGGAGTCATTAAGGTATTTTGCTGCTAACCAAAAGGTCAGTGGTTCGAACCTTCCAGCTGCTCTGCAAAATAAAGATGAGGCAGTTTGCTTCCATAAAGATTTACAGCCTTGGAAACCCAATGGGGGTCACTATGAATCAGAATCAACTCGATGGCAGAGTTTGATTTGGTTTGGTATTCACTTCATTCACAGCAAGAGGTATAATAAAATATAATTTGCTGCATCTAGCAAGATACTGAATCATGTTGTTGTTGTTGTTGTTGTTGTTATGTGCCGAGTCAGACTCAACTCATAGCAACCCCTCCTTGGGTTTCCGAGGCAGTATCACTACAGAAGTAGATTGCCCCATCTTCCTTCCAAGGAGTGGCCTGAATCATACCTGCATTTATTCCTCTGACCCCAAGGATATCTGTTGTGAATGTATCTACATAAAGATAAACCAAGTGTTCCAATGAAGGCACTAAAATAAGGAAGAAATGGGTCATTAAAAGCATCAAGAGGAACATCACTGTGAGTCTACAATCACTGATGCTACTACATATAGTTAAGTTTTTATGTGTACAAAATTCTAGTTGAAACTAAAGGAAGGAGGCCTCGCATTCTATGCTTACATCCAGAAGTCAGGGAGACTGCACAGAAAACACAGTGCTTAAGAAGAGTTTTAAAGAAACAGTAGAAGCCTGCTAGGCAAAACAGAGGAGTAGGAAAAAGTATAGCATAGCAGAAAGTTGAGCATGGACAAAAACATAAATGAGCATGGAAGGGCTGAGAAGCCACAATTAATGCAGTAGCACTGGAGCACAGGGAAGAGCAGTGGGAGATGAGGCTGAGAGGGTAGGCAGAAGCCAGATCAAGAAACACTTTGTATGTCATAGAAGTTTGGACTCTAATCTGAAGGCAACAGGGAGCCAATGAAGAATCTTAAAAGCATACTGTGGTAGTTAGGTTTGTGTGTCAACTTGGCTAGGCCTGGATGAGTGGCTGGGCAGCTGGATGGCATATTCCCCATGATGAGACTGGCAATCAACTCCATGGTGGAATCTGCTATGAACAGCTGAGTAGTTGCTTTAGGGGTGTGGTCTGCTTCCTGTATATAAGCAAAAGGCTTGGAGAATGGTCTCTAGCTTATGGCACCCTTGGACCTATGTGTAGCCGTGTCATTGTTCAGCACATGCCCTGCTAACCTGGGGACTTACAACAGACTTGAATTAATGGCCTGCTGTGTAGTTTGGTAACATTGGGACTGTGCCTTTTTACTTGTCAATCTTGGGCTTCTCAGCCTCAGCAGCTAGCAGCTGTCTGAGTGAAGAAACGCCTCTAGCTCCAGTGGACCTGGAGCAGGAGGCAGAGCTGGACCCCAAGGATGAGGGGCTTTCGCTCAGGCCCTAGAGCTTGGCACTTTGAACTTGGACTTAAAGCCTCCAAATAGTAAGAATAAACTGTTTGTTAAAGCCATCCCATTTGTGTGGTATATTTCTTGTCAGAGCGGTACTAGGTCACCAGAACACATACTGAGATGAATAGATTTTTATCTTTAAAGGATCATTCTGATGATCATTCCATCTAGATTTAGTTGGTGGGAAGGAGAGGGCTAATGGCTACAATATTCCAAGCTTTGGGTTGTTCTCAATAGGCAGTTCTCATGCTTACAAACCCCAGGTTTTGCTGTCAGCCTATGAAGCAGATTATTCTGTTTTTAAGAGACCAGTAGCTACCAGACATACTCTATTGTCTTCTTGAGGAAACCAACATCTCAAGGTCTCCACCTACAAGTCCCGTCCCCCCTAACACTTGTCAAGTCATTATGGGCACAAGGATGGTATCATGCTATCTTATCAGAGTATGTTTCTTAGTCTTGTTTCAAGGAAGATACACATTTGCCCCAAACCCTCACCTTCAAATTACCAATGAATGTATGGCAAATTCCAACCAGTTGTTGTTGTTAGCTGCCACCAAGTAGACACTCAACTCATGGGGACCCCAAGCACAACAGAATGAAATCCATCCAGTCCCACACCATTCCATGATCGGTTGTGGACTGGACTGTTGTGATCCACAGGGCTTTCATTGATTAATTTTCAGAAGCAGAATGCAAAGTCTTTCTTCCTAGAGCATCTTAGTCTGGAGCCCTGCTGACATCTGTTCAGCATCATAGCAACCGGTGCTTCCCTAACAAACCCCATAATCTGTGAGCTCTGTGTGGCCACTGCAGCGAATTATCGAACCCAGGAGAGAGGTAGTGGGTGTTTTGGGAGGAACGGTTGGTGAAAGGGCTGGAGGGAGGCAGCATGTCTGGCCTTGCAGTAATAGCCCTTGGGCTATTGATGGTGATTCTGTCTTTCTCTTGTGGGATTAAAGGAGGTCAGAACATGTGGCCTCCTTGCCCTTTTTGCAGATCCATAGGGCTTTCATTGATTACCTTTCAGAAGCAGAATGCAAAGTCTTTCTTCCTAGAGCATCTTAGTCTGGAGCCCTGCTGACATCTGTTCAGCATCATAGCAACTTGCAAGCCTTCAATGACAGATGGATGAGGTGCACTGGCTGGGAATCAAACCCAGGTCTCCTGTATTGAAGGCGAGCATTTTGCCACTGAACCACCACTGCCCTCAAGCACTTCTCACAGCTATATTAAGCACACACACATTGCTTATATACGTGTCTAATTTCCCATGTATTGTCCTCAAGGAGACAGGAAGAAAATGGAAGGAAATATTTAATGAATATCTACTTAATGTTCAGGACTAAACAGGATCCTTTCCTATATATTCTCTTGTTTAAACCTCATAACCACCTTGGGCAAGGTTGTTGTTGTTGTTGTGTGCCATCGAATCGGCCCCGACTCATAGCGACCCCTCCTTGGATTTCCAAGGCAGTATCACTACGGAAGTAGGATTGTCCAACCTTCCTTCTGAGGAGTGGCTGATGGGTTGGGCAAGGTAGATACATATATATTTCCATTTTCAGAGATGAAGCAATTGTGGTTCAACGAGGTTAAATGATTTACACAAGGTGACAGAGCCAGTGTAAGGCAAAGCTGAAAAGCTTTTCCACTATCTCACACTAGATTCCTCCATATCTTATTTTATTCATTTCTGAATCTCTACTTAACATAATCTTGAATTGCATTATATTGAGCCAGTCACTGAATGGATCAGCAATCTGGAAAAGCAACCAAACAGAAAAACAAAGGGCAAATGGAAAATTTGGACAACAGATGCAGGTACCAAAAAAAGCAGCAGCATCAATCCCAAGTTCTTCAGAGCACTAGCCAATACTGGCAAGGATTAAAATAGCAAAGCCCATGGTGAGAGACCTCCATTCCAGATTTTTATATCCTCTTCACACAAACCCAGCATAGTCTCTGGTAAAATACTGCCTAGGTCAGGTACATATCACAAATGAATTCTAAAAAGCATATGTAATCTCTCCTTGAGACCATCCCACTCTTACAAAACCACCAGGAACTGGAGAACACTTTTGTTCCCATATGAACAATTGCTTGCAAGGCCTTGGTGGTAAAGGGAAAATGGGTTTGAGAAGCAGATGGCTTGTCAAAGGGCATAACACCTAAAGTGAAAAGGAAACAACTAAAACTAAACATTCCAAAAGGGAAACCAAGTCTCTCTGAGATGACAGAGCACGGCATAGTTGTGAGTCCTCTCCCAAACAGAGAGTACTCAAAGCACTTTACAAGAGGGGCAGAGGCCATTCTGGTTAAGACTCAGACTAGTTCTAGCTGTATTCTACCATAGGTAACACCACAGCCTCACACTAACATTGTAGATTTTTTTGAAAGTAAGCATAAGTTCTTCCCAGCAACTGGTTTAGTTATGGATATTCAGACCCTGAATATAATAAGGGAAGAAAGAAAGGCATTTAAGGGTTAAATAAGATAAAGTAAGTAAAAAGCCTAAAAACAGATTTGGCACAAGATGCTTAATTGGTATTTGCCAGATTGAACTGAAGGAAGGAAAGAAATTAGGATTTGTACCTTCTGATTATAAAAATGACCTAGGCAGTTTTCACAAACATTTTCTCATTTAATTCTCAAAACAATTCAGAACAAGTGTTAACATCCCTCATTTTATAAACAGGGGTTAAAAAAAAATTAAGCAACTTATTCAGTCACTCAGTTTTTAAGGGGTAAAATCTCCCTTGTTACTTGCTCACAGTATTATAGTAAGTTATCAACGGAGCAAAAAATAATAATAATACCATCTCATATTGGAATAGTGCTTGAAAATTTTTCATAGCACAAACTCAACATGAAGAAGTAAGCATTGGGATAGGAATCGGGATACCCTAGTTCTGGTTTTGGCTGTGCTTAAACTAAGTCCCTTCCCCTCTAGGAGATAATGTCCTAACCTAACTCAAGAGTAATACAACACCTAACTTAAAAGAATCAGTTGAGTGAAATGATCTCAAGCATCCCAGGAATCTAGGACACCCAATTAAGATTCTTTACTGGACAACAAATTCTCCCTTACTGCCTGGTGCTCATCCTCTTCCTCTGGCGATTCCCTCAGAATAAAAAGCTTACCTCTCTCTACCTGTCCATCAGCCATTTCTAAGCCAGAAGCATCCTTTACAGTATAGCTGGCCACCTGTGCTGGATGCTTCATTAACTGTAAAGCTGATACTGTACTTTGCTGGAAGGCTGGTGCACAAATGTTATCTGGAGATGAATAAATCATTCCAGTTGTGTTGGGTTGCAATTGTAAGGACAGCAGCTGTGGGTCTGAAAGCAGATGGTCTTATTAGGATGAAGGATTTGGCATCTATCTGGTTTTCCTAAGGCAAGCAGGTTTGGGTCAGCAGGAAGCCTGGCTGGGAAGTGTCTGAGTAGAGCTAGTGTTTGGTGATGAGGGAAATGCACATGCAGCTTCTTTCCATAATAAATGAATAATATATCAGAGGCTGCAATTACCAGAATCCCAAATCTTTATTTTTGTACCTACTCATCAACTTCTAAATTGTTTTCTTTTCAGTCCAACACTTTCTTTCTTGATTTTAAACAAAGGTGAGAGCTCAGGAAGAGTGCCTAGCACAGCTCTGGCACAAAAAGGAATTTTAAGATCTGCTGACTAAAACAAATTGGGAGAAAAAGAAAAACCAACTGAACTCATTTGATGACTGTGGAATGACTGCCGAGGACACTGTCTAATAGCAGGTATGCAGTAACCATATGTTTCATGAATAAATGACTGTGCCAGTGACCATCCTAGGAATTTTACACATATTCTCTCACTTAACTCTCAAGACAACCTTTCATTGTATTACCTCCATTTTATAGACAAGGAAATTAAAGCTCAGAAAAATCAAGTACTCTGCCCAGAGTCACACATCACACATTAAATGCTGGGAGTCAGCACTGATCCCCAGGGTTAAATGACTTCAAAGCTTTATGTATTTTGCTTATCTACCTCATGTCCTACCAACAGTCTTCCTGCTATTCCTCAAACATATTTAGTGCATTCCTGCCTCTGGACCTTTCTAATAGCTGTTTCCTCTGCTTTGAACACCCGTCCAGCACATCTTCTCATAGCTTTCTACTTCACATCATTCGGATTCTCTACTCAAATATCATCTCTCCAGAGAGGCTTTCCTTGATCACTCCCACCCACAATGTATCTGCTTCTTTACATCTTGCTTTATTTTTTACATCCCTAAAATTATATTATTTATTAGTTAGTTAGTATGTTTCTTTACTGCAATCCTACTCCACTAGAATGAAAGATCAATAAGGGCAGGGACTTTTTCTTAGTGACAGCTATATCCCCAGTACTTAGAACAATAACTAACATATGGCAGGCACTCAATAAATATGTGCTGAATGAATGAATGAATGAATTTATGTGCTCACAATCACCAAACCAACCCAACGCCATCGAGTTAATTCTGACTCTTAGTGACCCCAAAGGGCAGCGGAGAACTGCCCCACAGGGTTTCCAAGGCTGTAAATCTTTATGAAAGCAGACTGCCTCATCTTTCTCCTGCGGAGCAGCTGGTGGGTTTGAACTGCTGACCTTTTGGTTAGAAGCACAATGCTTTAACCACTGCGCCACTAGAGGTCCTTTGGTCTCAATCACAGAATTGTTGAATATTAGTGTAAAAAGACAGTTGTTGCACAGTAGAAAGAGCACACAGGCTTAGAGATCAGGCCAACCTGGATTCAAATCCCTGACTATGTCACCTTGGGTTAACTTCTTTAATCTCCTATCTGTGTGAAATTAAGTCCCATAGATTTTTTTTTTTTAAATGAAGATAAAATGAAACAACACATAAAAATGCTTTGTACAAACTATATAGTGTCATATATGTTCCTAAGTTCATTATTATCATAGGAAAAAGTTTATGGACAATCCAGTCAAGCCCTGCATGTCAGAGATCAGGAAACCAACACCCAAGGACATAACGTGAACTGTACAATGTCCCACAATTATTTAGAACCAAATTGTGATTAGGATTCCAGATGACCAAACCAAGAAACCTTGCATTATTTCCCACAGATTATTTGGATCTGGACTGCACTGCATTTTGTCTTGGTGCTTCTTCTACCTATTAGTGGCTATTCCACTGCGCTTGTCAGCCTCGTAAATATCATCAAATCTCTTCTCTGCTCTATCTACACATATTTCTTAGGTGATCTCCTTCATTCCATGGCTTTACATATATTAATGACTCCCAAATTTGCATCTCTAACCTGGACTTCACCTCTCAATTCCAGACCTCTATATCCAATGCCTATTTGACATCTCCTGATCATCAAATAAAAATCTTAAGTGTAGTGTCTACAACTAGAGACCAGAAGAACTAGATGGTGCCCAGCTACCATTGTCAACCACTCTGAGGGGGATCTATGTAGGAGATCCCAGATAGAGTGGGAAAACAATGTGGAACAAAACTCAGAATCATTGGGGGGGGGGGGAGAAAAGGGACCAGGTTTGCTGGTCTGCTAAAGAGCCTGGTGGAACCACTGAGATTATGGCCCCTAGCTGCCCTTCAGGTCTGGAACTGAACCCACACCTGTGGCTTCCAGCCAAACAAAAGACAGGCATATGAGGTAAACATTTACCTGAGATAGAGAAGGTTGTTTATGCACAGGGAGACAGCTCAGAGGGCAGGAGTGCATGGAGGGATGGACATAGGGAAGAGTAACTATGGGGAAGAAGTAGAAGGGAGCTGTTGCATTGTGGTAAATTGTAGTCAATGTCAAAGTGTATGTGAACTGATGTATGGGAAGTGAATTTGCTCTGTAAACTTTCACCCAAATCACAACTGGAAAAAAAAAAAAAGTAGTGTCTAAAAATAAATGTCTATTCCCTCCCTCAAACTTACTCTTTCCAGTCTTCTTTCTCATCTCGGTAAACAGCAACTCCAACCTTATAGTTGTTCAAGGCAAAAACCTGAGAATCATCTTTGATTACTTTCTTAGTCTAATAATCCTCATCCAATCTATCAGCAAATTTTATTCCGCTCTACTTTCAAAACATAACACTTCTTACCATATCTACTGCTACCACCTTTAATTACCCTGGTTCAAGCCTTCATTATCTCTCTCCTTCACTGCTGTTATGGCTTCCTATTTGATCCACTTGCTTCTACCCTCACCATCTGTCTATCCCCTGTTCCTCTCGTCCCAGAAGCCAAAACTGTCCTTTCCAATTCAATTCAAATCTTATCATCATTCCACTCTGTTCAAAACACTGGAATACTTTCTCAGCTCACTAAGTATAAAATTCAAGGTACCTTGGCCTATAAGACACCATGCAGTATAGCTCCCTTCTACCTATCTGACCTCTACCACTCTCCTCAAGTCATTACACTTCAGGTGCACTATAAAAAGGAAGAAACCAAACTCACTGCCATCACATCAGATACGACTCATAGCAACCCCTCCTTGGGTTTCCCAGGCAGTATCATTATGGAAGTAGATTGCCCAATCTTCCTTCCAAGGAGTGGCTGGTGGGTTTGAACCACCAGCCTTATGGTTACTGGTCAAATCCCTTAGGCACTATGCCACCAGAGCTCCTACAAAAAAATTAGTAAAATTAAATTTTAGCATCAACGTCTATGTTGCTTGGAAATAATCTGGAGTGACCAAAAGTATGGACCAAGAAGATGCAAGTCTCAGATCTCTCGATGTGAACAGTAGGGGCATGGTTTCCTTTTTGTAGTTCCTTGATAAGTATAATCTTGCCTCAGGGACTTAGCACTTAATAGATTTCTCTGCCTAAGGCATTTTTCTCTTAGATTATCAATATGATTTGTTCCTTCAATTCATTAAGATTGCTACTCAAATTTCCCTTCATCAGAGAGGCCTACACTGATCAACCTTAAATATCTAAAATAACATCTTCTCCTTCAATCACTCCTTTCCCCCATACTATACCTTGATTTGTTCTCTCTGCACACTAGAGCTCTGGGGACTTTGTTTTATTCACTACTATATTCCCAGTGCCACAGTTGTAAGTGCTCTATAAACAATACTGGTAATTAATTTACCCTTTAATTGTTCCTTCATTGTATGTTAAGTCCTCAATATGGTCTTCCTCTAAACAGATTGAATATTCTTTGAAAATTTCCCTTTTTTGGACATCCTCAGTGAGGACTTACCAGTTCAACTACTGATAAAACCAAAACCAAACACGCTGGGGTCAAGTCACTTCCAAATCATGGTGGCCTCAGGTGTTACTGAATATAACTGTTCTACAGGATTTTCTTCACTGTAACATTTTATGGAAGCAGATCTCCAGGCCTCTCTTCCACCAACCTTTAGGTTAATAAAAACCAAACCAAACTCACTGCCATCGAGTCGATTCGACTCATAGCGACCCGTCCCTGAGTTTCTGAGGCAGTATCTCTATGGAAGTAGATGCCCAATCTTCCTTCCATTTAGGTTAGTAGTTTAGTAGTTTAGGTTAGCAGTCGAATGTAAACCATTTGTGCCACCCAGGGACTTTAACTAGTGATAAAAGCAGCTAAAAAAGGAGAGACTAAGACAACACTACATTTTTTCTTCTAGTATCCTCTTATAATCAGCTAACAAATAAATAAGCATTAATAAGCACCTCTGGGTACAGAGCAGCATCCTACTAAAGGAGAATATTGCCTAACTAGGTAGAAAACATAGAAAGGAGCATAAAAATAATAACAAGATGTGTTGCTAGAATTTGGCAAGATGGATTCATTGTGGGCACAAAGAGAAAGCTTTTCAAAAGTTTAAAAGGCATGAAGTACTAGCAGGGCAGGAATTGTACAAGGAGTGGTCTACCAACCACAAATTTCAAAATAATATACCTCAGAAAAAAGATTCCTGCATCTAGCAGAAGGTCAGTCTTAAGGACCTCAAGACTCTAAGTTCAATCATTCTTTCTTTTCTTTAATTCCATTCAACAAAATCCTTAAGGATATGCCAAACTGTTAAGCCTATGAAGGGTATAAAAAGACAACCAGGACTTTTTCCTCAGAGTTTACATGTGAGGGAAGAATTTAATGAGATAAACAACATAAAAATGAATACAATCATCCCCAAAAGGAGCTCCAGTGGCATGGTGCCTAAGGCATTTGACTGCTAACCAGAAGGTTAGCAGTTCAAACCCACCAGCCACTCGGCAGAAGGAAGACTGGGCAATCCACTTCTGTAAAGATTTACCACCTTATAAAACCAAAGGGGGTCGCTATGAGTTGGAATCAAATCAATGGCAGTGAGTTTTGTTTAATGTCATCCCAATATAAAAATCATGAGACTTGCTAAAAATTCTGATAAAACGGCTGTGGAAAAGAGCTTGATATTACTGGGGTAAAATGTGCTTTTTGGGGCCACTAAAAACCATTAAAACCAATAAACAAGTTCAGCAAAGTTGCAAGATACAAGAGCAATATTGTCTTTCTATATTTTAGCAATAACAAATCTAAAAATGAAATTAAGAAAACAATTCACTTATAGTAACATCAAAAAGAACAAAATATTTGAGAAAAATTTAGTGAAAAGAAGTGCTAAAAGTATACTCTGAACACTATAAAGCATCATTGAAAGAAATTAAAGATCTGACTAAATGGTAAGTGTGGTAGTTAAGCTTGTGTGTCAACTTGGCTGGGCCTGGTTGAGTGGGCAGCTGGAAGTAGTTATTCTCCATGATGAGACTAGCAATCAATTCCATGGTGGGATCTACCACAAGAAGCCGTTTGTTGTTGTTGTTAACGTGTAGTTGTGATAGTTAGAGTTGTGTGTCAATTTTGCTGGACCACAATTGTGTGGTTTAAACAATTGTGATGTGGGTTGTTCCAATGATGGGATCAGATGTATATATTTGGAGCACCCAATCCGATGAAAAGGAGTTTCTCTGGGGGTGTGGCCTGCTTCCAGTATATTTATGGACATGATGGGAAAAGAGACACTCTTCTGTGGACCAGGATTCTGTTGTGCTGCCTACAACTGTCCATGAGCAAACAATCTACCATTCGGCCTGGAGATCTTGGATTCGTCATTCGTTGGAGTCAACAGCCAATATACTGCCTGCCAACCTTGAGCTCCTCAGCCCCTGCAACTGCATGAGTTGGGAAAAGCCTCCAGCTTGACGTTTGATCCAAGAACTTAGGACTTGCTAGCTTCTAAGTGTATGAGCCATTTATCTAAGATAAATTTCCCTTTCTCTCTATATATAAACTTTACTGGTTTTGTTTCTCTACAGAACCCAGTCTAACACATTTGGTACAGAAAGTGGGGTCTAGAGAGACTAAATCATAAGGATGGGGTTCCTAAATTGGTTCCCCAATTTTATTAATCGTAAAGACACTAGTGACCCTGCCTCTGTTAGTAAGAGGGGCCTGCTAATCCATGGTGTAAGGTGACAACATTAATATGCAAAATAGCACCACTAATACATCAAGTACTTGTGAAAAGTGAGGGTCTGGGTGATCACATATTTGATACTTTTCTGCAATTCTGTCAGCATGAGGAGTATAAGGAAGCTGGTTGGTTGGTCCTACTTTTACTAGACAAAGTGGTGTAAGAGCGAGATGAGCTCATGGCTGCTGAGTCACAGCTTAAGCTGCACAAAAGACCTCAATGTTTCCGGCTGTGCTCTGAAAAAAAAGCATTATTTCTTCTAGTAATAGAGCTGATATTGCCAAAAACCAAACCCAGAGTCTTATTGTAAGGGTGGCTAAATTACAACACCAATTAAATTACCAACCCAGAATGGTGTCTGAAGTTAAAGTGAGGGCACTGACTGGGAAAAAATGGGATCCTGAAACCTGGAATGGTAAAGTCTGTTGAATCCCTCCCATCTGAAGGAATTACTGTAAAACCATTATCCCCTCCATCTCAGTTTGATGGGATTAACCCAACTGTTCCTGCTGGGTCATTGCCTGAGGAAGACGCCATGGAAGACATTGCTGAATGTTCTCAGGAACTGCCCCAACGACCTACTGTTGCTGCTAGACTTATAACTAAAGTTAAGTCCAAGTGAGTCTCAAAAGGTGAAATATAAAGTGTGACTGAGGAGGTAGTATGCTACACCCGAAAAGACCTACTTGATTTCGCTAACATGTACAGACAGAAACCTGGAGAATATGTATGGGAATGGCTACGGAGGGTGTGGGATAATGGTGCAAGGAATGTAACACTGGATCAGTTGGAATTCATTGATTTAGGCCCACTAAGTACGGATTCTTCATTCAATATTTCAGCTTGAGAGGTTAGGAAAGGATCTGATAGTTTATTTGGTTGGCTTACTGAAGCATGGATTATGTGGTGGCCCACCTTAAGTCAAGTTGAAGTACCAGACCTTCCTTGGTATAATGTACAAGAAGGTATCCAGAGGCTTAAGGAAATTTGCCTGTTAGAATGGCTTTATCAGATTAGACCCCTACAGCCAGAAATGGAGAGTCCAGAGGACACACCTTTCACCAGTACGGTGAGGAATGAATTTGTGATGGGAGCTCTAGCATCCTTGAAGACTGCTGTGATTGCCATTTTATGTAAGCCAGATGTGACAGTGGGAACTAAGACACTTAACTACAATGGGGCTGATTGGACCCTGTGATAGTAGGGGCCAAGTGGCAGCAGTTAATTGACAAAGGCAAGGTGGGCATAGTTACCATAATGGGCAGCAGAGTCAGAACAGCAATCAGAACAGTCTGATGCGTGTGGAATTATGGCATTGGCTGCTTGCGCATGGTGTTCCTGGTAGTAAAATACATGGCAAACCTACTAAGCATTTACTTGATCTGTATAGACAGAAGAATTCTAGGTCACGTGAACAGTGCCTAGATTGAATCGCCAGAATACAGAGTCACAGCCTCTCAATCAATTCCCAGACTTGAGTCAGTTTACAGACCCACAACCTCTTTAATGAAGGGGAGGCTGGGTCCCTTTGAGGGAGGACTCCACTACTTTTGCAAAAATTATGTCAGTCTTTCTCCCAGCCTTCCCCAAAGGGATCTGAGGCCTTTTTCAAAAGTGATTCTTCATTGAGGAAAAGGAAATAATCAGACTTTTGGGGATTACTGGACACTGTCTCTGAACTGACACGAATTCCAGGAGACCCAAAGTGTCATTGTGGCCCACCAGTCAGAGTGGGGGCATATGGAGGTCAAGTTACTGATAGAGTCTTAGCTAAGGTGCATCGCACAGTGGGTTCAGTGGGTCCCCAAACCCATCCTGTAGTGATTTCCCCAGTGCCAGAACGCATAATTGGAATAGATATACTGAGCAATTGGCAGAATTCCCACATTGGGTCCCTGACATGTGGAGTAAGGGCTATTACAGTAGGAAAAGTCAAATGGAAGCAATTAGAACTGCCTCTATCTATTAAAAATTGTAAAGCAAAAGCAATACTGCATCCCTGGAGGGGATGCAGAGATTACTGCCACCATCAAGGACTTGAAGGATGGAGGGGTGGTGATTCCCATCACATCCCCATTTAATTCACATATTTGGCCTGTGCAAAAAGCAGATGGATCTTGGAGAATGACAGTGGATTATCGTAAACTTAATCAGGTGGTGACTCCAATTGCAGCTGCTGTTCCTGATGTGGTTTCATTGCTTGAGCAAATTAGT
>NW_006921661.1:8185625-8196768 GCF_000298275.1 Orycteropus afer afer | reverse complement strand
GAATCGTAACACAGACCCTTGGGGTTTTGGAGCAAAGCCCTGCCATCCTCTGCAGATAACTACTCTCCTTTTGAGAAACAGCTTTTAGCTTGTTATTGGGCTTTAGTAGAGACTGAATGCCTAACCATGGGCCACCAAATCACCATGAGGCCTGAGCTGCCAATCATGAACTGTTGTCTGACCCACAGAGTCATAAAGTTGGACGTGCACAGCAGCACTCCATCATTAAATGGAAGTGGTATATCAGAGATCGAGTTTGAGCAGTACCTGAAGGCACAAGTAAGTTGCATGAAGAAGTGGCCCAAATGCCTATGGTCTCCACTCCAGTCACATTACCTTCCCTCTCACAGTCTGCAACTATGGCCTCACGGAGAGTTCCTTATGATCAGTTGACTGAGGAAGAGAAAACTCATGCCTGGTTTACAGATGGTTCTGTGTAATATGCAGGCACCACTTGAAAGTGGACAGCAGCCCCTTTTCTGGGACTTCCTTGAAAGACAGTGGTGAAGGGAAATCCTCCCAATGGGCAGAACTTCAAGCCGTGCACATGGCTGTTCACTCTGCATGGAATAAGAAATGGCCAGATGTGTGATTATATACGGATTCATGGGCTGTGGCTAATGGCTTGACTGGATGGTCTGAGACTTGGAAGGAGCATGATTGGAAAATTGGTGACAAGGATGTACAGGAAAGAGGTGTGTGGATAGATCTCCCTGACTGCACCAAAGGAGTAAACATATTTGTGTCTCATGTGAATGCCCACCAAAAGGTGACCTTGGCAGAAGAGGACTTTAACAATCAGGTGGATAGGATGACACATTCAGTGGAAACCAGCCATCATTTTCTCCCCAGCTACTCCTATCATTGCTCAATGGGCTCATGAACAAAGTGGCCATGGTGGCAGGGATGGAGGTTATACATGGCTCAACAACATGGATTCCCACTTACCAAGGATGATTTGGCTACTGCCACTGCTGAGTGCCCAATCTGCCAGCAGCAAAGACCAACACTGAGTCCGCAACACAGAACCATTCCTCAGGGTGATCAGCCAGCAACCTGGTGGCAGGTTGATTACATTGGACCACTTTCATCATGGAAAGGACAGCGTTTTGTTCTTACTGAAATAGATACTTATTCTGGATATGGATTCACCTTCCCAGCATGCAATGCTTCTGCCAAAACTACGATCTGTGGACTTACAGAATGCCTTATCCACTGTCATGGTATCCCACCCAGCATTGCTTAAGATCAAGGGACTTACTTCACAGCAAATGAAGTGCGACAATGGGCCTATGCTCATGGAATTCACTGGTCTTACCATGTTCCCCATCATCGTGAAGCAGCTGGCTTGACAGAACGATGGAATGGCCTACTGAAAACACAATTATGGTGCCAGCTAGGTGGCAATACCTTGAAGGATTGGGGCAATGTTCTCCAAGAGGCTGTATATGCTCTACACCAGCGTCCAATATATGGCTCTGTTTCTCCAACAGCCAGGATTCACGGGTCCAGGAACCAAGGGGTGGAAATGGGAGTGGTACCACTCACCATTACCCCTAGTGACGCACTCAAAAAAATTTTTGCTTCCTGTTCCTGCTACCCTCTGCTCTGAGGGTCTAGAGATCTTAGTTGCAAAGGGAGGAACACTCCCACCTGGAGACACAGATACTGATTGCATTGAACCAGAAATTAAGAATGCCACCCAGTCCTTTTGGCTTCCTCGTGCCTCTGGATCAACAGAAAAAGAAGGGCATTACTGTACTATCTGGTGTGATAGATCCTGATTACCAAGGGGAAACTGGATTGACATTACATAATGGAGGTAAAGAAGAATATGGCTGGAATACAGGAGATTCTTTAGGATGTCTCTTAGTACTACCATGCCCTGTAATTAAAGTCAATGGAAAATTACAGCAACCCAATTCTGATATGACTGCTAATGGCCCAGACCCTTCAGGAATGAAGGTTTGGGTCACCCTACCAGGCAAAGAACCATGACCAGCTGAGGTGCTTGCTGAGGGCAAGGGAAATACAGAATGGGTGATGTAAGAAGGTACTTCTGAATATCAGCTACAACCATGTGACCAGTTGCAGAAACAAGGACTATGATTGTTTTATTTCTTCACTGTATATGTGCCTCAAACACTTTTGTTTCCGTCTATTATGAACTGTGAAATGTAAATAAGGTTAATACATTCCGGTTGTACATGTGTTAGCGTATCATGTTAGGTGCAAATATAACTTTATCCTTATTTAGAGGTTATACATGGTTAAGAAGATGTGTACAACTGCCAAGTTGACAAGGGGTGGACTGTGATAGTTGGAGCTGTGTGTCAACTTGGGGCAGACCACAATTCTGTGTGGTTTAAGCAATTGTGATGTGGGTTGTTCCAATGATGGGATCAGATGTATATGTTTTGAGCAGTCAATCCACTGAAAGGAAGTTTTACTGGGGGTGTGGACTGCTTCCAGTATATTTATGGACATCCTGGGAAAAGAGACATTCTTCTGTGGATCGGGATTCTGTTGTGCTGCCCACAACTGTCCGTGAGTGAACAATCCACCAATCAGGCTGGAGATCTTGGATTCATTGTTCACTAGAGTCAACAGCCAGTACACTGCCTGCCAACCTTGAGCTCCTCAGCACCTGCAGCTGCAAGAGTTGGGAAAAGCCGCCAGCTTGATGTTTCATCCAAGAACTTTGGACTTGGCAGCTCCTATAAGTGTGTGAGCCATTTTCCAAAGATAAATTTCCCTTTCTCTCTATACATAAGCTTTACTGGTTTTGTTTCTCTAGAGAACCCAGTCTAACACAACCGTTGAGATGGCCCCAACTCATAACAACCCCTCCTTGCGTTTCCAAGGTGGTATCACTATGGAAGTAGATTGCCCAACCTTTGTTCCGAGGAGTGGCTTATGGGTTTGAACCCCCAGCCTTCTGGTTAGCAGTCAAGTGCCTTAGGCATTATGCTACCAGCTGAGTAGCTCTCTTTAGGATGTGGTCTATTTCCTGTAAATAAGGAGAAGCGTTGGTGGATAGTCTCTAGCACATGGCATGCTTGAACCCTGATGTAGCCTTGTCGTTGTTCAGCAGACTACCATTCTCTGCCGACCTTGGGACTTCAATGGATTTGAATTAATGGCTTGCCATGTGGTTTGGTAACATCAGGATTATGCCATTTTATTTGTTGACCTTGGGCTTGTTAGCCTCAGTAGCCAGTAACTACCTGAGTGCAGAGATGCCTCTAGCTTCAATGGGCCAGGAGCAAGAGGCAGAGCTGAAGCCCAAGGTCAAGGGGCTTTCACACAGCCCCTAGAGCCTGGCACTTTGAACTCAGACTTCTAGACTCCTGAACTGTAAGAGAGTAAACTCCTGTTAGTTAAGCCCATCCCATTTGTGATATATTCTTGTCAGAGCGGCACTAGGAAACCAGAACAGACAGTCACGCCACACGTTGATGGATCTTAAGATTTAATATTAAGACAGCAGTACTTCTCAAATTGATCTACAGCTGCTATGCAATCCCTTCCAAAATCTCAGTTGGCTTCTTTCTTCTTTGCAGAAACTGACATGTTATTCATAAAATTCATTTGGAAATTCAAAGGATCTAGAATGGAATCTTTCAAAAGAACACTTAAAAAGAAGAGCAAAGGTGGAAGACTCACACATGTCAACTTCAAAACTTACTATAAAGCTACAGTAATCAAGAAAGTGTGGTAATGGCATAAGGACAGACGCAGATCAATGGAATAGACCTGAAAGTCAAGAAACAAACCTATGCATCAATGACAATTGATTTCCAACAATTCAATTGGGAAAGAACAATCTCTTCAATAAAAGGTGTTGGGTAAAACTGGATATTCACATGCAAAAGAATAAAGTTTGACCCCTATCTCACACATACATAAAAATTAAAATGGATCAAACTTCTGAATGAAAGAATTAAAACAATAAAACTCTTAGAAGAAAGAGGGATAAATTCTAATGAATGTAGACTAGGCAAGTTTTCTAAATATGACACAAAAACAAAAGCAACAAAATAAATATGAGATCATTGGATTTCATAAACTTCTATGCTTCAGGGGGCACCACCAAGTGAAAAGACAACTGTGGAATGGGAAAAACATATTTGCAAATCACAAATTCGATTCTTCATCAGGGAAATGGCAAATCAAACCACAATGAGATTCACAACTACTAAAGACAAAAAACAAGTGAAATTGTATTAGAGAGACCATTTAATTATTATTAGGAAACAAAATTTATGAGGTTAGTGGGTTTGTTGCTTCTGGGCAAACACATTTCACAAAGAAAATGTTCTACATCCTAGTCTGGTAAGTAACACTCTGGGGTCTTAAAAGCTTGCAAGAGGCCACCTAAAGATACAAACATTGGTCTCTTCCTTTCTGGAGCAAAGGAGATAAAGAAAACCAAAGACTCAAGGAAGCAATTAGCCTAGAGAGCTAACAGCCCACATAAACCACAGCCTTCTGTACATTGAAACCAAAAGAATTAGATGGTGCCTGGCTACCTCTACTGGCCACTCTCACCAGGGAAACAACAGAAGGTCCTGGTTAGAATGAGGGAAAAAAATGTAGACCATAACTCAAATTCATTTAAAAAAAAAAAAGACCAGACTTATTGGAATAATAAAGACTGGAGGAAACCATAAGCCTATTGCCCTAAAGCAACTTATTGCCGGTCCAGTCGGTCCCAACTCATAGCAACCCCTCTTTGGGTTTCCGAGGCAGTATCTCTATAGAAGTAGATTGCCTATTCTTCCTTCTGAGGAGTGGTTGGTGGATTTGATCTAAAATACCCTTTTAATCTGGAACCGAAGCCATTCCCAGAGGTCACCCTTCAACCAAGTAATAGACTGCCCTATAAAATAAACAGTCTAATACCCATGAAGAATGTGCTCCTTAAAGTAATCAACTACAGGAGGCCAAATGGGCAACATTTGCCCAAAAGCAAAGATTAGAAGGCAAGGAGGGGCAGAGAAACTAAAGGGATGAAAATAGGGAAGGCAGAAAGGAAATGGGGAGAATGGGGATGGCAACCAACATCACAGAACAATCTGTGTAAGAATTATTGAATGAGAAACTAATTTGCTATGTAAATTTTCACCTGAAACACAGTACGACGTTGGAAAAAAATAAACTTTATTAACAAAGTAGAGAGATAGCCTACAGATTAGGAAAAAAAGTTTGGGAACTATGTATGTTCATACAGGTTTAATATCCAGAATATATAAAGAACTCCTACAAGTTGACAACAAAAAAGACAAACAACCCAATCAAAAAATGGGCAGAGGACTCCAACAGACATTTCACCAAAGATATATAAACAAATGGCCAACAAAAACATAAAAAGATGCCCAACATCATTTGTTGTTGTTGTTGTTGTTGTTGTTGTTAAGTGCTGTCTAGTCGTTTCCGACTCATAGCGACCCCATGCACAGCAGAACGAAACACTGCCCGATCCCGCGCCAGCCCCACAATCCCTGCTATACTTGAGCCCATCATCGCAGCCACCGTATCAATCCATCTCGTTGAAGGCCTCCCCCTCTTTTGTCGACCCTCCACCCTACCAAGCATGACATCCTTCTCCAGGGAATGGTCCCTTCTTACAACATGACCAAAATAGGTGAGACGAAGTCTGGCCATTCTTGCTTCCAAGGAGCATTCTGGCTGCACTTCCTCCAGGACAGATCTGTTAGTTCTTTTAGCAGTCCACGGTACTTTCAGCATTCTTCGCCAGCACCACAACTCAAAAGCATCAACTCTTCTTCGGTCCTCCCTATTCATCTTCCAGCTCTCACATGCATACAAGGTGATTGGAAATATCATGGCTTGTGTCAGGCGCACCTTAGTCCTCAAGGAGATATCCTTGCTCCTCAGCACTTGAAACAGTTCCTTTGCAGTTGACTTCCCCAATGCTACACGTCGTCTAATGTCCTGACTGCTGCTTCCGTTGGCATCGATTGTAGAACCAAGCAACGTGAATTCCTTGACAACCTCAATCTTCTCTCCATTTATTGTGATGCTGCTCATTGGTCCAGTTGTGAGGATTTTTGTTTTCTTTATGTTGAGATGTAATCCATACTGCAGACTCTATTCTTCAACCTTCATCAGTAGGTGCCTTAAGTCATCCTCACTTTCAGCAAGCAAAGGTGTATCGTCTGCATATCTCAGGTTGTTAATGATTCTTCCTCCAATCCTGATACCATGTTTTTCTTCATATAGTCCAGCTTCTCGGATTATTTGCTCAGCATACAGATTGAATAAGTGTGGAGAAAGAATACAACCCTGACACACTCCCTTCTTGATTTTAAACCATGTAGTGTCCCCTTGTTCTGTTCGAATGACAGCCTCCCAGTCAAGGTACAGATTCCTCATGAGTACAATCAAGTGCTCGAGAATTCCCATTCTTCTCAATGTTATCCATAATTTGTCATGATCCACACAATCAAATGCCTTTGCATAGTCAATAAAACACAAGTAAACATCTTTCTGGTATTCTTTGTCTTGAGCCAAGATCCATCTGACAACAGCTATGATATCCCTTGTTCCACGTCCTCTTCTGAATCCGGCTTGAACCTCTGGAAGTTCTCTATCAATATACTGCTGCAAACGTTTCTGAATTATCTTCAGTAATATCTTACTTGCATGTGATATTAATGATATTCATTAGTCATTAAAAAACCAAACTTACTGCCATCAAGTCGATTCAACTCACAGCGACCCCCTTTGGGTAAAGGTGGTAAATCTTTATGGAAGTAAAATTGGCCAGTCTTCCTTCCGCAGAATGGCTGGTGGGGTTTGAACCACCAACCTTCTGGTTAGCAGTCAAATGAAACGTAAATCAAAACCACAAAGAAATACCATTTCACCCTTAGTGGGATAGCTATGATTTAAAAAAAAATAAAAAGTAACAATGGTATACAATGTCTGATATCTTGACTGCTGCTTCCATCGGTGTTGATTGTAGAACCAAGTATTATGAAGTCTTTGACAACTTCAATCTTTTCTCCGTTTATCATGATAAACGTCCCATTGTAAGGATTTTTGTTTTCTTTATTTTGAGGTGTAACCCATATTGCAGACTGTATGTAGTCTTCAATCTTCATCATTAAGTTCTTCAAGTCATCCTCATTTTCAGCGAGCAAAGTTGTGTCATCTGCACAATGCAGATTGTTAATGAGTCTTCCTCAAATCCTGATGCCACATTCTTCTTCATATAGTCCAGTTTCTCAGATTATTTGTTCAGCATACAGACTGAATAAGTATGGTGAAAGGATACAACCCTGACACACTCCCTTCTTGATTTTAAACCATGTAGTGTCTCCTTGTTCTGCTCGAAAGACAGCCTCCTGATCTATGTACAAGTTCCTCATGAGCACAGTTAAATGTTCTGGGTGTCCCATTCTTCTCAATGTTATCCATAATCGGTTATGATCCACACAATCGAATGCTTTTGTGTAGTCAATAAAAGACAAGTAAACATCTTTCTGGTATTCTTTGCTTTCAGCCAAGATCCATCTGACAAGAGCAATGATATTCCTCATTCTACATCCTCTTCTGAATCCAGCTTGCATTTCTGGAATTTCTCTGTCAAATATACTTCTGTAACTATTTTTGAATTATCTTCAGTAAGATTTTACTTGTGTGCGATATTAATGATATTGTTCAATAATTCCCACTTTCTGTGGGATTACCTTTCTTTGGAATGGGTACAAATATGGATCTCTTCCAGTCAGTTTGCCATGTAGTTGTTTTCCAAATCTCCTGGCATAGCCAAGTGAGTGCCTCTAGTGTGGCATCCATTTCTTGAAACATCTTAATGGATATCCCATCAATTCCTGGAGCCTTGTTTTTACCACTTCCTTCCGTGCAGCTTCGACTTCTTCCTTCATTACCACTGATTGTCGATCATATGCCACCTCCTGAAATGGATGAACATCAACCAATTCTTTTTGGTACAGTGACTTTGTATTCCTTCCACCTTCTTTTGATGTTTCCTGCATCATTCAATATATTGCCCATAGAATCTTTCAATATAGCAACTCGAGTCTTAAATTTCCTCTTCAGTTCTCTCAGCTTGAAAAATGCCAAGTGTGTTCTTCCCTTTTGGCTTTCCAACTCCACGTCTTTGCACATTTCATTATAATTATCTCCTGTAGTTTCTATCAATTAAACATGACACACTATATAATAATACACATATCTGTTAGCTTTATTTATTAAACCCTAGGCCACATTTCTGGAGCTCTGGTAGCGTAGTACCTAAAGCACTTGACTGCTAACCAGAAGGCTGGCGGTTCAAACCCACCAGCCACTCTCCTCGGAAGGAAGATGGGGCAATCTACTTCCATAGTGATACTGCCTTAGAAACCCAAGGAGGGGTCACTATGAGTCAGGTATGGCTTGATGGTACATAACAACAACAACAACAGGCCACATTTCTTAACTTTTCTATATATTTTTGTAAAATTTCTTAGTCTATCCAGGAATTTTAATCTTCCTTTTAATAAGAATCCCTGGCTAAACAAAGAGTAAGAGGCTCACATTTAATCAAACTTAAGTGAGCACCTACAATGTTTCTGACCTGGATTTTTTCATAGGAGGTTTCTCATTTAATCTTTAAAAATAATTATTTGAATTAAGTTATTACTGGCTGCCATCCTCCTTTTTTTAACAGCTAAGTAAAGTGAGAATCACAAAGCTAAAATAATTTGAGAGGATTAAACAACTAAAAAGTAAAAGATAGAGGGAGCCAGAATTCAAACTCAGCTCTTCTGTTCCACCTCTCTGAACTTCAGTATCCTCACCTACAAAATGGAATAATTATTAGCCATCTTCAAGGGTCATTATAGGAACATGAGATAACACAAGTAAAACTCTCAGATCAGTGCCTGCTCTTCAATAAATACTGGTTATTTTCCTTCTTCCTTTATCCCTGAATTGCCTGGCTTGTTGTTTATTCCAAACTAATAGCTACTTTTAAAATTAACATTTTATTTTTCAGTTGTCTTATTAACTGGTTTTGGCTTAGTCCTTACAAGGAAACACATGACATGATGTGACTCTGGGATATTCCAGAAGCATTTCTGCCTCACCTACCAGTTGGGATGTCTGAAGAAAGTTATTTGGGCTCAGGGGCTCATAAGGACTATTTTCTCACCTCTATTCTCCCTTAGACAAACAGACTCATATACAAGTGCAATTTTTTTAAAAACCATAATTAACTTAATTAACATAAAGTGACAAAAATAGAAAAAGCCACGGTGTTCTAGCCAGGCAGCAGGCTGCCAGGGAAGCAAGAATTCTCTGGCTAGCAAAATAAGAGGAAAAGTAAACATCCATGAGGGAGGAAAAGGAGTGATGGCCATGTGGCAGAAATGTGTAAAATGGATGGTCAGCACTATCCACAACAGGTCCCTCATCCCTGTTCCCTAGGACAGGTTTGGTGCCCCCAATCTACTGAACAAAGAAATCACACCAAATAAAAGCCTAATAATGAGCTCTCTGAGGGCTCAAACTGTGACTTACATCTTGATTCCCAGGACACAGAACCTGGTGTAGACAGGTATGCTTATTTCTTGAATATATAAGTAAATGAATAAATTAATAAAGCCAAATTAAAGTAGCTTCTCCATCTTTTCCACAGTTTAATAGTATTAAACAAAAAGGTAATCATTAACTCTGAAACAACACATAACTACTTATAAACAACCTCATAGTGCATCAGCAGACCATTTTCCCAAGAGTTGTACATAACTCACAACTGCTTCTGAAAGAAAAAAACACAGTAGCAAATCCCAAATAAAATCTTCAAACAATTCCCCTGCTGCCTTCAGAATAAAGTGTATACACCTAAACTAGCATATAATGCTCTTTTGCAAATTGGCTCCTGCCTTTTTTCCCATATATATTTTCAAGAACTCTGAACCCTTGCCAAACATGAAGTCACTGCACCCTAAAATGCCCTGCATTCCTGTTTCAGCCTCTTTGTTGCCACAGTTCCCACCAGGCCCACCACCACCAAAATCTAGGTTTACCCAATCTCATTTATCTTTCATGGAATAACTGATGTGCAATCAATTTTAGAGAGTATGTTAAAAATGGTTCCAAACCAGAGTGCTCTTTTTCTTTCTTGACTCAGGAATGTAATGTGCATTGCACTCATCCTATACCAAATGACAACCTGTTGTTATCTTTATATAGGGGACATATACCTACATACAGAAAAATATGGTGTGCTCTTCCAACCTGAAAACTTAATAGCAAAAACACACATATGTTAATCTACTGCAAGTGGTTAAAAAATCGGCTAGTAAGAGATGGTTATTCACACAAACATTGAATATTTTTTCCATTTTAAAGGACAAGTCCTAAGTTATTGTTGTCAGGTGCTGTCGAGTCATCTCCGACTCATAAAGACCCTGTATACAACAGAATGAAACAGTACCCGGTCCTGTGCTAGCCCTAAGATCCCTGCTATGTTTGAGCCCACTGTCGCATCCACTGTGTCAATACATCTTGTTGAGAGCCTTCCCCTTTACCAAGCATGACATCTTTCTCCAGGGAATGCTCCCTTCTGACCACATCACCAAAATAGGTGAGACGAAGTCTGGCCATTCTCACTTCCAAAGAACATTCCAGATGCATTTCTTCCAGGACAGATTTGTTAGTTCTTTTAACAGTCCATGGTACTTTCAGTATTCTTCGACAACACCACAACTCAAAAGCATTGACTCTTCTTTGGTCTTCCTTATTCATTTCCAGCTCTCAAATTCATAAGAAGCAACTGAAAATACCATGGCTTGGGTCAGGCACCCCTTAGTCTTCGAACAGGTATATCTTTGCTCTTTAGCACTTGAAAGAGGTCCTTTCCAGCAGATTTGCCCAATGCAATACCTCACCTGATGTCTTTACTTCTACTTCCACTGGTGTTGACTGTAGAACCAAGTAATATGAAGTCTTTGACAATTTTCTCCATTTATTGTAATGCTGCTATTGGTCTAGTTGTGAGGATTTTTGTTTTCTTTATGTTGTTGTTGTTGTTAAGTGCCGTCGAGTCGTTTCCGACTCATAGCGACCCCATGCACAGCAGAACGAAACACTGCCTGATCCCGCGCCA
>NW_006921661.1:8161350-8184425 GCF_000298275.1 Orycteropus afer afer | reverse complement strand
TCTTCAGTAAGATCTTACTTGCATGTGATATTAATGATATTGTTCTATAATTTCTACATTCTGTGGGATCACCTTTCTTTGGAATGGGCTGTTTTCTTTATAATGAGGTGTAATAACACCTTTATATTGAGGTGTAAGTTCTAAGTATCAAATAATAATAATGCTGTTATTGTTATTATTCAAAAAATAAATTCTCTGTTTACCACCTTTCTTGTCAATCTAATATAATAACTGACCTAATGATAATAATAATGTGGTAGTTAAGAGTATGTGTCAACTTGGCTGGGCCTGGTTTTGAGTAGTTATTTCCCATGATGAGACTGGTAACCAACTCCATGTTGGAATCTGCCACAAGCAGCTGAGTAGCTGCTTCAGGGATGTGTTCTGCTTCCAATATATAAAAGAAGCTTTGGGAATGGTCTGCAGCTTTATGGCACACTTGGATCCTGCACGCAGCCAAGTCTTCATTTAACAGCCCACCATGTTTCCTGCTGATCTTGGGACTATCTCTGCACTTGAACTAGTGGCTTGCTATGTTGTTTGGTACTATTGGGACTGTGCCATTTATATGTAAACCCTGGACTTATTAGCCTCAGCAGCCTGCAGGTGCATGAGTAAAGAGACACCTCTACATCCAGTGGGCTGGAAGCAAGAGATAGAGCTGAAGCCAAAGGTCAAGGGACTTTCACCCAGCCCCTAAAGCTTGGCACTTTCACCATGGGCTTCTACCCTCCTAAACTGTAAGAGAATAAATCCCTGCTTATTCAAGCCATCCATTTATGGTATTTTCTGTTAGAAGAGCACTAGAGAACGAAAACAAATAATAATGACCCAGACACATTTATACATTCTTATTTCTTTCTAAATCAAAGATAAGATTTTATTGTATATGGTGAAGTTTTTAAAAAATTAACTGTATTTTATTATTATATTTTATTATATTATTATAATTATATTTATTGTTTATTATTATGTTATATTGTTATATTTTGATCCTTGGAAAATTGGTAACCTATGAATGCTCTAAGACTCATAAAGTCACAACATTTTCCTTGAATCCTTCTCACAATTCCCAGATCTGACTATCCTATTTCTTCCTTTGAGTTCCACTTTACCCCAGATAAAGAGCCATGGGTGGCACAGTAGTTAAACACCACTTGCTAACTTCAAGATCAGCAGTTCAAAACCAGCCACTCCATGGGAAAAATATGAATGTCTGTTTTCATAAAGATTATAGCCTTGGAAATCCTATGGAGCAGTTTTACTTTCTCCTACAGGGTCACTATGAGTCAGAATGACTTGACAATGACGAACTTGTGGGGTTTTTTTTTTTCCTTTTGGTTACCCTTGAAATATTTTACCAAATCCTAGATAGAAACCTAAGCATATTTCTATCATACCACCTACTGTAATTTATTGTACTTCATTTACATTTCCCCATTGATTTGCCCCTCTAAAACTGTCCGAAGTTTCCAATAAAATAGCACTAGCCATATGTTGCAATTTAAATCTAAAATCAATGAAAAGTAAATAAATTTTCAAATTCAGTTTCTCCATCTCACAGTCACATTTCAAGCACTCAAGAGCTACATGTGGCTGGTGACAACCATATTAGGCAACAAGAATATAGAACATTTCCATCATTGCATAAAGTTCAACTGGACCATGAGATACACACAATCTAGCAGGTAGTCTGGCAGAAGCCATGTTTTACCCATATCTGTATCCCAGTGCCCAGTCTTTAGCAAATCTCCAGTAAATGTTTCTTAGGAATGGCATTGGGTAACAGAGTGCTTATTCCATTTTTCTTATTTTTTACTACCCAGGGCCTCTCCTCCATAACTTCACTGTCTCTTACAGGCTAGAATCTGTATAATAACCAACAATCATCCCAATGTGGGGAAAGAGGTAAGAACCACAACAGTTAAAGTTAACCAGAAAGCCTTTGTTTACTTCCTCTTCTCATACCAAAGCTTCACTGCTTAATGTAAGAGTTGTTTAAGAAGAGGGCTCATTTCTTATTTCAGGATTGGCATGTAAGTAAACTGCAAGTGCTTATAAACAGATTTTTTTTTTCTATTATTAAAACAATCTCAAAACTCAGCAAAAATAAAAAACTGAGGGATACTGGTCAAAATCTACCACATTATTTGGGACTCCATGAATGAATATATCCTCCGTATGCTCTTATGAGGGCGCTCTGGTGGCGTAGTGCCTAAGGAATTTGACTGCTAACCAGAAGGCTGGCGGTTGAAACCCACCAGCCACTCCTCAGAAGGAAGGTTGGGCAATCTACTTCCATAATGATACCTCTTCAGAAACCCAAGGAGGGGTCACTATTAGTCGCAATTGACTCGATGGCAATGAGTTTGGTTTTGGTTTATGGTATGCTCTTATAAAAGGAGCTCTGGTGACTCAGTGCCTAAGGCATCTGACTGCTAACCAGAAGGTTGGCAGTTCAACCCCACCAGCCACTCCACTGAAGGAAGACTGGGCAATCTCCTTCTGTAAAGATTTACCACCTCACAAACCCAAAGGGGGTTGCTATGAGTTGGAATCAACGTGATGGCAGTGAGTTTGGTTATGGAGTTTTTATGCTCTTATGAGGAACCCTGGTAGTACAGTGGTTAGGCAATCAGCTGCTAACCAGAAAGTCAACAATTCAAACCCACCAGCCACTCTTACGGGGAAAAAGATGTAACAGTTTGCGCCCGTAAAGATTATAGCCTTGAAAACTCTACAAGGCAGTTCTACTCTGTCCTATAAGGCTGCTATGAGTTGGAATTGACTTAGTTTATGCTTTTTATATAAAAGATAGTCATTTGACATTTTCTGAGAACTATTAAGGGATAGAGAGTTCTGGGAGCGTAGTACCTAAGGCATTTGACTACTAACCAGAAGGCCGGTGGTTCAAATCCACCAGCCACTCCTCGGAAGGAAGGCTAGGCAATCTACTTCCATAGTGATACCACCTCGGAAACCCAAGGAGGGGTCGCTGTGAGTCAGATCCAACTCAATGGCAGTGAGTTTGGTTTTTTGGTTTTATTAAGGGATAGGTACTAAAGAAAGAAAAAAAAAACAACAACAACTCAGTGCCCTTGAGTCAAGTTGACTCATAGCAATCCCTTCTCATGTTTCTGAGGTGGTATCGCTACAGAAGTAAATTGCCCAGTCTTCCTTCTGAGGAGTGTCTGGTAGGTTTGAACCACCAGCCTTCTGGTTAACAGTGAAATGGCTTAGGCACTACACCATCAGAGCTCCCTAGAGAGACAGATAGAAACTTAAACAGAAATAATATTAAGTGGTAAGTATTATAAGAGAGAGAAATACCAAGAATTATGAAAAGAATAAAAGAGAGGCTCAGAACACTAGGTTGAATGAGGTAGGGGTATAGGCACCACAAGGTAGGCTATTCAGAGATGATACTCAAGCTGTTTTAGAAGACAATTAAGATACTGGGAGAAAAGAAAGGGTGGGATGGTGTCTCAAACAGAGGGACTATATACATAAACATAAAGAAATATGGAGGAGGCAGTCCAAGATGGCGGCATAGTCAGATAATGTAACTTTTACAACAAAGACCCAGAAACAGATGAATTGGATATAGATGACAACTTTGGAACTCTGAGAATCAAAGGAAAGGCTGAAGAATTGGACAAAGCACCAAGTGGAAGGAAAGACTGTACAAAAACAGCAGAAAAAGAGAATTACAGATTGCCGGCACTCTGCCAGTCAAACCTGCACAGCACAGCCATATTGAGACAAAGCTAGCAGCACTCCCAAGCAAAATCCTCATATCCTGCTGCATATAAGCAGGAGCAATTCTGCATCCATATCTAGAGCAAGATAGGAGTGCTCTCTAACCACAAATGTTAAGTGCACTCACCTCACCCACTGTGCCACCTGCAGTCCCCAATGTCAGAGGACCATAGACTTGTGTTGCCTCTCCACCCCTCTAAGCCTTCTCCACCAGCCACATGCAATCACAGTCCAGTGGCCTCACCACCACCCCGAGACATGGACCAGCAGTACCCTCTCCTATGCCCAGCCACCAACACCAAGGGCCCACACAATGAGCAGTGCCTACTGCTCCACTCAACCATGAACTAGTGGCACCTGCTCCTACATCCAGCCACCTGCCCCAAGGGCCTACACACCAGTGGCACCTCCTACTCCCTCCAGCCACTTGCACTGGAGACCTGAAGATTGACAGCACATCCTCTCCAGCATCACACTCTAGTAGACAGAGGCATGCCCTTCTAGCAGGCACTCATGGACTAGAAGCACTCCCCCTGCCCCAAACCCTAGTATCTCCTGCAATCAGATCTGTGCCCACCCCAACCCTTCCCTACAGCCCCCCCTACGTGGGACCACGGGTGAGACTTTCTGTTACCTAGTAACTGACAAACTGAGTACCATTGCCTGACCACCCAGCAACTGGTAGTGCACACACACAACACTCAGCCCAGCAACCAGTAAGAACACTCCACACATTCACCCCAAACTGATCAGTCAGACACATCACCTCACCATCAACACTAGTTACATCCTCAGGTGCCATACAAGACCATCTGAGGTGGTGAGAGCTCCAGTGTGACCAGATTAGCAGGGTATCACACATGTTCTGTATACTAGAATATATCAAAATGAAACAAAAGTCAGTACAAAGCAATAAAAACACACAACAAATAAATATAATAACACCTTAATGTCTTGGAGACAATACACAATATCAAATCACATAAACAAGCAGGAAAAGATGGCTCCATCCAGTGACCAAAATAAAGACCCAGAAAACCTTCCAGAGGAAGAAATCATTATGGAACTACCTGATAAGGAATTCAAAACCTAATATACAGAGTTTTCCAACAGATCAAGAAAGATATCAAGGAAAACATGGACAAAACAATAGAATAATTCAGGAAAACAATACTAGAACACAAAACAACATAATAGATGATTAGAAACCACACAAAAACAGCAATTAGAAATCAAAAGTTTAACAATAAAATTTCAGACAACTAAACAGAAGGACAGAGAAGTACAATTAAATCACTGGAAGAAAGTGAGACGAGTACTATTACAGTGAGGGATTGCAATTCATGTCACAAAAGTAAATGTGTATAAACTGTTGAATGGAAAATCAGTTTGTTCTGTAAACTTTCACCCATTTTACAATTAAAAAAAAGTGTAAAGGAATTTACTGTAGGGTGGACTCTAGGGAGGGCTGGTCTGGCCATAAAATATGTGCCTGTTATAGACATTCTTCTCATGATGTGATGTAATAATTAATTAATTAATTAATTAATTAATGGAAGGCAGAATCAGCAGAATAAAAGACAAATCTCTTAATACCAATTTGTTTGATGAGAAAATCAGAAAAAAAGAATGAAGTAAGCCTAAGAATTATGTGGGACATTATCGAGCAGAAAAATTTAAGTGTGATCGGAATTCCAGAACAGGAGGCAAAAAAAAAAAAAACCCACAAGAATTGTCAAAGATTTGCTGGTAGAAAACTTCCCTAATATAATGAAAGCCAAGAAGTTATCCATCTAAGAAGCTCAATGAAGCATACAAAATAGACTCTAAAAGAAAGTCACCAAGATATAATCAAACTTGCCAAAACCAAAGACAAAGAAAAACTCCTGAGAGCAGGGCACAAAAAACAAAAGGTCAGTCACCTACAAAGGGGAACCAATAAGACTAAAATCTGATTACTCAGCAGAAATGATGCAAGGCAAGAAGTCAATGGGATGACATATATAAAACCCAGAGAGAAAAAACTGTCAACAAAGAATTACACATCCAGTAAAACTGACTATCAAGTACAATAGCAAAATTAAGACATTTCCAGATAAATAGAAATCAAGGGAATTTGTAAAAACCAGACCAATCTAAAAAGAAATATTAAAGAGAGTCCTTCAGACAGAGAACAAACAATATCAGACAACAAACAACATCAGATTAGGGCACAGGACAGCATCAGCCAAATACCAACCTAGATAAAGAATTCTCAAAAATAAAACAAAGCTAGAAGACTGAAAAAACAGGGAACCCAAGATGTCAGATCTGTAAATGACAAGAATGTCAAGACAAAAAGTAAGAATAAATGGAGAAGTTATAGAATTTTCACAAGGAGAGAAAGTCAAAGTGATATCAAGAAATAAAAGACTGCTTTTAAACTCAGGAAGATAAAAATAAATTTCAAGATAATCACGAAGACATTAACAAACTACTCATTAAAATAAAAAAAGAAGAAAAACATAATGACTCAGTAAATACAAAATCAACAATGAAAGAAACAAAAAGAAAATCCACAAACAAAAAGAACAAGAACCTGTCAACACCTCAAAAAAAAAAAAAAAAAAAAAAAAAAAGACAACAGTAAATCCATACCTATCGATAATCACACTGAATGTACATGGCTTAAATGTACCGGTAAAGAAACAGAGAGTGGCAGAATGGATAAAAGAACATAATCCATCAGCATGCTGTCTACAAGAGACAACACACCTTAGACACAAAAACATAAACTAAACCTCAAATGATGGAAAAACATATCAAGCAAAAAAAGAGCAAGTGTGGCAATATTACTATCTGATAAAATAGACTCTAAGGCAAAATCCACTATAAAAGATAACTCACTGCCGTCAAGTCGGATCCAACTCATAGCGACCCCTCCTTGGGTTTCCAAGGCAGTATCACTATGGAAGTAGGGGTCAATCCACCAAGAGGATATAATCATAATAAATACATATGCATTCAATGACAGAGCTTCAAAATACATGAAACAAACTTTAGCAGCAATGAAAACAGAAACCGTTTCAGAATAATAGTAGGAGTCATCAACATATCATTTTGGTGAAGGACACAACAACTAGAAAGAAGTTTAACAAAGATACAGAAGATCTAAATGCCACAATCAACCAACTTGACCTCACAGACATATAGAACACTCCACCCAACTGTAGTAAAGTATACATTCTTTTCCAATGCATACGGATCATTCTCCAGAATAGACCACATTTAAGGTCACAAAGCAAGGCTCAATAAAATCCAAAACATCAAAATAATCCAAAGCATTTTCTCTCATCACAACACAATAAAAGTAGAAAACAGTAGCAGGAAGAGCAAGGAAAAAAAGTAAAATACATGAAAACTGAGTAACATCTTGCTTAAAAACCACTGGGTAAGAGATGAAATTTAAAAATTCCTAGAATTAAATGAGAACAAAAACCCAGCATGTCAAAATCTTTGTGACACAGCAAAAGCAGTGCTCTTAGGTCAATTTTTAGCAATAAACACACACATCAAAAAAAGAAGAGCCAAAATCAAAACATTTAACCCTACAACTTGAACAAACAGAAAAAGCACAGCAAAAGAATCCCATTGTTGTTGTTGTTGTTGTTATGTGCCGTCGAGTCGGCCCCGACTCATAGCAACCCCTCCTTGGGTTTCCGAGGCAGTATCACTACGGAAGTAGGATTGCCCAACCTTCCTTCTGAGGAGTGGCTGGTGGGTTTGAACCGCCAGCCTTCTGGTTAGCAGTCAAGTGCTTTAGCCACTATGCTACCAGAGCTCCTAAAGAATCCCATAGTCACCAGAAGAAAGGAAATAATGAAGATTAGAGCAAAAATAAATGAAACACGAGTACAGAAAAACAATAGAAAGAATCAACATGACCAGAAGTTGATTCTTTGAAAGGATCAATAAGACTACAAGCCCCTGGCCAAATTGACAAAAGAAGAACAGGAGAAGAAGTAACTCAAATAAAAAATTAGGTGGGAGACATTGCAACAGAGCCAACTTAAATAAAAATGATCATAATAAATACTATGAAAAAATTGTACCCCAACAAATATGAAAACCTAGTGGAAATGCACAAATTTCTAGAAATACATTTACTACCTAAACTAATAAAAACTAAGGTAGAAAAACTGAACAGACCTGTAACAAAAGAAGAATTTGAAGTCATAGAAATAAAAACTCCAAAAAGAGCTCTGGCCCAAACTGTTTCCTTGGAGAATTCTACCAAACATTCAGACAAGAGTTCACATCAATATTACTCAAACTATGTCAGAGCACAGAAAAGGAAGGAATACTCCCAAATTCATTCTATGAAGCCAGAATAACCCTGACACCAAAGCCAAAGACATTATGAAAAAAATTACAGACTAATATCCCTTATGAATACAGACAGAACAGTTCTCAATACATCCTAGCCAATAAAATGCAATAGCATATCAAAAAAAAAAAAAAAGAAGAAGAAGAAGAATCATTACCAAGTGGGATTCATACTAGACATGCAAGGATGGTTCAACATTAGAAAATCAATCAACATAATTCACCACGTAAATAAATAAAACAAAAGAATCACGTAATCATCTCAATTGATACAGAAAAGGCATCTGATAAACTCCAACACCGATTCCTGATAAAAATCTCTCAGCAAAATACAAATAGAAGGGACATTCCTCAACATAATAAAGGGCATTTATACAAAACTAACAGTTGTCACTATTCTCAAAAGAGACTGGAAGCATTCTCCATGAGAACAAGAAAAAGACAAGGATGCCCTTTATCATCATTCTTACTCAACACTGTACTGGAAGTCCTACCTAGAGTAATAAGCAAAAAAAGGAAGTAAAGGGATTCAAATTGGTAAGGAAGATGTAAAACGATTCTTGTTCACAAATGATATGATCCTATGCGTAGAAAATTTCACAAGATTTCACAAGAAAGATACTGGAATGAACAGAAAGATTCAGCAAAGTAGCAGGATACAAAATCAACATACAAAAATCAGCTGGACTTCTCTACACAAACAAAGAGAACTTTGAAGACGAAATCAGGAAAGCAGTATCATTTACAATAACTCCCCAAAAGATAAAATACTTAGGAATAAATCTAACCAGAGCCAAAAAGACTTATACAGAGAAAACTGCAGAATACTACTCCAAGAAACCAAAAGAGACCTACAGAAATGGAAAAGCATACCATGCTCATGGATAAGACACTTATCCACCACGAAAATGTCAACACTACCCAAAGAAATCTATAGATAAAATGCAATCCCAATACAAATTCCAAAAGCATTCTTTAACAAGATGGAGAAACTAATCACCAATTTCATATGGAAAGGAAAGAGGCCTGGGATAAGTAAAGCATTACTTATCCCAGTAATGCTTTACTGAAGATGAACAAAGTAAGAGGTCTCACACTACTGGATCTCAAAACCTACTATACAATCATAGTAGTCAAAACAACCTGGTACTGGTACAACGACAGATACATAGACCAATGGAAAAGAATTGAGAATCCAGATGTAAATCCACCCACCTATGGACACTTAGGGAGTGCTGGTGGCATAGTGCCTAAGGCATTTTACTGCTAACCAGAAGGCTGGCAGTTCAAACACACCAGCCACTCCTTGGAAGGAAGGTTGGGCAATCTACTTCCATAGTGACACTGTCTCGGAAACCCAAGGAAGGGTCGCTATGAGTCGGATCTGACTTGATGGCAGTGGATTTATTTTTTTTATGGACACTTGATTTTTGACAAAAGGTCAAAGTCCATTAAATAGGGAAGATATAGTCCCTTTAATCAATAGTGCTAGCAAAACTGGATGTCCATCTACAGAAAAATGAAACAAGGCCTATACTTCACACCGTACCAAAAAACTAACTCAAAATGGACCAGAGACCTAAATATAAAATCGAAAACTATTAAGACCATGGAAGAAAAAATAGGGACAATGCTAGGGGCTATAACACAGGGCATAAATACACTATAAAACATAACTAAAAATGTACAAACAGCAGATAAACTAGAAAAATGGGACCTCCTAAAACTTAAATGCTTAATGCTCATCAAAAGACTTCACCAAAAGAGTAAAAAAGCTACCTACCAACGGGGAAAAAATTTTGGCTATGACATATCTGACAAGGGCCTAATCTCTAAAACTTACAGAAAATTCAACCCCTCAACAACAAAAAGACAAACAATGCAATTTAAAAATGTGCAAAAGATATGAACAAACACTTCACCAAAGAAGACAAACAGGTGGCTAACAAATACATGAAGAATGCTCGAGATTATTAGTTACTAAAAACCAAGAAAAAAAAACTCACTGCTGAGTGGATTCGACTCATAGTGACCCCTCCTCAGGCTTCTGAGGTGGTATCTCTACAGAAGTAGATTGCTCAATTTTCCTTCCAAGGAGTGGTTAGTGGGTGTGAACTGCCAGCCTTCTGGTTAGCAGTCAAATGCCTTAGGCACTACACCATCAGAGCTCCCCTAGAGAGATGCAAATCAAAAGTACAATGACATACTATCTCTCTCTAACAACAACGGCAATAATAAAATAAATAAATAAATATAACAAATGCTGGAGAGGTTGTAGGGAGACTGGAACTCTTACATACTGCTGAATGTGAAATGGTACAACCACTATGGAAAACAGTATGGGACTTTCTTATAAAGTTAGAAATAAAATACTATACGATCCAGCAATCCCACTCCTAGGTACATACTCTAAAGAAATAAGAGCTGTGGCATAAATAGACATACGCACATCCATGTTCACTGCAGTATTCAAAATAGGAAAAAGCTGGAAACAACCTAAGTGTCCATTAACAGATGAAAGGATAAACAGTGGTACATACACACAATGGAATACTACTCAACAATAAACAATGATGATGAATCTGTGAACATGTCACACATGGATGAATCTGAAGGACATTATGCTGAATGAAATAAGTCAACCAAAAAAGGACAAATAATTTATGAGACCATTATTATTTTTCAAAAAGTTTATACACAGTAAAGAAAAAAAAATTTGATGATTACCAACAATAGGAGGGAGGGGGAGTTATTAACTGGATGTTGTTGTTGTTATGCGCTGGGTATTAACAATGTTGTTGTTGTTATGTGCCATCGAGTCGGATCCGACTCATAGCGACCCTTCCTTGGGTTTCTGAGGCAGTATCACTATGGAAGTAGATTGCCCAACCTTCCTTCCGAGGAGTGGCAGGTGGGTTTGAACCGCCAGCCTTATAGTTAGCAGTCAAGTGCCTTAGGCACTATGCTACCAGAGCTCCTTGGGGTATTAACAATAGTCAAGGAAAAGGCAATTCACAACATGACCAAAGCAGAGGAAGATACTGAGAGCAACACTAGAGGACAAATGCAGTAATTACTGTAACATATAATCCTACAACAATAATATTAATAACAATAATTTATGAATGGTTAAACAGGTAGACAGGTATGCAAAAGAGGTGTGGGAAGGTTGAAGGGAGCACATGCACCTACAGATAGAAGTTTGGTTGTTGGTATTTCTACATACATAATTGTAGGCACTGCACGTATATTAATGTAAGACATCAAAGCACACAAGGAGCACAATCACAGAAAATTCTCAGACACAACCAACACCCCACAGGATGAAGTTCCTAGGCTTGAAGGTAAAGGATCATAGACTCAGCGAACATTTAAGTCAATTGGCACAACATAGTTCGTAAAAACAATGTTCTACATCCTACTTTGGTGAGTAACGTCTGGGGTCTGAAAAGCTATTGGTCTCTTCCTGTCCAGAGCAAAGAAGAATAAAGAAAACCAAAGACTCAAGAGAGCAGTAAGTCCAAAGGACTAACAAACCACATAAACCACAGCCTGTACAATCCTGAGGAGCTCTGGTAGCATAGTGCCTAAGGCACTTGACTACTAACCAGAAGGCTGGCGGTTCAAACCCACCAGCCACTCCTCGGAAGGAAGGTTGGGCATTCCTACTTCCGTAGTGATACTGCCTCGGAAACCCAAGGAGGGGTCACTATGAGTCGGGGTCGACTCAATGGCAAATAACAACAACAACAACAATACAATCCTGAGACCAGAAGAACTAGTGACCGACCACTGACTGGGATCCGAACAGTGGGTTGCAGACAGAGCAGGTCAAATTGTAGAACAAAAAAATCAAATTCACACACACAAAAAAACAGACTTACTGATCAGAGACTGGAGGAATCCCCGAAACTGTGGCCCTAAGACACCCTTCTGACCTGGAACTAAAGAGATTCCCAGAGACCACCTTTTCAACCAAACAATGTTGTTGTTGTTGTTATGTGCCATCGAGTCGGCCCCGACTCATAGCGACCCCTCCTTGGGTTTCCGAGGCAGTATCACTATGGAAGTAGGATTGCCCAACCTTCCTTCCGAGGAGTGGCTGGTGGGTTTGAACCGCCAGCCCTCTGGTTAGCAGGCAAGTGTCTTAGCCACTATGCTACCAGAGCTCCCCCTCTTTCAACCAAACAATAGGCAGGCCCATAAAATAAACAATAACACCTGAGAGGAAGATGTTTCTCATTACAATCAATTATAGGAGCTCAAAAGAACAACATTTGCCCACAAGCAAAGATAAGAAAACCTGGAGGAAAGGGAAAGGGGAACCCTAGGGCAGGTGGAAATGGAGATAGTGCTGACATACTTGTGGAATGCAATCAATGTCATGGTACACTTTATGTACAAACTATAGAATGGGAAACTAATTTGTTCAGTATAATTTCACCTTAAACACAATTTAAAATTTTTTTAAATAAATAAATACAGGAATATAATCTGGACAGTAAATTCCTAGTAATTCCGTATGGCTGGAACACTATATAAGAAAGAAGTAGGATTTGAGACTATTGAAGCAAGCAGAGGCCAAATCATAAAAGAACCTTACAAGTTTTATCCTCAGAGCTACAGGTAACCACTGAGTTTTAAAGCAGGAAAGAGAGTGTAATCTAAGCTTAACAAAGTTCATAAACAAGCAGTATAAAGGATGTGAGACAGGAGAAAGGGACACCAGTCAGGAAGTTGCTGCAAAAGAAATTATGGGGTATTGGGGAATAATGATCAGGGCACAAGTGAAGCAAATAGTTTTAAACACAGTCTTATTTTAAACAATCTCTCTCCTCTCTCCTCTCTCTCTCTTTCTCTGTCTCTCTCTCTCTCTCTCTTTCTCTCTCTCTCTCTCTCTCAGCATCTCAAGCCTATGGCACCATGATTCAATTACACAGCAAAACTGCAGAAACAACTGTTGAAGTCAGTTCCATAAATTCTGAACATTTTCACTGCATTCCTTTATTCAACAGCCATTCTAGACTCCAAACTAAAATGGCTTATTTTTCTCTTTTCCACTGCACCCAATTTTGGAAAAGCAGTTCTGCCAGCTGAGCACATCTGTGCAGTCTGCAACAAGTGTAAACAATTTAACAAGAGTTTAATGAAACATTGCCTACTCCTAACCAGGGGAAAAAATTAGAAAATTCTAATATGGCAGCATCAGGTTACAAATTGACAATGTGAAAGTAGGTCTTTTTTTGTTTGTTTGTTTTTCTGTATGAACATACCAATTTTAAATCCCATCTGGTTGTATGGTGCCGCAGCTGTCCTAAATGAATGTAGCATTTTCAGTTACCAAGCACTTGGCTAAAGCATTTGGAACTGCCATGTGTCAATCAGCAGCAATTGCCACAACTACAGTACTTAAAAAGCACCTAATGTCCTCATAGTAGGAACTCTGGGAGCATAGTGCCTAAGGCACTTGACTGCTAACCAGGAGGCTGGCGGTTCAAACCCACCAGCCACTCCGCGGAAGGAAGGCTGGGCAATCTACTTCCATAGTGATACTGCCTCAGAAACCCAAGGAGGGGTCGCTATGAGTCAGGGCCAACTCGACAGCACATAACAACAACAACAGGTATAGCCTTACTTTCATTTAACAAATACTGCATTCCTACAATGACTAGCAATGCAACAGTATGTATTAAGAGCCTTAAAATGTTTATACCTTTACTCCAATTACCCTATTGCTAAATACTTATCCTAAGAAAGTTATCAAAATTTGTGGCCAAAGATGCTTATCACAATTTTATTTATAACATCCAAAAAACAGAAAATAACCTAAATGTCTAACAATAAGGTAATGATGAAGACATCTCATGCAATGCAATAGCATACAGCCATTAAAACTGACACTTAAGAAAAATCTTTAATGACACTGGAAAATGCTTATGATCTGTGTTAAATATAAAAGCACTCCACAAAACTGTATCTATAGTATAATCTTAACTATACCAGCCACTCCTCGGAAGGAAGACTGGGCAATCTACTTCTGTAGTGTTACCACCTAGGAAACCCAAGGAAGGGTTGCCATGAGTCTGATCCAACTTGCCGACAGTGTGTTGTGTTGCATTATATCAAATAAGTAGAAAAAAACTTTTTAAAAAAGTGTTTAAAATTTTAAAAGCTTATCTCTGTATGGCAGAATTACAGGCAAGTATTTGCCAAGCTTTAAAAATTTTCTATTAAAAGCGTCTTAAAAAACCCTGGGGTGGAGGTTTAAAGACAAGAAATGAGGACATTAAACCCATCAAGACTGATCAAATCACTGGAGTCTCTCCTAGGTGAGAAGGATGTAAAAGGCATATTATATTTATACAAAAGGATTATGTTACTCCTGGTTAGAACTGACACAACTGCAAGGGTGAAAGACAATGGGAAAGCAATAGAGGAAACATCATCAGGTTCCTAGGAAGTTACCTTGCATTCCAGAATGTCTGTCAACAACAAAGCCAAGTTCAATGAATGAGGTGCAGAATATGGCAGAAATCTAGCTATGACTTAGTGCCAAAAACAGAGTTCCTTGACAGCATGGCATCTGTGATAAAGGCTATGAAGGAAGGCAGCAGCAGAAGAATAGAAAAACCATCTACAGCGGATCAGGAACGGCCTCCTGGAAGATGACTGACTTAAAGGAGAACAGAGTTATTAACCCAGAGAAAGAAGAGAAGGACATTTTTGGAAAAAGGAATAGCCCAGAAAATAGAAACAGCTTAGTAGGCCTGGGGAAATGATACCATTTCACTGTTGCTAGAGTACAAAGTGCCAGACAGGCAGTAGCAACAAATGTGGTTGCAGAAGTCATCAGGGTCCTGTCCCAGAGTACTTGACTGCCTGGTCTACTGTCAGTCAAGGAGCTGCACATGAATCAGTCAGCAAGGGCACCCATCCAGAAGGAGCTTACTCTAGCAGAGGAGACAAGAAGCATTATGGTAAAAATAAACAAAAAGTATTAAGAAGAAGAGAACCCAACCCAGCCTGGGGGCTCATAAAAGGCTTCAGAGAGAAAAGTGCCAGAGTTTGAGCTGCAACATCAAAATGGAGATAAGCAGAGTGACATCAAAGACGGTATCATACTATTGAGATCTGGCTTAAATCCAAACTCTGCAAATCAAGGAACAAGCACTTGCAAGGCTTCCAAAGAGGGAACCATTCTTATCACCAGAGTATAAGCTCCCAGGATCTTGTTTGTCTTGTTCATCACAGTACTTCCAAACCTCAAAACAGTAAATATAAAGAAGCTGCTCTACAAAGAAAAATGAAGAAAAGCAAAGACACATGGAAACAATTAGTCTGAAGGACTAGCAGACCATGTGATCCTCAGCCTACATAAGACCAGAAGAACTAGGTGGTACCTGGCTACCACTGTCAACCACTCAGAGGGGGGATCAGTGCAAGAGATCCTGGGTAGAGTGGGAGAACAATGTGAAACAAAACTCAAAATCAACTTAAAAAGAAAAAAAGACCAGGTTTGCTGGTCTGATAGAGCCGGAGACTATGGCCCCTAGTTACCCTTCAGGTCTGGAACTGAACTCACTACTGTGGCTTCCAGCCAAACAATAGACATAGACATAGGAGGTGAACATTTACATAAGGTAGATACACTCCTTGGAGCAATCATGAGAGAAAAGAAGCAAAGAAGCACAGTGTTTGCACAAGGAGATAGCTTGGTGGGGAGGAGTGCATGGGAAGGAAGGACACAGAGAAGAGGTAACTACAGGGAGGAAGTGGGAAGAGAGCTGTTACACTGTGGAGAATTGTAGTCAATGTCATGAAACAAAATGTGTATGAACTGCTGTAAGGAAAATGAATTTGCTCTGTAAACTTTTGCCCAAATCACAATAAAAATTAAAGAAAAATAAAAAAGAAGCTGCTCTATCTATAAGGATTTGTAAGAGAGAAGGAGGGCTTCTTGTTATATTAAAAAGCAATAGGGAGGCGGAAAAATGTGAAATAGGGTTAAGAAGTAAAAGTACTCTAAAGACCAAGGCCAACTCTGATGAGTTTGGAGATGAAGGCAAAGAGCAATGTGTCCTCCATCCTTCCCTTCAGCCATCATTTCCATTCCCATTCTCTATCCAACTTAGTCCAGTCACTTTAGAAGTACTTGAGTCCTAATTAAAACAAACACTAAACACAGAACCACCAAGGAGGTCACAAAAAAAGTAAATCAAGAGCATTGAGGGGCTTGCAACTAATGTTACAAAATGTGTGTAAATGGTTAAAAATTAATATGTTCTGTAAGCTTTCATCCAAACCACAATTTTTTTTTTTAAGAAAAAAAAGGTAATCTGAAAGATGTGCTATAAAAGCAGTTTCACCGACTTTACCTAGTTACTGTTAGTAACAGCAATGCAACTATCATTTTATTTAAACATGACAGGCACTATGGTTGGAACTTTATAAACTATGCCTAATCCTAACAGTAACTTTAAAAGTAAATACTACAATGCTATTTTCACAATGACTTATCCAGGATGATACACATAATTCATGGTACAGCTGATACTTAAAGTTTATCTGATTCCAAAATACCTCAAGCATAAACAATTATTCCAAAATAACTAGCTACCTTCCTCCCCAACCAGATACCACTCTGTGCTGCTACTAGGGCCTGGGCCCAAGCTGTCCTCTCCTGCAGCTCTGCTGGAAGTTAACAGCTGGGAGCACTTTGATTAAACCACTGCCAAATATCCTTCTGGCCAGTCCTCAACCATCAGAGATAAGGATGCACTGGGCATCAAGTCACTAGGAAGGAGGAAAGAATGGTAGCTACCACAGGCCTTTTAGACCTCAAAGCTGGATGTAGATATGATATTTGTAACGATGTTTCTTCCTCAAGGAAAACAAAATTTCCACCGGGACTGCCTAAAATACTACTGCTGTTTAACAATGCTTCACTGATTAATAGCCCTCATTCCCTTTCCTCTTCCGGATCAATAATCAACCCCAGTTTGCTTCTAGCCTGTTTTCCCTCAGCCTTTCCTACCTAAGCCACTCTCACTACCATCACTGAGTTCAAGTTTAATCTAAGGATGGTATTTTCTTCCTCCATACACCTTTCAAAACATTCCAAGCCTATGGTCCATTACTTTACCTAGTAGGTCTGCTAGGTGACATCTACTATCAAATGAATGAACTAACATCTGTACATTTCTCAGGCATTTTCACATACACGAAATCATTTACTCCTCAGCCAGTCTGGCCTGCATAGTATGTGGAGTCCTAGGGTGTAATGATTAAGTGCTTGGCTGCTAACTGAAAGGTCAGAGGTTCAAACCCACAAGCTATACCACAGGAGAAAAGACCTGGTGATCTGCTCCCATAAAAATCACCACCTAGGAAACCCTCTGGGATAGTTCTACTTCCCTACAGGATCACTATGAGTCTGAATCAATTCATCAACACATGACAACAACAACAAATAAATAAGTAGTGGAAAATAATCCATCGTGAAACAAACAAACAAACAAAAAACGCTACCTTTCTCTTTTTTTGGACCCAAGAACCTTACTCAGAAGCCTCTAGCAGCCTTCCTGCCATGTCTTACTGCCCAGACTTTGAACACATACCCATTCCTTAACCATTCACTAGCAAGGGGCATGGAATTACCATGATTAATGGACTTTAATTAATTCTTTGGAATGGAATGGAAGTTGACAAACACTCAACTACCACAGTGCTCGTCACCTCTAGGATATAGCAATGAACCAATGAAAGAAGCAGACTGCCTCCAGACCCCTTTTAGTACGTTTCCTTCATATCACAGGGACCCTAAAGACTCGGGGAGTCAGAACTGCTGGCCTAGGGAAGAGGAAACAGACATTTTGTAGAGTCCAAACTCTGGACAAAGTGTTCTGAAAGAGGCTCTAGAGACCTTTGTTTCAGTAATAGCTCTAATCCTAAACTAATTCTGATCTTAAAGCCTGCTGTGTAGGCTCTCCCCAAATCTGTTTCCCCTACCGTAATGAAGGACCATCTTGATTAGTATTTTCAAATTGTCCTACAGAGACCTAGGGGATAAGAAATAGTATCTCAAGAACCAGATGTGAGAAGGGAACACACAGGAGCAGTTTTATAAACTCCACTTCACATGGAACAGCTCCTATTTAATCTGTTTGTACTAAGCCTTCATATAACATCTAGTAGGGAAAAAAAAAAGTTCTAGTGATTTAAAAAATTATTTTTTAATTCACTGTATTAGTTTCCTAGGGTGCCGTAACAAAGTACCACAAACTAGATGGCTTTAAACAATGCAAATTTATTTTGTCACAGTTCTGGAGGGTAGATGTTAGAATTGAGAGTGTCACCAGGGACATGCTCTCTCTGAGGGCTATCGGGAAGAGCCTTCCTTGTCTCTTTCAGCTTGTGGTAGCCCCAAGCGATCCTTGGCTGGTGGCAGTATAACTCCAATCTTCATGTGGTCATCTTCCCTCTCTATATCTGTCTGTCTCTCTTTTTGTCTACTTATAAGGGCATCAGTTATGTTGCATTAGGCTCACCCTACTCCAGTAAGACCTCCTGTTAACTAGTTACATCTGCAAAGACACAATTTCCATATAAGGTCACATTCACAAGTACCAAGGTTAAGACTTCAATGTATCTTTTTGGGAAACACAGTTCAACCTGTAATACTAAATCCAGATAATCAATAATATCCCTTCCAGATCTAACATTCTATTTTTCAAAGAAACAGCTGAACAATGCCCCATTAATCACTTCACTCTATTTCAAATTATGAATGACCTCCATATTGATAAATCCAAAGGACATAAACTCTCTATTTTTATTTGCTCTCTCAGCACTGCTGATGATTTCCTCTTTAAATCAACTGGTTTCCGAATACTACATTCCCTAGTTTCTCTCTCATCTCTATGTCTGTCCCTTCTCGGTCTACTTTCCAGGCTCATTCTCCTCTGCCTGGTGATTAAATATTACTCAAGACTCTGTATTATGTCCTATGTTCTATTCTCTGTCCCTACACAATCTACTCCATGTCCAAATGCCTAAATATCTAACCAATTTTTAATGCTGGTGGTTCAAACCTACCAGCCACTCTGTGTAATCAAGACTGGGCAATCTACTTCCATAAAGATTTACCGCCTTGGAAACCCTATGGGGGTCACTATGAGTCGGAATAGTGGATTTGTTTGTTTGTTTTTTACCCTGACCTCTAAGTTCCAACATGTTTATCTAACTGCCTACTTGACATCTAATGCTGGATGTTCTAAAATCATTCAGCATGTCCAAAACTCTTAATATTCTGTCCCCAAACTGATCGTTTTCCATAATCCCCTTGTCAGTGAAAATGGAACAATAACCAAAAGTGGAAACATTCCAAAGGATCATCAATCAGTGAACAGATAAACAAATTGTGGTATATCAATCAATAGAGTAGTATTCAGCTATAAAGAGAAATGAAATTCTGATACATGTTATGAAATGGATAAGCCTTCAAAACATACTAAGTGAAATAATCCACACACGAAAGGATAAATACTGCATGATTCTACTCATATGACATATCTAGAATCACCAAATTTATAAAGACAGAAAGTAGAGTAGACGTTCCCAGGGGCTACAGAGAGAGAATAATGAGGAGTTATTGCTTAATGGATAAAGTTTCTCTTTGGAGTGATGAAAATTTTTGGAAAAAGTGGCGATCATGGCTCAATATTGTGAATGTTATCAGTATCACTGAAGTATACATTTCAACAGTCAAGAAATCAAACCATGTATCACACTGGGAAAATTTACTGAAAAAGACCTCTTTAAAGCATTCAAAAGCATAGATGTCACTTTAAGGACTAAGGTGTGCCTGACCCAAGCCATGGTACTTTCAATCATCTCATATACATGTGAAAGCTGGACAATGAATAAGGAAGATCGAAGAAGAATTGTAATTCTTTGAATTATGATGTTGGCAAAGAATACTGAATATATACTATGGACTGTATGAATGAACCAATGTGTCTTGGAAAATCAACAGCCAGAATACTCCTTAGAAGCAAGGATGGCAATATTCTGTCTCACACACTTTGGACATGTTATCAGAAGGGACTAGTCCCTAGAGAAGGACATAATGTTTGGTAAAGTAGAGGTTCAGCAAAACAGAGGAAGATCCTCAATGAGATGGACTGACATAGTGGTTGCAACAATGAGCTCAACACAGCAACGACTGTAAGGATAGTGTAGGACAAGGCAGTTTTTCACTCTATTGTACATGGGGATGCTGTGAGTTGGAACCTACTCAACAGCACCTAACAACAACACACATTTAAAAGTGGTTAAAAAGGCAAATTTTATGTTATATATATTTTACCACAATCAAATTTAAAAAAACAATGTGAAACAAAACGAAATTACAGGGAAATGTTTACTGTTGTAAATAATTTTTGATTTCACAAATAGGGACAGTAATATTAATCCCAAAGGGTTTTTTTAGGAATTATGTAATACATATAAATCACCTAGAAGACAAATAGTATCATTTGATTCAGACCTTGACTATAATCTACATATCTTGCAGTAAGGCAATGGTATTTTCCATCATAGAATGAAGTCTATAATACTACTCTTTTCCATTTGATTTTTTTTTTTTTTTTTTTTGCTTAATCTGGTTTCTGATTTTAAAGCTCATCAAAGAAAAAAGATTACTGCCAACAAAGTGCTGCTGCCTGATCCTGAGCAAAACATTCTTTAGGCACCAGGGAAACATTTTCAGAAAAGCACTAATTCACAAGGGCCCCCAAGGAAGGTGCATTCACTGAGCTATAAATGGGGCATCACCATACTATATACAGTACCCTTGTGACTCTAATTTCTAATGCCCCTACTCTCTATATCTTTCATTATTTAGTATGGATGCAATAGATTTGTGCAATTAATGAAACAATGCCAAAAAAGACTTGAAAGTAGCTTTTCAAGCAATTCCAAACCAAGATTTCACACCCAACAGGTATTTACTTGATGTTCACCTCTATCATTCACCTAAGGCAGACCCCTCAAACTTTTCTGGTTTATGTTCTAGAAGGCTCACTTACATTTATTTTCCATCATAATTCTAAAATCAATTTAAGCTCTGCTACTTGTTAACTATATAATCTAACCTCTAAGGATAATACTACTTATTTATTTAATAGCTAGCTAACAGTAGTGCTGTGTAGTTAAGCAAAGTTTAGAGACAATTTATATAGGATGCCTATACAATGTCTGGCCCAAAGAAAGTATATAATAAATTGTAGCTGTAATTGTCTTCATTAATAATTATTATTCATGAATGCCCACTATTATCCCAATATCATGCCAAGCAATGTGGGGAAAAAGTGTGTAAGATGCACTCTCAACAGGCATACAATCTAAAAGAAAGAAAAATGTTAACCATTATAAGACCATAATTATAATGGTTAGCATTATAGGAATAACTGAGTGAATTCTCTGGTATAGAGTAAGTGCTGAAAGAGAGCAGAGTTTTCTCTTCTATTGACTCTATTAACTCACAACCCTTGAATAAGGCACGGTAGAAATTACTTTCATTTTATAGAAAAAGAAACTGAGACTAAGAAAAGAGAAACTCTTGTTCATGTCCTTGCAGTTCATTCATTTATACATTTAACAAATGTGAACTCTTCAAGCACAGAAGAGAAATGAATCAGTTAGGACTCTTTCAGTTGTAAATGACAGAACACTCAACCCAAACTACTTAGAACAAAAGTCCTTCCCTGAGTGGTGGAAATAGTTAACACACTTGACTGTTAACTGAAAGTTTGGAGATTTGAGTCCACCCAGAGCCACGGGAACCCAGGTAAGGGGAGGCAGACAGGCCCCACGCCCAGACGCAGAAAGCAGGAGAAAAGCCAGGGACAACAGAGCTGTGGGATCCAGGTAAGGGGAGGGCACAGAGGTTTCGAACGGCTAAAGGACGCAAACTTCCTATCAGTTGGTCATACTGTGGCAGCTTGCCATGTTGCTGTGAAGCTTGAGGCTGTGCCACCAGTGTCTGTAATGCCAGCAGGGCTGCACATGGTGCACAGGTTTCAATGCAGCTTACAGACTGAGACAGACTGGGAAGAAGGAAAAGGCCATCCACTTCTCAAAGAACTGGCCAGGGAAAACCTTATAAATAGCTAAGAAGCACTGTCTGATACATTACTGGGCAACTTTATGAACAGTCCTGAAACACTGTCCGATACAGTGCAGGATACAACTCCTTAGGACAAAAGGCACTCAAAATACAAATGGGAAAGAGCTGCATCATCAGAGTAGAACCACCTTAATGATATGGATAAAGTAAAGCTTTCAGGACCTCCATTTGCTAACATGGCATGACTCAATTTGAGGAGAAACAGCTGCAAACATCCATTAATAATCGGAACATGGAATGTACAAAGTATGAACCTAGGACAATTGGAAGTTGTCAAAAATAAAACAGAATGCATAATGATTGATATTGTAGGCATTAGTGAGCTGAAATAGACTGGTCTGGGCCATTTTGAATCAGATGATCATATGATCTACTATGCTGGGAATGACAGTTTGAAGAGGGATGGCATGGCATTCATCATCAGAAAGGATGTTTCAAGAGCTGAAAGGAAGTACAATGCTGTCAGTGATAGGGTAATATCCATATGCCTACAAGAAAGACCAGTTAATACTATGATTATTCAAATTTATGCACCAACCGCCAAAGCCAAAGATGAAGAAATTGAAGATTTTTATCAACTTTTGCAGTCTGAAATTGACCAAACATGCAATCAAAATGTGTTGATTATTACTAGTGACTGGAATGCAAAAGTTGGAAGCAAAGAAGAATCACTGGTTATTGGAAAATTTGGCCTTGGTGACAGAACTAATGCTAGAGACTGCATGATAGTATTTTGCAAGACCAATGACTTATTCATTGCAAA
>NW_006921661.1:8157312-8160480 GCF_000298275.1 Orycteropus afer afer | reverse complement strand
TGGCATATGATCAAGAACCAATGGGAATGAAGGAAGAAGTTGAAGCTGCACTGAGGGAAATGGCGAAGAACAAGGCACCAGGAACTGACGGAATACCCACTGAGATGTTTCAACAAACGGATGCCCCACTGGAGGCACTCACTCAGTTATGCCAAGAGATTTGAAAAACAGCTACCTCACCAACTGACTGGAAGAGATCCATCTTTGTACCCATTCCAAAGAAAGGTGATCCCACAGAATGTGGAAATTATCAAACAATATCATTAATATCGCATTCAAGTACAATCTTCCTAAACATAATTCAAAACAGCTCCAGCAATATATTGACAGAGAACTTCCAGAAATGCAAGCTGGATTCAGAAGAGAACGCAGAATGAGGGATATCATTGCTGATGTCGGATGGATCGTGGCTCAAGGCAAAGAATACCAGAAAGTTGTTTACTTGTGTTTTACTGATTATGGAAGAGCATTTGACTGTGTGGATCATAAGAAATTATGGGTAACATTGAGAAGAATGGGAATTCCAGAACACTTCATTATACTCATGAGGAACCTGTACATACAACAGGAGGCTGCTGTTTGAACAGAACAAGGGGACACTGCATGGTTTAAAATCAAGAAGGGAGTGTGTCAGGGCTGTATCCTTTCACCATACTTATTCAATCTATATGCAGAGCAAATAATCCGAGAAGCTGGACTATATGACGAACATGGCATCAGGACTGGAGTAAGAATCGTTAACAACCTGCAATATGGTGACAACACAACTTTACTTGCTGAAAGTAAGGATGACTTGAAGTACTTACTGATGAAGATTGCAGAATACAGTCTACAGTATGGGTTACATCTCAAAATTCAAAAAAAAAAAAAAAATCCTCACAACTGGACCTATAAGTGGCATCACAATGAATGGAGAAAAGATTGAAGTTATCAAAGACTTCATATTGTTTGGTTCTACAATCAATGCCAGTGGAAGCAGCAGTCAGGACATCAGACAACGTATAGCACAAGGCAAATCGGCTGCAAAGGATCTCTCTCAAGTGCTGAAGAGTAAAGATGTCTCCTTGATGACTAAGGTGCGCCTGACACAAGCCATGATATTTTCAATCGCCTCATATGCATGTGAGAGCTGGACAATGAATAAGAAAGACTGAAGAAGAATTGATGCTTTTGAGTTGCAGTGTTGGCAAAGAATGCTGAAAGTCCTGTGGACTGCTAAAAGAATGAACAAGTCTGTCCTGGAAGAAGTGCAGCTGGAATGCTCCTTGGAAGCGAGAATTGCCAGACTTTGTCTCACCTATGTTGGTCATGTTGTTGTCAGAAGGGACTATTCCCTGGAGAAGGATGTCATACTTGGTAAGGCAGAGGTACAATGAAAAAGGGGAAGGCCTTCAACAAGATGGACTGACACAGTAACTGTGGCAATGGGCTCAAATATAACAAGAATCATGGAGTGGCACAGGACAGGGCAGTGTTTCATTCTGCTGAGTGTAGGTCGCTATGAGTCAGAAACGACTTTACAGTACCTAACAACAGCAACAACAAAGAGGCACCTCAAAAGAAAAGCCTGGCCATCTACTTCCAAAATAGCAGTCATAAAAAATCCTACAGAACACAATTCTACTCTGATACACACAGGGTTGCCATGAGTTGGAATCAACTACCTGGAAACTGGCTAATTTAAGCAACAAGCCTAACTACTGGCAAGACCAGGATTAGGGCGGACTTTCAAAGTGCCTCAGTTCAGGGCTCAAAGTCACTGTTTCCATCTGCTTCCTCAATGTTGGCTCTGTGATGAGCCACACCACCTCTTATGATGGCAAAATAGCTACAGCAGCACTAAACAGACTTCTAGTCCAGCATGACAGGGAGAAGGTTTTTTTTTTTTGTAGTGGCTCCTACAAAGTCCTGAACATTTGGTTTAAACCTGCTTAGAACATGCATTTAGCCCTAAACTAATCACTATGGCCAGACAATCTGTGGTGCACTGGTTAGCTTGGACCTGGTTCACATAAAATCAGAGCTGAGAAGTTCTCATCCAAACCACAAAGGACATAGAAGGGAGATGTGGTTCCCAAAACCAACATCTGAGGCTACTGCCAAGATAAGGGGGAAAAGATACAAAGGAAGCAAACTATAAATCCCCACTACAAGGAACCTTATGAATGTGCCCTTACAAAATATATGGTACAAGGCAATGACTCTCAAGTGCAGATGTCTGAGTGATAAAGAGGACAGAGGTACAGTTCTAGTGGGAAAGAAAGAAACATAATTACAGTATAATGCGATTAATGCCATACTGTAGTGGATATGTGAATAACATGTCATAAAATCCAGAAATAAAAAGGCACTAAGGCCACCTGTAAGACTCAGGAAAGTCTTCCCAGAGGTGGTATATCCTCAATTTAGTCCTGAAAAGAACAGGTCAGTTAGCAAATCACCCAGCTGCAGCTGTAGAATCAAGGCTTTCTGATTCCCTGTCAAGAGCTCTTTCTACTACTAGATCCTAATGGTATGAGAGGAAGATGGCACTGAGGTATCAATGGAGATGACTGCCACAGCAGCTCCTTTAAACCAGCTGTCAGAACTGCTCAGCACTGAAATACACTATAGAGGCCTTGTCTACACAAGCAGCAGGATCACAAAGACCTTGCCAACCCTAGAGAAGGATGCTTCAGCTAGATACATCATGATCCAAACATGGAATTAGGCAGTCCTGTCATTTTCCAGCACATCTTCACCTACTACCATGCTGCGTCTTTTCCTCCTATATGTGTTAAGGACTGAAAACTGAAAGTACCAAACACACTAAGCTAAGATCACATTATCATATGACAAAATGAGTTAAAGGAAAAACTTGCTAAACTGACATTACAACATGTGCAGTTTATGCTCCCTAAGACAGCATAAAGTACAAAAAAAGAGGTAAGGTTTGGAGTCTGCATCAGCCTGTACCACTTCCTAATGTGCAACCTTGGGAAAGTCACTTTTCTGACTTCTGAAAGTGATATAAAATGGGAAACATGATTATAATCTTAATACAAATTAAGATGAAGCAAGGGAAGGCATTTCGTCAAATTGTAAAGTATCATATAAATGTTAGTTCTTACGTTTTTAACTTAACCCTTTGCAGAGAGGTTTCAAAATATTATATATTTTTATTTAAAA
>NW_006921661.1:8155673-8157212 GCF_000298275.1 Orycteropus afer afer | reverse complement strand
TATTTTAAAAAAGTAGAAGAACCTGTGAGCTCGGGACATAGTCGCAGGGGACATCAAGCTCAATTGGCATAACATACTATACAAAACATTGCTTCACCTCCTACTTTGGCAAGTAGTGACTGGGATCTTAAAAGCTTGCAAGCTGCCATCTAGATGCCACGATGGGTCTCTTCTTGTCCAGGGCAAAGAAGAATAAAGAAAACCAAAATTCATGGAAACAATTAGCCCTAGCGACTGGTACACCATCTGATCTGCAGCCTATATGACTATGAGACCAGAAGAACTAGATGGTGCCCAGCTACCACTGTCAACCATTTGGAAGGGGATCCACATAGGAGATCCTGGATAGAGAGGGAGAACAATGTGGAACATAACTCAAAATCATTTGGAAAAAAAAAAATGGGTGGGGGACCAGTTTGCGATAGAGCCTGGTGGAACCACTGAGACTATGGCCCCTAGCTGCCCTTCAGGTCTGGAATTGAACCCACACCTGTGGCTTCCAGCCAAGCAAAATACAAGCATATGAGTTGAACATTTACCTGAGGTAGATACACTCCTTGGAGAGAACAATTATGGGAGAAAGACGGGCTACTTATGTACAGGTAGACAGCTCAGGGGGCAGGAGTGCATGGAGGGATGGACACAGGGAAGAGGTAACTATCAGGAGGAAGTGGGAGGGGAGCTGTTGCATTGTGGTAAAATGTGGTCAATATCATGAAACAAAGTATATATGAACTACTGTATGGAAAGTGAATTTGCTCTGTAAATTTTTACCCAAATCACAATTTTAAAAAAAAGAAAAGAAAAAAAATTTTTTAAAGTGGAAGTCATATAATATTACATATATTTTTATTAAAAAGTTATAATTTGTATTTTTATTTAAAAAAATAGATGTCGGATACCACTTTGGAAACCTAAGTAGGGGTGGGTCGCTATGAGTGGGATCGGAATAAATAGCAGTAAGATTTCTTTTTATCAGATGGAATGTTGAAAGTCTGTACCAGAAAGTTTATTTGTCCAAAGAGAATTCATTCTTGAATCTATGAGGATAATGAGGCAATAACTACCAATATAAAATAAATTCTTAGTTCCGGCAAGATGGCGGACTAGGCAGAAGGACTGGACAGACCCTCTTCAACAATGAAAAGGGAAACCAACTGACACAGACACAGAAGATAATCTTGGACCGCTGAGCCTTGAAGGGAAGGATACAGAAGTAGACTAAACCCCAACTAGCAGAAGAATTTGCACGAAAATACCAAAAAAGGAGACATACGGAGCTGCGGTCTGGCAGGGACCTGAACGCCCCTGACAGCACAAACGGCTTGGACATTCCCGAGTGGTGGCAGGACCTAAAAATTAACCTAAAAATCATCCTGCTAGCCAGGGACTGCACAGACTGTGCACGGTGACTGGGGAACAAACAGAGAAGGTGAAGAGAAAGATGGGCTGAGTTGTGGACTTTTGCCAGTCTGGAGGACGCCTCCATTTAGTAGGTTTAAAAAGCGGCTTAACTATTTTGGATATTTAAAGAGACAG
>NW_006921661.1:8135007-8141970 GCF_000298275.1 Orycteropus afer afer | reverse complement strand
ATAATATTTTGAAACCTCTTTGCAAAGGGTTAAGCTAAAAACGTAACAACTAACATTTATATGATATTCTACAATTTGGCTAAATGCTTTCCCTTGCTTCATCTTAATTCTACTTTTATAAAAGCTGAATTTTCAATGCTCCAAAACATAGGGACTACCGGCAGTGTTAAGAATATTCGACTTACAGACAATTCATACTTGCCCTTTAATAATATGTAAACTTGCCCTCACTATTAAAAGACTGAACCAACCCCAACTCTCAACAAATTCTTCATCACAATCACCTTCACTTGCTGCACATGCAGCTTTTAAATCACTGAAAGGGCTTCAAGCATTTTCCTGCACTGAAACCATCACCAAATGCACCAACTAGTCTATTCCAACCCATAGTGATCCTATAGGACAGAGTAGAAACTGCCCCGTAGTTTCTGAAGATTTCCAAAGCTGTACATCTTTATGAAAGCAGATTGTCACATCTTCCTCCTGTGAAGTAGCTGGTGGGTTCAAATCACCAACCTTTTGGTTAGCAGCTAAGCACACTAACCACTGTACCACCAGTGCTCCTTTCTTGCACTAACCAAAAACCAAATCAAACCAAACCCATTGCCATCGAGTCAGATCCGACTCATAGCAACCCCTCCTTGGGTTTCCGAAGCTGTATCTCTATGGAAGTAGACTGTCCAACCTTCCTTCCGAGGAGTGGCTGGTGGGTTTGAACCACCAGCCTTGTGGTTAGCAGTCAAAAGCCTTAGGCACTAAGCTACCAGAGCTCCCTTCTTGCACTGAAATAGGCTAAATAAAAACTGTATGCACCTGTTCCGACTTACCTACAAACTTAACTTAAAAGACACACTTAGAAACAGGTCTCATTTGTAACCCAGGAACTCCCTGTGCATTTTCTTTTGTACTTGGAGAAGATCAAAACTTCTACCAGGGAAGGCTTATAAAAACAGTATCACACTAAACCCTGGTTATTTGCTTTAGGAGTTGGTGTACAATTAAGGGATTCCACTATTTCATCAGGCTGTTGTGGCATCCAATTAAGTAATAACATGAGAGAGGAGCTCTTAATTACAGAGGAAAATTTCTACAAGCCAGTGACAGGTGTGCAGGGCTCAAGCTGAGATCAAAATAGTTGACTACAGCATTAATTCCCCTCCTTTCCTTTTTCCCAAAGACACTTAAGTTTGCATGCAATTAGTTGGAAAGTAAACCATACCAAATGACTGCCATGTTTCAAGCTTTATTACCTTTTATCACGTTAACATTCACCAATTGTATTTTAAAGAATTAACATCAAAACAATGGTTTAAACGCACGATAAATGAGCTTCAGTGATCAGAAATGATAATGGCCAAGCTGAATTTACACTTATCACTAATATATAACCACGTTTCCCTAAATTGTACCCATTGTAACTTGAAGCTATCCCTTTTTTTCATTTTCATGTGCTTTGCAAATAACTTTAAGATACAACCATTCTTTATACAACTTAACTAATGTAACTGATACCATTACTTGTACACCAGAAGAAGGGTGAAATGGCAGATGTTGTGTTACATGTAATTTTACAATAACAACAGCAATCAAAAAGAAAAAAAAAGGATGCAATGCTGAAATGACTTAGGTAAAACCAAACACCTCATGGGATTAGTTCTCTTGATTTGAAGGCTTAGGTACATGGCTTCACAGAATCGCCCAGCTAATTGGCCCAACACTGTTTTCAGAGTTTCTGATTTTACCCCCCAGGTCAGTAAGTAGTGCCTGGGGTCTTAAAGCTTGCTTGCAGTCATCCAAGATACAAAATTGGTCTCCACTCACCTACAGCAGCAGAGGAAGAAGGAGACCAGAAATCAGAGAAGGAACTGGACAATAGATCTAGTTGCCTCCATGAATTACTACTGCCCTCCTCTACCATGAGACCAAAAGAACTAGATGGTGCCAGGCTATAATTACTGAACATTTTGATCACAAGAGGTAAAAATGGCAAACAGAATTTCAAATTTTTTACAGATCTACTGAACTAGACCTTACAGACCTTCTCCAGACCTACTGAACCCATTGAGGCTGGAGAAATCACCAAATCAGTTATCCTGAGAAAATTTTTGAACCTTGAACCAAAACTATCCCTCTGAAGTCATCTTCAAACTAAACAACAGGTTAGCTAAATTAGTTATATAAAAAAAAAAGTTCCCTTTGAGCATTGGGCTGTTTTAAATAATTATCTGTATCAGATTAAATTGACAAGAAAAACCGTAACTCATAGATAAGTAGTTTAAGGGGCAGTGAGTCTAAGTACATGGAGGTAAAACAAAATACTGAGAATGGTGACACAATGTGAAGAATGTAACCAATGTCATTCAACTTTACATGTGCAAATTTCTGAACAGGTGTATGATATGTTAAATAAAGTAAGTATTAAATATATAAATACATATATAACCATCAAGGCAATTTTTTTTTTTTTTTACTAATTTGCCTACCTTTCCTCAAAAATGTACAGCTTAAGACTTTTGTCCCTTAATGTAATCAATAAACATTAAAGTCAAACATACACTTTATTTATTAGCAAATTATAATGGTTTTAGAAGCACCTACATAAAGTATCCAATAAAGCACATTCCCAAAATCCTAATGAAAAAATAATTTTACGTTTGATTATTATAAGATCAAAGTTTGATCTTTAAAGAGACAGACTCTTATAACTGTTTCCAATTGTGTTGCTGTTAGGTGCCCTCGAGTCGGACCCAACTCATAGCAACCCCTCCTTGGGTTTCCGAGGCAGTATCACTATGGAAGTAGATTGCCCCATCTTCCTTCTGACTTATAACTGTTTATGTGAACTCTAAACATATGACAGGGCAATAATGATGCCACAAAAGCACCCATTTGCTGAAACAGCCCTTTTTAAGCAGTGCTACTTTTGACCACCAAAGACAGGCACTCCTAGAACATCAGATCTGGGAAGTAACCCTAGCTTGACTATTTTGGATATTTAAATGTGTACATACTCACATAGGATGCATCTTTATGGTAAGAAAAACACATGATTTGGATTGAAGTACAATTTGTCACACGGGTACTCCATCAAGCAATTACTGAGTAGAGTTGCTCTTTACCAGGACATCTGGTGGCACAGTGGTTAAGGCCTTCAGCTACTAACCAAAAGGCCAGTAGTTCAAACCCACCAGGTGTTCTGTGAGAGTGAGACAAGGCAGTCTGCTTCCACAAAGATTTACAGCCTATTCTGGCCTATAGGGTCACTAGGAATCGGAATCAAATCGATGGCAATGGCCTTGGTTTGCTCTCTACCAAGACTGAGTGCTAAGAACATAAATTAGTATAATAAAGCATTGTAGATTCTATGACAAGCATCAATACAAGACAAGCATAAAGGAGAAAACAGCTAACTCTACCTAGAAAAGAGTAACAGCTTTGTACAGGATGATGTTGGAGCTAGATGATAAAAAATAAAATAAAATAAGGCTGTATTTGCCAACTTGAGGTGAGTACAAGTAGTTTGACAGGGTTGGGCTGAAAAGAGAGGTGACTCTGGTGGCAGAGAGACAAAGGGAGGCTACTGAACAGTCAAGAGATGCAGAGAGTCTGAGCTAAGGTGGGGTGGGAGAGAGAGGCATTTGAGATTTGAAAAATGTTAAGTGATAATATTTATGGGGCTTAGTGACAGAGGGAATAAGGAGATTTAAAAAATCCCAACACCGCAACTCAAAAGCATCAACACTTCTTTGGTCTTTGGTCTTCCTTGTTCCTTGTCCAGCTCTCACGTGCATATGAGACAAATGAAAACACCATGGATTGGGTTAGGTGCACCATAGTCTTCAAGGAGACATCTTTGCTCTTCAGCACTTTAAAGAGGTCTTTTGCAGCAGATTTGCCCAGTGCAATACATTGTCTGTTGTCTTGACTGCTGCTTCCACTGGTGTTGATTGTGGAATCAAGTAACATTAAGTAAGCCTTTAACAACTTCAATCTTTTTTCCACTTATTGTGATGCTGCTTACTAGTCCAGTTATGAGGATTTTCATTTTCTTTACGTTGAGATGTAATTCATACTGCAGACTGTAATCTCTAATCTTCATCAGTAAGTGCATCAAGTCATGCTCACTTTCAGCAAGCAAAGTTGTGGCATCAGCATTGTTGTTGTTGTTGTTATGTGCCGTCGAGTCAGCCCTGACTCATAGCGACCCCTCCTTGGGTTTCCGAGGCAGTATCACTACGGAAGTAGGATTGCCCAACCTTCCTTCCGAGGAGTGGCTGGTGGGTTTGAACCGCCAGCCTTCTGGTTAGCAGTCAAGTGCCTTAGCCACTATGCTACCAGAGCTCCCTTATCACAGGTTATTAATGAGTATTCCTCCAATCCTAATGCCATGGTCTTGTTCATATAGTCTAGCTTCTTGGATTATTTGTTCTACACACAGATTGAATAAGTATGATGAAAGGATACAACCCTGGAGCACTCCCTTCCTGATTTTAAACCATCCAGTATCCCTTTGTTCTGTTCAAACGACAGCCTCCTGGTTTATGAACAATTTCCTGATGAGCACAATCAAGTGTTCTGGAATTCTCATTCTTCTCAATGCTATCCATTATTTGTTATGATCCACACAGTCAAATGCCTTTGCATAGTCAATAAAACACAAGTAAACATATTTCTGGTATTCCTTGTTTTCAGCCAAGATCCATCTGGCATCAGCAATGATATCGCTCATTCTGCGTCCTCTTGTGAATCCAGCTTGCATTTCTGGAAATTCTCTGACAACATACTGCTGCAACCATTTTTTAATAATCTGCAGTAAGATTCTACCTGCATGTGATATCAATGATATTGTTCAATAATTTCCACATTCTGTGGGATCACCTTTCTTTGGTATGAGTACAAATATTGATTTTTTCAAGTCAGTTGGCCAGGTAGCTGTCTTCAAAATTCCTTGGCATAGATTAGTGAGTGCCTCCAGCGTGGCATCCGTTTGTTGAAATATCTCAATGGGTATTCTGTCAATTCCTAAAGCCTTATTCTTCGCCAATTCCTTCAGTACAGTTTTGACTGCTTCCTTCAATAACATTGGTTCTTGATCATACGCAACCTCCTGAAATGGATGAACATTAATCAATTCTTTTTGGTACAGTGACTCTGTGTATTCCTTCCATCTTCTTTTGATGTTTCCTGCATCATTCAACATTTTGCCCATAAAAAAAAAAAAAAAAAAAAAAAACTGACTGCTGTAGAGTCAATTTGACTCACAGCAACCCCTCCTTGGGTTTCCGAGGCAGTATCTCTACGGAAGGAGACTGCCAAATCTTCCTTCCATGGAGTGGCTGATGGGTTTGAACTGCCAGCCTTCTGGTTAGCAGTCAAATGCCTTAGGTACTACACCATGATCTTTCGGTACTGCAACACGAGGCTTGAATTTTTTCTGCAGTTCTTTCACCTTGAGAAATGTTGAGTGTGTCCTTCTCTTCTAGTTTTCTAACTCCAGGTCTTTGCACATTTCATTATAATAACGGACTCTGTCTTCTTGAGCTGCTCTTTGAAATCTTCTGTTCAGCTCTTTTATCTTGTCATTTCTTCCACATGCTTTAGCTACTCTCCACTCAAGAGCAAGTTTCAGAATCTCTTCTGACAACCATTTTAGTCTTTTCATCCTTTCCTGTCTTCTTAATAACCGCTTGCTTTTATCATGGATGATGTTCTTGATATCAACCCACAATTCCCCTGGTTTTCGGTCTCTGGTATTCAATGCATCAAATATTATTCTTCAGACAGTCTCTAAATTGAGGAAGGATATAATCAAGTCATATTTTGGCTGTCGTGGACATCTTGTAATTGTCTTCAGCTTCAACTTCAACTCGTATATGAGCAGTTGATGATCTATTCCACAGTCAGCTCCTGGCCTTGTTCTTACTGAAGATACTAAGCTTCCCCATTGCCTCTTTCTACAGATGAAGTCAATCTGATTCCTGTGTATTCCTATCTGGCAAATTCCACATGTCTAGCCATCGCTTCTGCTGTTAAAAAAAATGTAGTTGCAGGAGTTCTGGCAAGATGGCAGACTAGGCAGAAAGACTGCAAAGACCCTCTTCAACAAAGAAAATGGAAACCAATTAACACAGACACAGAAGATAATCTTGGACTCCTGAGTCTTGAAGGAAAGGATACAGAAGTGGAATAATCCCAACTAGCAGAAGAATTTGCATGAAAATACCAAAAAAGGAGACATATGAAGCTGCAGTCGACCAACGATCCTGAGTGATCCTGATGGCAGAGACAGCTTGGAGATTCCCGACTGGTGGTAAGACCTAAGAATTAACCTAAAAATCACCCTGTTAGCCAGAGACTGCACGGAGGACTGTGCACGATGGCTGCGGAACAAACAGAGAAGGAGAAGAGAAAGGTGGGCTGAACTGTGTGGACTTTTGCCGGTCCAGAGGGTGCCGCCATTTTGAAGGTTTAAAAAGCGGCTTGACTATTTTGGATATTTAAAGAGACAGCACTCTTGCAGATTCCTGGGATTTAAGAACACGTTCTGCTTTCAAACAACCCTAAGGACACTAGGGACCTGCAAGACTGAAAAGGTACCACATTACTCTTATTACTCTTATACCCCACCCCCGCTTGGTGAACGGAGGTGTGGCCACCACCCACTCCCACGGACCTTCTGGGCCTACAGGAAATTCATCAGTCTGTGTGCTCAGACAGAGCCTGGGTGCCCTGCCCTGTCCTCCACTGATTTTGATTTTCTTTTTTTCTCTTTTTTTATTTTTATTTTTTTATTTTTCAATTTCTTTTTTCTGGTGATTAGTTTGCTTGTAATTGTCTATTTTGAAACAACTAATATTATTAATACTTCTGTCCTTTTTATTATTAATCTTAATCTTCCCCTACCAGGTCATAGTTTTCATCATTTTTTCTTTTCCCTGTGCCTGGTTGAATTTTTTTTTTTTT
>NW_006921661.1:8116046-8116983 GCF_000298275.1 Orycteropus afer afer | reverse complement strand
AAGTATGAATCTAGGAAAAGTGGAAGTTGTCAAAAATGAAATGGAAATGCCTAAAGATTGATAACCTAGGCATTAGAGAACTGAAATGGAATGGGACTAGCCATTCTGAATCAGACAGTCATATGGTCTACTAGGCCAGGAATGACAAATTAAAGAATGGTGTCCTTCTTAAAATGGTACTAAATGGCCACTAAGTGCTACCTGACTATGAAAGTCACATAATAATCACTCTATCATCTAGCAATTTTTAAATTTAAAAGGTATTTTTACATCCATTATCTCATTTGATCCTCATAACAAATGGGAAGATCAGCCATTATTATCTCATCTCAGTCAGGGAAAGTCAGTTGTCCTAACAAACTCAGCTAGGAACAAATCAAGAACTTCAACCACAAATCCAAAGCCCTTTCCACATGTGCACTCACTTTCTCCACAGAGAACGTAAATAATAAAACAGCTGTCTAAACGTTCCTTAAACAAATCACCTAGCTTGGGCAGCAAGATCCTAGAGAAAAATGAACTGTCAGTTTAACAACATCAACATGAAATCTAACATAATGGCACTAGAAGTTGGCCAACTTTGAATAATTCCTGTGGCTAATAATAAAAGCAGCACTGAACTATCCCAATACCAGTGGCAGAATTAGTAGAGAAGGAAGGAAACTTACTTCCAAAAGGTCACAACCTTGAAAACCCTAGGGAGTAGTTCTACTCTGGTCTCCATAAGTCAGAATCACTTGGAGGGCAACTAACAACAATAACTATGTTAGAGGCAAATACTAGGGCCTATCACATACCTAGGAGCTCTGGTGTGTGACTGCTACCCAGAAGGCTGGCGGTTCAAACGCACCAGCCACTCCTCGGAAGGAAGATAAGGCAATCTACTTCCGTAAAGATTTACTGCATTCATTTTAGTGCAGTATAGTTTACAGTAGGA
>NW_006921661.1:8082170-8111663 GCF_000298275.1 Orycteropus afer afer | reverse complement strand
AGGTCTTCAAGGAGATGGATTGATACGGTGGCTGCGATGATGGGCTCAAGTATAGCAGGGATTGTGGGGCCGGCGCGGGATCAGGCAGTGTTTCGTTCTGCTGTGCATGGGATCGCTTATGAGTCAGAAACGATTCAACGGCACTTAACAACAACAACAAAAAAAAAAAAATATGGGTCAGAGGAATTAAGGGGTGTATCCAAAATCACACAATAAGTGCCAGAAGCAAGATTTGGAAGTCTGGTCCTAAAACTACTTCTATTTCTAGCAACCACACTATGCACTGGAGCCTTTTAAAGAATTCTAAAAACAGTAAATATCTAGAAATACTTTAATTTTTGTAAAATAATCAAAATACTGTGTGTTTTTTGCTGTAATATAAGATTAGATGACAGGAAGAAACAAATACATACATCTCTGATAGATGCTAATTCATGGTTTTTTTTTTTTTCACCCCTTCAATGGCAACTAACAACAGCCACTTAGTGCTATTTTTTCAACCAGCTAATCTGACTCAAGGATTTATAGATGAAGATTTACACATGGGGAAAATGAGGCCCTGGGAGGGCATGGACCAGTGGCATCACGAGGGGTGTACAAGAAGTGAGGACCACACCAGGTGACATTGTCAGAGGGGGTGACATCAAAATGACTGTCTATAAAATTTTGGTATAGTATTTTAGCAGAGGGATTTCTGGTGGCATAGTGCCTAAGGCATCTGACTAAGAACCAGAAGGCTGGCAATTCAAACCCACCAGCTACTCCTTGGAAGGCAGACTGGGCAATCTACTTCCATAGAAATACTGCCTTGGAAACCCAATGATGAACTAATACAATATTTGTCCTGTGATTGACTGATTTCACTCAGCACGATGTCTTCCAAGTTTATCCATATTATGCAGTGTTTTACAGATTCTAGACTGTTCTTTAGTGTTGCATAGTATTTCGCTGTGTGTATGTACTATAGTTCGGTTATCCGTTCTTCTGTTAAGGGGCACCTAGGTTGTTTCAATCTTTTTGCTATTGTAAATAGTGCTGCCATGAACATGGGTGTGCATATATCTGTTCTTAGCCTGGCTCTCACTTCTTCAGGATATATACCTAGTAATGAGACTGCTGGGTCAAATGGTATTTCTAACTCCAACTTTTTAAGGAAATCACCATACTGCTTTCCACAATGGTTGTATCATTTTACAGTTCTACCAGTAATGAGAGTCCCAATCTCTTCCTCCACTGAATGGATTTCAGACCTTTGTAAAAAACCAGCTGACCATAGGTGGATGGATGTATTTCTGGGTTCTCAATCCTGTTCCACTGGTCTATTTGTCTGTCATTGTACCAACACCAGGCTATTTTGACTACTGTGGCTGTATAGTAGGTTTTGAGATCCAGGAGTGTAAGGCTTCCTACTTTGTTCTTCTTCTTCAGTAGTGCTTTGCTTATCCGAGGTCTCTTTCATTTCCATACAAAATTAGTGATTGGTTTTTCCATATTTTTAAAGAATGCTGATGGGATCTGGATTGAGATTGCCCTGAATGTATAGATTGCTTTGGGTAGTACTGACAATTTCATAATGTTCAATATATCAATGAGCACCATTTGTTCTTCCATTTATGCAGATATCTTACGGTTTCCTGAAATAGTGTTTTGTAGTTTTCTTTGTACAGGTCTTTTGTGTCCCTAGTGAGATTTATTCCCAAGTATTTCATTTTTTTGGTAGCTATTGTAAATGGCATTCATTTCCTTATTGCCTTTTCAGCAATCTCTTTGCTGGTGTAGAAGAATCCAACTGATTTTTGTATGTTGATCTTATATCCTGCCACTATGCTGAATCTCTCAATTAGTTCCAGTGGGGTTTTTTTGTTTTTGTTTTTTGCTGAGCCTCTTGGGTTTTCTAGGTATAGGATCATATCATCAGCAAACAGAAATAGTTTGACTTCTTCCCTACCAGTTTGGATGCCTTTGATTTCCCTTTCTTGCCTTATCGTCCTGGCTAGGACTTCCAACACAATGTTGAACAGAAGTGGTGACAGAGTGTATCCTTGTCTGGTTCCTATTCACAAAGGGAATGGTTTCAGTTTCTCTCCATTGAGAATAATGTTGGCTGTTGGTTTTGCATATATGCCGTTCATTATGATAAGAAATTTCCCTTCTATTCCTATTTTGCTGAGCGTTTTTATCATGAATGCATGTTGGATTTTATCAAATGCCTTTTCTGCATCAATTGATATGATCATGTGGTTCTTTTGTTTTAGTTCATGTATATTATTGAGTCAATTACTGTACCATCTAAAAATTTAATAGATGCTTTAATGTATCTTCAGAATGTCTTATACTATAATTGAGACTCTAAAGTGAGCTTTAAATCTAGTCAACTGTTGGGATACCTTAATTTAGTTACTTTATGTTCTGGTTACCCAGTGCTGCTCTGACAGGAATATACCACAAATGGGATGGCCTTAACAAACAGGAGTTTATTCTCTTACAGTTTGGACGCTTTAAGTCTAAGTTCAAAGGGCCAGGCTCTAGGGGCTGGGTGAAAGTCCCTCAACCAATGGGGTCCAGCTCTGCCTCCTGCTCTCAGCCCACTGGAGCTAGAGGCATTTCTTCACTCAGCTGCTGTCTGCTGAGGCTGCCAAGCCCAAAGTTGACAAGTAAAAAGGCACAGTCCCAATGTTACCAAACCACACAGCAGGCCATTAATTTAAGTTCATTGTAAGTCCCAACGTTGGCAGAGCATGGCAGGCTTCTGAACGACAACATGGCTACCTACATGCAGGGTCCAAGCATGCCATGAGCTAAAGACCATTCCCAAAGCTGCTTCTTATATACGGGAAGCAGACCACATAGCCAAAGCAGCTACTCACCTGCTTGTGGTAGATCCCACTATGGAGTTGATTACCATTCTCATCATGGGGAATAACTACCACCAGCTGCCTAGCCACTCAACCAGGCCCAGCCAAGCTGACACACAAACATAACTACCACCCTTAACTTTTCTAATTTAAGTTTCTGCATATGCAAAATGGAAACCATACCTACCCCTAAAGGTTCACCTAGGGTAATGTTCCCCCATGGTAGTAGCTATTATCATCCTTTGCCCTCTGTGATTATTCCCAGCAAAAAAAAAAAAAAAGTAGATAAAAATTAAAAACACAAACCTATGATATTCCAAATATAACTGGGTGTTTGGCACCATGAAATAAAAATAGACTTCAATTTTCAATTTTTATCCAGATATTTTGGCACAAGATAGACAAAACCTTTGAAACAAAAAAATTCCCAGATGACAACCAAAATCAACCTAGCTATTTGCCCTGAATCTTTAAGCAGAATTTCTTTACCCTTTAGAAGTTCCTCTAGTTACCTAGTAACCACCTGCTAGCCCAATACTAAAGAAAATTTGTTCTGTACTTGGCTAATTACCCAACCAGTCTGAACAATTTAAAACCAAGTCTGAAATAAAGGGAATTGTCAGCCAGGTTGTTAGTGAAATTATCCACAACAGGAGACCTGAGAATCCAAATACTACCGGGCAGCTATTTCCAATAGAATAAAATCACAATTTATGAGCCCTGCAAATTATACCATTATTAAAACAAACATCCCATTGAGGCTAAAGCTATCAGATAAATGGCTTTATTGTCCCCATTGTTTCATCCACTGCAGCAAAAGAGGTGCAAACTGATGAGCATTTACCAGAGCAGCAATTTCTAGGAAATTACAATGCAGACCTTCATCTTAAAGCTCTCTTTGTGTTGAGCTGTAAATGCTCTGGATGGGAAAGAGAGACTGAGAATCAAGTCTTCTCCACCTCCCTCAAACTCAAAGATCCTGACAACTTTATAAGCAGAACTCACTACTTGTTCCCACATTTTCTTATTTGTTCTTTCCCCCAGTTGGTTGTTTCTGGACTCACCCAGGAGGATGAGTCTGGGCTCAGCAAATCCATTTTATTCATTAAGGAAACTTTAGACAATCCTCCAACCCAAATAAACACAGATATAAGAAAATGTTCCCCGATTTCCAGGGCTCCCAGAATACCAAGTACCTCCAGTTACAGCAATGAGAATTAATGAGAAAGTACAAAAGCATGTAATAGGCTCCTCTCATTATAAAAATCCCTTTACAATAACTGCTAGCATCATAAACCTTGAACTACATTTTCAGACTTAAATGGGAAATCTGAGACACACAGAGGGTTTGTTCTAGCTACCCCGTGCCGAGGGAGCTCTGGTAGCATAGTGCCTAAGGCACTTGACTGCTAACCAGAAGGCTGGCGGTTCAAACCCACCAGCCACTCCTCGGAAGGAAGATGGGGCAATCTACTTCCGTAGTAATAACTGCCTCGGAAACCCAAGGAGGGGTTGCTAAGAGTCGGGTCCAACTCCACAGCACTTAACAACAACACCCTGTGCGGAACTGCATCAATGCACTGCCACTGAGTCAGATCCGACTCATAGTGACCACCCCTCCTTGGGTTTCCGAGGAGATATCACTACAGAAGCAGATTGCCCAACCTTCCTTTCAAGGAGTGTCTGGTGGGTTTGAACCATCAGCCTTCTGGTTAGCAGTCAAATGCCTTAGGCACTATGCTACCAGAGCTCCCTGGCAAATGTAATCCCTTTGATGATAGCTCACTAAATTCCACAAATCTACCAATTCTGGAATAGCATCACTGGGGATCTGCTATATGGCAACAACCATACACATAGTATCTCTCATCCTCACAACAAGCCACTGAGGAATAGATATCCCTTATTGACAGGTGAGAAAATGAAGGCTCAATGAAATTAAATAACTTACCCAAAGTTGCACAGCAACCAAACTGAGATTTGGATTAAGGTTTGTCTGACTTTGAAGTCTAAGCACTTTCAAATTTCAGTTTTTGCATTTTGTCCTACCTATAAGTAGACACTAAAAAAAAAAAAAAAAACCTTTTAAAAAACTAAGATATCAAATTATAATGCTACCTGAACCTTTTACAAAGTTCTAACACTGCACAGCAGTCATGGGAAGATGCAGATGAATTATGACCTTATCATACAATTCACTTCCAAAATTCTCCCTTAATCATCCCAACAAACTTCTAAGGTATGATTCTCTCCCACTTTATATGTAAGAAAATTGAGGATTAGAAAAATTTTATGGTTTGCCCAAGGGAGAGCTACAACTAAAACCCAGAACTCTGACTATATATATATTCTTGCTCATGCAGCTTTATCACAATGCCAGACTTAAATATAGGCATAAAGAACTCAAAAATCTGCTGTGAAGTTTTTTGCTTATACATGAAGAACATCTGTTCATGATTAACAGCATGTGGAAAACACTGGGCATAGGGGCAGGAAGGAGAGAGCACCAGAAAGCCCCTTAGGGCCTCAAGCTGCCTAAATCCAAAACCTTCCTGTTTCAAAAACACTGGAAGCCCATTCAGTGGGAGGTGATCCCAGTTCTAGGTCACAGAAAAGCTTTTTTGGAGCAAAAAAGCAAGAGTACTCTGAACCACCAACTGAAAGCTGGGTTGGTAATACTATTTGGCTGCTAATAATGGCTTCCAAGGATTGAGGTTTACTATGTGCCACGCAGTATGCTAGACTCTTTCTTTACATTGTTCCTAATCTTCCCCATGGTCTTTTGGGCTGATAGTGGAATTCTTATTTTACAGATTAATAAACTGTTGTACGCTGTCAAGTCAATTCAGACTCATAACAACCCTATGTGACAGAACAGAATTGCCCCATAGGGCTTCCTAGGCTGTAATCTTTACACGAGCAGATTGCCACGTCTTTTCTCCCATGGAACTGCTGGCGGGTTCAAATTACCAGTCTCTGGGTGAGCAGCTGAGCACTTAAAGATTGAACCACCAAGGATCCTTGATGAATAAACCAGGGCTGAGAAATGAAGTGACTTCTCTAAAGTCATCCATATAATACAGTGGCAGACTAAGGATCTGAAAGTCTAATTGTTTAACTAATCTACATATAGTGATAAAAAAACAGATCAGTGGTTGCTTGGGAATTGGGTAGCTGGGTTGCAAGGCAGCAGAGGCTGGAGAGAGGGATTACCATGGGCTTCAAGAAACTTTTGGGGCTGATGGATATGTTCACTATCTTGACTGCGGTAATGGATTTATATCATGGGTGCATACGTATGTCAAAACTCAGCAAACTGTACATTAAATGTATGTGGCTTATTGTAGGTCAACATTACCTCAATAAAGTTGTTAAAAGCAAACACTGTTCTTTTCACTAATTACTGAGCATTACCTAGAATTATCTGCCCTTAAACTGAGTCATAACACATGGAACATAGGCCACAGAATTCTTTCTCTAACCAATTTAGCTCCGAGTTTATGTAAACTATTAGTGAAACGTGACTGAAGGAAAATTTTAAATACCTAAAAGCAACAAATTATTTCCAAACACCCTACAGCATTTCAGAATACATTTCCATTCAAATGAAATGTTAATTACAAAACACAACCTGGTAAAAGAATGAAAGGCTTTGGTGGCACATAAACCTGGATAGAATCCCACCCTTGATGCTTACTAGTATGTATACCTAGCCAAGTTGCTAAATCTTCATCCAGTTCCTCATTTGTAAAATGGAAGTGATAATAACAATGCTACTATTTACTGAAACCATACTATGTGCAAAACACCAGACTAAGCACTATTTTTCTAATTATTCCATTTAATCCTCCCAACAACTCCATAATGCAATAACCATGATATCTCCACTCACAGAAGAAAGCTAGCTACAGGAAGATTAAGTAACTTTCAAGGTCGCACAGTCAGTAAGTACAAGAACTGGGATTTGAACTGAAGTCTGTCTGACTCTGTAACATCTTCACCTTTCAAAATTATCCTGAGGAATAATCTTAAAGAAACAAAATACTAACAGTTTCAGTGTAGTATAAGCAATAAAAGCCCTTTCCATTCTTTAAATCAAGCTCCCTAAAAAACTTTATAGAAAGGAAAAAATTTTTTTAATATTCTATAAATTAAACTTTTAACTGATTAAGGCTAGTGGTATGTAATTTACCCAATTTATCCCTAATTCTCAGTCTATAAGGTAACTCTTAACTTCCCTCTACTTTACCAACGGAGAAAATGAAATTCTGAAATGTTAAATAACCTTCCATGGTGGCAATGATGTAAACTGCATGATGGGAACACGAGCTGTGACAGGAAATGGAGTTCTATCCATTACAGCTTGTGTCATCCACGCCCCTCATGACCAGACTCAATATTTTTTCAAAGACCAATCCTTAAGCACTTTAAGTAGTATCTTCCATAATAGTTTAGAATGGAAACCTCATGGATTCAGGATGCAAAAATCTTTGCCCTAAATTCACAGCACTTACAGTAGTGTTAGCTTCCTAAGTGACATGAATATTCTCAATCTTTTTCTCACTTATTTCTGGTTTGAGCAAGAAAATTAATGCTCTAATCTGTCAAAATATGATTTTCAATGAATAAAAAACAGAAACTAGAATATATTATTTGTAATAGCACATTTATGAGGTTCTTTCACATGTATTAAATCCTCATAACAAAAACTTCCAATGGTAGATATAGATAAGATTATTCTCACTCTACAGGGCAAAAAAAAAAAAAAAAAAAAAAACTGAGACTCAGAGAGTTTAAATAACTTGTCACAAGTCAGACACCTTAAGTGGCTAAACTGAGGTCCAAATCTAGGTCTTCTGACTCTAAGTCCAGAATCTTCCCACACAAAAGCTAGTTCTTTCAGAAATAAGCTCAAGTGTCTACTCTTCCAAGAACATTTCCCTGTAAAAGATATTAACACCTCCCTATCTATTTTATGACATCTACAACACATTAACTAATGTATTTGTTTATACCTTATCTCCCTGATACCTGGGAAAGCTCCTTGAAGGCAAAGACCACATCTTACTCATCTCTGTATATCATGGATTGAATTGTGTCCCCCTAAAATATGTGTCAATCTGGCTAGGCCATGATTTCCAATAATATGTAATTATCTTCTATTTTGTGATCTATTTCCCTCTATTTTGTGATATTCCTCTGTTGTATGTGTTGTACATCCTAAAACCTCTATGAGATGGGATTAGGGTGAGGTGTCTCTTGAGTTGCACTGCCTTACTCAAGCCATCACCTTATTCAAGTCACCCCCTTGATAGCGTCTGACCTTTTATTTTAAAAAGAGATAAAAAGAGAGAGGCAAGCAGAGAAAGAGGAACCTGATTACTACCAAGAAAAAAGAGCCAAGAGCAGAGCATGTCCTTTGGAACCAGGGTCCCTACACTGAGAAATCCTAGACCCAGGGGAAGATTGTTACCAAGACACATAGAGAATTCCAAGGATACCAGGCCCACAGATGTTGAAAGGAGGCAAGGACTTCCTCCAGAGGTGACAGAGAGAGGAAGCCCTCTTCTGGAGCCAGTACCCTAATTCAGACCTCTAGCTTCCTAACCTGTAAAAGAATAAATTTCTGTTTGGTAAAGCCATCCACTTGTAGTATTTCATTTATAGCAGCAGTAGATAAACTAAGATAAATCTAACACACAGCCTGACAACCAAGTAATCAATACATGTGAACTAAATGAAGGAAGAGATGCATAAACGAACATTTTTGCTTCTATTAAGCTTCTAATCAGCAAATTATTTTTGAGAATCCACAATTCAAATCACCTATAAGAAACTACTAAGGGTTACTGGAGCAATCATAAAAACTTCACATTTCTTTCTTTTTCTTAATGCATTTTGTTGAAATATAATTTACGTATAGTGAAATATACATTCCTGGAGGAAGTACAGCCAGAATGCTCCTTGGAAGCAAGAATAGCCAGACTTCGTGTCTCACCTATTTTGGTTATGTTGTAAGAAGGGACCATTCCCTAGAGAAGGATGTCATGCTTGGTAGGGTGGAGGGTCAATGAAAGAGGGGGAGGCCTTCAACGAGATGGATTTGACACGGTGGCTGCAATGGTGGGCTCAAGTATAGCAGGGATTGTGGGGCTGGCGCGGGATCAGGCAGTGTTTCGTTCTGCTGTGCATGGGGTTGCTATGAGGTGGCGGAACGACTCGACGGCACTTAACAACAAACACAACATAGTGAAATATACAAAACTAAAGTGACATGAGTCAGTGCTCTTTTTTTTTTTTTTTTTTTTTGGCAGTGTTCCCTCCCCTCCCCTCTCACCTCTGGTAACCACGAAAGAAAGTTTCCTTCCATATATAAACCTTGCCTTGACTTTTTACAATAATGAACTAATAAAATATTTGTCCTTCTGTGATTGACTTATTTCACTCCACATACTGTCCTCCAAGTTCATTCACCTTATGCGGTGTTTTGCAGATTCCACATTATTCTTTAGTGTTGCACAGTATTCCATTGTGTGTATGTACCACAGTTTGGTTATCCATTCTTCTGTTGATGTGCATGTAGGTTGTTTCCATCTTTTTGTTATTGTAAATAGTGCTGCAATGAACACTGGTATGCATATATCTGTTCTTGTCCTGGCTCACTTCTTTAGGTATATACCTAGTAATGACATTGCTGGGTCAAATGGTATTTCTAATTCCAGCTTTTTAAGGCATCACCATCCTGTTTTCCACAGTGATTGCATCATTTTACAGTCAATCTGCAGTGGATGACAGTCCCAATCTCTCTACATCCTGGCCAGAATCTGCCATTTTCTGTCTTGTTGAACTTTGCCATTAGTGCTGGGGTAAGATGGTATCTCACTGTTGTTTTGATTTGCATCTCTCTGATGGCTAATGATCATGAGCATTTGCATTTGCATCTGATGGCTAATGATCATGAGCATATCTTCATGTATTTGCTGGCCGCCTGAATATACTCTTTGGTGAAGTGCCCACTCATGTCTTCTGCCCATTTTTTAATTGGATTGCTAATCTTTTTGTTGCTGAGGTTTTGGAATTTTCTACAAATTTTAGAAATAAGTCCCTTGTCAGATATGTAATTATCAATAAGTATGAATCTGTTACTGTCATTTTGTTATGTGCTTTTTCGTGGTGATTTTTTTGTTCATATAATTTTCTGTGCTGAGCTCGTTTTGTTTATGAATTGTGTTATCACTTTCTTCATTGCTACTGTTTTAGTATTTGCTAAATATTTGTACTGGTCCTCTTTTTTATTTTGATGTGAAGGTTTATCATTTTTCTTTGAGGTTACCCTGTGATTTATGATTTTCTTCCCAAGTTTAGAATAGTCCGTCCTATCTTGCAGTTGTCTTGACTTCCCTACCATTTAGAAGTTCTGTAACTACAGTTTTTTCCTTCTTTTTGGTTTGTAGTTTTCTTCATTTGTCAACTGATGTCCCTGGTTCCCTGTTTACAATCTTGCAAGCTTATTTACTTTGGATATTTCTATAACTGGGTTCATTTGTGGGTTATGTCATCATGTGTGATAATGGTAAGTTGTTGCTTGCTATTATTGGTTCTCTGTCCAAAGGACTCCCTTTAGCATTTCTTGTAAGGCTGGTCTGGTTTTAACAAATTCCCTTGATTTCTGCTCATCTAGAAATGTCCTAATTTCACGATCATATTTGAGGGACAATTTTGCCGCGTACAATTCTTGGTTGGAAATTTTCTCTTTCAGGGTTTTATATATACCATCCCGTTGTCTTCTCACCTACATGTTTTTGGCCAAGAAATCTAAGCTTATTCTCCTTGCGTGCCCCTTGTAGGTAACTTTTTGTTTTTCCTGTGCTGCTTTTAGGATTCTTTGTCTTTGGTTTTGGTGCATTTGATGATGATATGTCTTGGTGATTTTCTTTTGGGGTATATCCTGTTTGGGGTTCACTGGATTTCTTGAATGAATATACTCTCATCTTTCATCATACCAGGGAAATTCTCTTCAAACAAATCAACAATTTTTTCTGTGTTTTTATTTGTCTCTTCCTGTTCTGGAATTCCAATGACATGTAGGTTATTCTTTTTGATGATATCCCACATGAACCTAAGGCTTTCTTCACTTTGTTTTGATTTTTTTTCTGATTCTTACCTTTCCAAAGAAATATTGAGGTATTTGCCTTCAATCTCACTAATTCTGCCTTCCATTGATTCAATTCTGCTCCTTTGCTCATTCAATGTCTTATCTCTTTCTGAAGATTTAGTATTAATCTTCTGTATTTCCGTCTGTAGATTTTGTATCATTTCTAATTTTTAATTTATTCTGTCATTTTGTTCTTATATTGTCTTTCGAAATTGTTCTGGGGTTTTCCTCAATTTTGTCAGTGTTTTTCTTGATCTGTCTCTTAATTCATTGAAGGTACCGAAATATAATTCTTTTGAATTCCTTATCAGGGAATTCCAATGCTGCATCTTCTCAGGGATGTGTTTTGGGTCTGTATCTTGGTCCCTTGTTTCTCCTGCTTTATCTTGCTTCTTTGTGTAGACTGTGATGCTCTGCTGCCTCCGAGGCATTGTGACATTTTTGTGTTTATATTTAATTGGTGATTGTATGCTGGAGTGACTTGCCCACGATTTTCATTTTCTTTGTTTTGTTTGTATGTTATCTATGTAAACAGGGTACTGTGCTGTGCTTCTCTATTCGCTAGTTGGCAGCACTTATACACTCACCACCTGTCTCCTTTCCCGTTGTCTGCCTCCCGTATGTCCCTGTCATCCTTCGCAAATGGAACCTATTCTCAGGTCCTGTTTTCATTCAGGTTTTTCCACTAGTTGCTGCCTAATCTACTTCTGTATACTTCCTTTCAAAGCTCAGGGTTCCAGAATTATCTTCTGTATCTCTGTCAATTGGTTTCTCTTTTCTTTGTTGAAGAGGGTCTGTGGAGCTTGCCTGACTCTTCTGCCATCTTACCAGAAGCCAAGACTTCATATTTCTTAAAGTCTCACTCACCCTAACACCTTAACAAATAATTCAAATCCTATACTTACATTCAAAAAATAAAATGCACAAATAGAATACTGATAAAATTTGGTTTTGTGGCATTCATTTTAAGTTATCGAGAAGTGAAAATTGACCAAAAGGCTAATAAGGAGGAAACTTGGAAGCAGAGAAAAGAGCACTAGACTAAAAAGCAGAAGAGTGATCATAAGGTACCAGTGCTCTTCCACCTACCAGTGTGACCTTCATTCATTCCAAGTCAGATTACAGGATCTATCACAAATCAAATTCTTTCTGAGTACCTACATGCCTACTGCATACACAGCCATGGGCAAAGAGTAGAAGACAGCTGCATGAGGGTGGGCTGTAATGGAATAAGGCAACACAAGAGGGGGAGCAGAGGCAGGAAGAGGAGAAGCAAAGACAGAAATATCATACCAGTAGAACTCAGCCTAAAGCAAAATGGAAAAACTGCAGTTGGCTGGAAAATTAAAGCTGCTAACAGATCACCCTGAAACCATGTTTTGATTCAATAACCCCTTGTTGTTGTTGTTGTTGTTGTTGTTATGTGCCGTCGAGTCGGACCCGACTCATAGCAACCCCTCCTTGGGTTTCCAAGGCAGTATCACTACTGATGCCTATTTTGTGCATGGTCCCAAGATGGGCTCTGAGAATAAAAGTTTGATCAAATTTAATCCCTGCCCACTGCAAGTGGAGGAGACCAACAAATAATAAACAAATGAATAATTACCTCAACATAAAGAAAACAAAAATCCTCATAACTGGACCAATAAGCAGCATTATGAAAAATGGAGAAAAGGGTGAAGTTGTCAAAGATTTCGAAATACTTGGTTCCATAATCAACACCAATGGAAGCAGCAGTCAAGAAATCTGACAACGTACTGAACTGGGCAAATCTGCTGCAAAAGACCCCTTTCAAATGCTGAAGAGAAAAGATGTCTCCTTGAAGACTAAGATACACCTAACCCAAGCCATGGTATTTTCACTTGCCTTATATGCATGTGAAAGCTGGACAATGCATAAGGAAGACCAAAGAAGAGTTGATGCTTTTGAGTTGTGATGCTTGCGAAAATACTGAAAGTATCATGGACTGCCAAAAGAACTAACAAATCTGTCCTGGAAGAAGTGCAGCCAGAATGCTCGCTGGAAGCAAGAATGGCCAGACTTCATCTGACCTACTTTGGTCATGTTACAAGATGGGACCATTCCCCGGAGATGGGTATCATGGTTGATAAAGTGGATGGTCAACGAAAAAGGAGAAGGCCCTCGATGAGATGAATTGACACAGTGGCTACATCAATAGGCTCAGATATAGCAAGGATTGTGAGGTTGGCACAGGACCAGGCAGTGTTTCAGTCTGTTGTCAGAGCTGACTCAATGGCACCTAACAACAACAACAATCAATGCAACCCAGAGTTAGAGTATACAATTCCAATCTGGTAAAGTCAAGGAGAGCTTTCTGTGAATGGTTAAGTCCTAAGCTGAATCTTAAAGGCCAAGCTGAAGAACAATCAAGCGTTAAAAAGAGATGACCCGGCTGAGAAAGGAACATGTGCAAAGACACTGAGACAAGAGGTAGGCACATGTGGATAACTGTAAGCATAGTACAATGCACACTTCAGCAGTGTTGCAGGTAAAATGTACAAACTGGGATAATGAATGACACCAAAGATGGAGGTAGAATCAGGATCCTGAACTACGTTATGCACCATACTAAAAAACCCAGACCTCATCTCAAAGAGTTTTAAGTATTTGTGAGTTTCATACTAACTCCCATCCAAGAGAGTGTCCCTACATTGGTACTTTTTGAAGGGCAGGCTTTCAGACATGCTCATTTAGAATGAGCCTGATCAAACTCTACTGTCAAAGCCATAAATCTCAAAAATAAGGATAATCTTACCACTAACATAAATAAATGCAGAAAAATCCAAAAAACATAACTCTTCTTTGGCTCTGAGGCAAAGTATAATGGGGATATATTGGATCTTCTCAATGACGGATGACTGGTATACACAGAAAAAGTTTAGAAAGGGCTGTTTCTCATATTCACTGACATTTTTAATTTAAGATACCAAACTCACTAAGGAGCTCTGATGGCACAGTACCTAAGGCATTTGACTGCTAACTGGAAGATGGCTCAAACCTACCAGCCACTTCTCAGGAAGAAGACAGGGCAACCAACTTCCATAAATATTCACCATCTCAGAAACCCAATGGGGGTCGCTATGAGTCAGAAGTGACTTGATGGCAGTGAGTTTGGTTCTGGATTGCCAACTTCTGTGAGCTCTCCAGAAAAATCCAATTTCAGTCACACTACAGAGTATTAAAAGTTGATGGAAAAGCAAAGGGCATACTTGCATTGGTTCACGAAGAAATCCAAGCAAACAGCCAAAATTAGATAGAGCACTACTGGTAGTTAAGGTTGTGCCTCAACTTGGCTGGGCTGTGGATTTGAGTGGCTTGGCAGCTGGATGTAATTATCCCCATGATGAGACTGTAATCACCTCCATGGTGGAATCTGCTGTGAGCAGCTAATCAGTTGCTGTTCGGGTATGACCTGCTTCCTATAGAGAGAGAAGCTTTGAGACAGATCTCTAGCTTTTTGGCACATCTGGATCCTGCATTTGGCTGAGTCTTTAATCTCTGTGTTGCCTGAACATGTAATCTTGGGATTGTTCACGGACTTGAACCAGTGGCCTGTGAAGCTACCTACCAATCTCAGGATTGTGCCATTTTACCTGTGAACCTTGGGTTCGTCAGCCTCAGCAGCCAGCAGCTGCCTGAGTTAGAATACACCTCTACCTCTAGTTCCAGTAGGCCTGGAACAAGAGGCAGAGCTGAAGCCTTTACCCCTAGAGCTAGCATTCTGAATTTGGACTTCTAGCCTCCTCAACAGTGAGAATAAATTGTTTAATGTTAAAGTCATCCACTTGTGGTATTTGTTAGAGCAGCACTAGAGAACTAAGATACCAGGAAGACCAAGTAAGCTACAACCAAAATCCAAATGCCAAAATACAAAAACCAATAAATTCAGTGCATTATTTCTCTAACAAAGAGCCAAACATTGTTCCTTCTTCACATGATAAATATTACAATAAATCCTACATTACCATTCTAGAAAACTAATATGAATAACTGCCACTAGGTATTGAGTAATATTGGTATTATTAAATATTAGCATTAATATATGCCAAGCACTGTGCTAATTCTTAGATGAATTATTTCATTTAATCCTCACAACCACCTAAGAAGTATGTACTATTATTACTGACTTTCCTTTTTAAAGATAAAAAAATATATATATGAGGCACAGAAAAGTGAAGGATCTTGGGTAAGGTCTCATACCTATTAAGGGGGAACCAAAAACCCAACTACTGGAATGGAGTTAATTTCAATGCATAGTGACCCTATAGGACAGAGTAGAACTCCCTCATAGGGTTTCCAAGGCTGTAAATCATTACAGAAGCAGACTGCCTCATCTTTCTCCACAGTGACTGGTGGGTTTGACCCATTGATCTTTTGGTTAGCAGCCCAATGCTTTAACCACAGCATCACCAGAATTCCTTAGCAAAAGAGAACAAAAGAAATAAAACAAACTCACTCCCATCGAGTAAATTCTGACTCATAGCGACCCCCACTGGGTTTCTAAGGCTGTAAATTTTTACAGGAGTAGACTGCCCCATCTTTCTTCCACAAAGTGGCTGGTGGGTTTGAACTAACAGCCTTTTGGTTATCAGCCAAATGCCTTAATCAGTACACTACCAGAACCCAGGGCTAAATAGATGTCTTATAGGTATTTCTAAAGAGATCACTGACAATCTAAGGAAAATACATCCACTGTTGTTGTTGTTTGTTGTTAGGTGCCGTTAAGTCATCTCTGACTCATAGCAACCCTACGTACAGCAGAACGAAACACTGTCTGGTTCTGTGCCAACCTCACAATTCCTACTGTACCCAAGCCCCCTGCTGCAGCCACCATGTCAATCCATCTTGCTGAGGGCCTTCCCCTCTTTACCAAGCATGACATCCTTCTCCAGAGAATGGTCCCTTCTGACAACATGACCAAAGTAGGTGAGACAAAGTCTGGCCATTCTCGCTTCCAAGGAGCCTTCCAGCTGCACTTCTTCCAGAAGACAGACTTGTTCATTCTCTTAGCAGTCCACGGTACTCTCAGCATTCTTTGCCAACACCACAACTCAAAACCATCAATTCTTCTTCGGTCTTCCTTATCATACCATTGTCCAGCTCTCACATGCATATGAGAGAACTGAAAATGCCATGGCTTGTGTCAGGCACATCTTAGTTTTCAAGGAGACATCTCTGCTCTTCAGCACATGAAAGAGGTCTTTTGCAACAGATCTGTCCAACGCAATACATTTTTTGATGTCTTGACTGCTGCTTCCATTGGCATCTATTGTAGAACCAATGTGAAGTCTTTGACAACTTCAATCTTTTCTCCATCTATTGTGATACTGCTTATTGGTCCAGTTGTGAAGATTTTTGTTTCCTTTATATTGAGGTGTAATCCATACTACAGACTGCAGTCTTTAATTTTCATCAGTAAGTGCTCCAAGTCATCTTCACTTTCAGTAAACAAAGTTGTGTCATCTGCGTATCTCAGGTTGTTAATGAGCCTTCCCCTAATCCTGATGCCACGTTCTTCTTCACATAGTCCAGCTTCTCAAATTATTTGCTCAGCATACAGATTGAACAAGTATGGTGAAAAGATAAAACCCTAACACACTCCCTTCCTGATTTTAAACCAGGCAGTATCCTCTTGTTCTGTTCAAACGACAGCATCTTGGTCTATATACAAGTTCCTCATGAGTATAATTAAGTGTTCTGGAATTCCCATTCTTCTCAATGTTATCCACATTTGTTATGATCCACACAATCGAATGCCTTTGAATAGTCAATAAAACACAAGTAAGCATCTTTCTGGTATTCTTTGAGCCAAAATCCATCTGATATTAGCTATGATATCCCTCACACCATGTCCCCTTCTGAATCCAGCTTGCATTTCTGGAAGATTTCTGTCAATATACTGCTATAACCATTTTTTAATTATCTTCAGTAAGATTTTACTTGCATGCGGTATTAATGATATTGTTCAATAATTTCCACATTCTGTGGGATCACCTTTCTTTGGAATGGATACAAATATGGATCTCTTCCAGTCAGTTGGCCAGGTAGCCGTCTTCCAAATCTCTTGGCATAACCAAGTGAGTGCCTCCAGAGCAGCATCCATTTGTTGAAACATCCCAATGGGTATTCTGTCAATTCCGGGAGCCATGTTTTTCACCAATTCCTACAGTACAGCTTTGATTTCTTCCTTCAATACCATTGGTTCTTGATCATATGCCACCTCCTGAAATGGATGATCATCTATCAATTCTTTTTGGTTTAGTGACTCTGTGTACTTCTTCCACCTTCTTTTGATATTTCCTGCATCCAATATATTGCCCATGGAATCTTTCAATATTGCAATTCGAGGCTTAAATTTTTCCCTTAGTTCCTTCAGCTTGAGAAATGCCGAGCGTATGTTTCCCTTCTGGTTTTCCAACTCCAAGTCTTTGCACATTTCATTATAATAACTGATTTTGTCTTCTCGAGCTGCTCTTTGAAATCTTCTGTTCAGATCTTTTATCTTGTCATTTCTTCCATTTGCTTTAGCTACTCTCCATTCAAGGGCAACTTTCAGAGTCTCTTCTGGCATCCATTTTGGTTTTTTCTTCCTTTCTTGTCTTTTTAATGACCTCTTGCTTTCTTCATGGATGATGTTGTTGATGGTATACACCTCATTAAATCTCTTAATTCCAAAATACCCAAATTATTTAAATAGTTTTACAGAATTCATCATTAAGGAGGTTGACCCTTTCCCCATAGCACCAGACCATACTGTACAAAAGCAGGCATCACTGCATACTTTGTAGCATCAACATTAGCTCAGAACAGTTAGGTTCCATGCTACTCTGTATAAACTACTACTTCACTCATTCCAAACTCGAAAGAAAAAGAAAACCACATGATTCTGACTCATGACCAACCCTACAGGACAGAGTAGAACTGCTCCACAGGGTTTCCAGGGCTATAAATCTTTACGGAAACAAACTGCCACATCTTTCTCCCACCAAGTAGGTGGTTTGAACCACTACCTTTTTTATTAATTGGTCAACAATAACTAAGCCCCATAAGGTTCTAGGTACTACAGATACACAAATAATCAGGGAGACATTGTTCCTGGAAAAGCAGTGGCACACAGGAAAAAGCACCCACGGGCTCTGGAAATAGAAAAATCTGGGGATAAACCCACCCTAGTCACTTACTGGCTGGTGGGCCTAAGCAGTTCTACATCTGAGTCTAAATTCTCTCACCTGTAAAATGAAATAATTATACGACCACTATACACATGAGGTTGATATGAGATAATGCAAGTAAAAAGTCTAGCACAATGTAGGCACACAATGAATATTAACTCCTTTTCTCCAGAAGCAAGGTTCTATCCTTCACAGAGGTGCTGAGTAGTGGGGCAAAATAATACGCACCGCTATGACGTCTCTAGCTTACCTCCTTCTCCATTTCTCTGCCCAGTCACAGTGAAAAATCACTCAGCACACAAGGTTACCTGACCGTGGCTTCATGTGCATCTTTTTATTTTTCTATAGCAAAAGCCCAAGCTAAGGGTAGAGAGACCTAACATACCAAAAGAACCACTTGTCTTTATGCACAGTTCTCTAGAGGCCACTTAACATCTTCTCTTCACCACAAGGTGAAGGATAAGCCCCAAGCCCAATGATTTTCTAACATCTTGACAAAGTGCTGAAACTACTTACCACAAAGGTTTTTTTGTTGTTGTTTTACTAAGCCAAGAAAAATATAGCTGCATACATGCTGGCTTTCAAAACAGCATTTTTAACAAAGGTTTAACAAAACTACCTATTACTACCTATTACTCCAATAAGAAACAATCATATAAATAAAAATGTACAATCTTGTACTGAATCAAGGCAGTGACACCAAATGGTAACAATCACTGTATTCTTCATGGCAATGCCAAAAAAAAAAAAAAAAAAAGGTTAGTTTCAGTTTCACTAAAGATCGTTCTTGAGGAAATAAAAATTAATTTTACTGAATCTCAGTCTTGAATTATACATCTTTTTATTATTCTCTGTGATGAAATGGGAAGTGCACATAAAGCACTTCTGCTGCATACCAAAGCATAAGAACTGTCTGGAGGAAAAGCACTAAAGTACTTGAGTAATTCTGCTGCAAACTAGCTGAAGTAGCTGCTTTTTTCATGAAACACCACTTTTACTTGAAAGAATGACTGGCACTCAAGCTATGGTTATTCAGACTTGGATTCTGGCAGACATTTTTGCAAATATGAATAATGTGACACTGTCATGTCAAGGGAAACAACTGTCAGTATTTGTTGCCAACGATAAAACTTGAGTGTTCAAGAAAAATGAGAAAAAGACTTTTCTGGTGAGATTGATAGTGATATTAACAAATGTGATTTTTTTTTTTTTTTTACATTGTATAATTGTATAATGGAATGTGTCAACATTCAGAAAATCTGCATAATTTAGTGAACCACATTGTGCAAATGACCAATGATGCTACAAAATCATGCATGAGTAAAAGATCTATTCAAAATGCAAAACAGACCAACAGATTTTAATGTAACCAAAGCATGAAAATTCACTAATAAGGTTTCAGATTCCACAAGGCAACACACCATAAGAAACTAGGTACCACTGGTCAAGTTTTGGTGTAGTATCAAAGAAAAATATCCTTACCTATGTAAAAAGGCAAGGAGCTGTGATGGCGCACTGCCTAAGGCATGTGACTGCTAACCAGAAGACTGGCAGTTCAAACCCACTAGCCACCTCACAGAAAGAAGACAGGGCAATCTACTTCCATAAAGATTTACTGCCTCGGAAACCCAATGGGGGTCACTGTGTGTTGGAATCAACTAAATGGCAGTGGGTATGTAAAAAGGCAACTGAAACAATCCCCCTTTTCCAACTTTGCAATAGACTGAATACAGAAGCAGATCTTTGGCGTCTTCAATAAACTTTAATAGTGTGAAAAGATCACAATGCTGTAGAACTATTGCTATATAACAATGAGCAAGAACAAACTATTGTTCCACCAAAACCATAAATTAATCTCACAAATTTACAAAAGTTCAAAAACAGGAGAAAGGGATAATATTCTGCTTCTTAGAATCTAAGTGCTGGCTACTTTTTGTGCACCTCTTTTTATATGTGTTATACTTCAATTTCTTTTCAGTTTATATCTTCTATATACCTGGTTTAGAAGCTATGGTAGCATAGTGCCTAAGGCACTTGGCTAACCAGAAGGCTGATGGTTTAAACCCACCAGCCACTCTTCAGAAGGAAGGTTGGGCAATCTACTTCTGAGTGATACTGCCTCGGAAATCCAAGGAGGGGTTGCTTTGAGTTGGGTCCGACTCCACGGCACATAACAACAACATATATCTGGTTAGCAGTCAAATGCCTTAGGTACTACGCTACCAGAGCTCCCTTTCATATATTTATATATTTATACACTCATACATATACACTCACCCAGAAGTTCTGTTAGCCCTGGTATGCAATGGAACAGGGGCACGTCTTTTTTTTTTTAATAGCGCCTCAAAACCAAAAGCCAAACTCACAGCCATAGAGTCAATTCCAATTGATAACAACCCTACAGGACAAAGCAGAAATGCCCGCAGGGTTTCCAAGGCTATAAATCTTTACGGAAGCAGACTACCACATTTTTCTCCCCATGAGCGGCTGACAGGTTCAAACCACTGATCTTTTTGTTTACAATCGAGCACTTTAACCACTGCACCACCAGGGCACCAAAATAGCTCCCCAGGTGATTCTAATACGTAGCTAAGATACTACCCTGTCTAATAAGGCTGAAGAATATTGACCTAAGAGTTTAAAACCAGGCAACTTTATATGTAATACAGCAAAAATAAAAAGGGTTTGGGAGCAAGGCAGGGCAGTTTTAACACAAGCTTCTTTTCTCCCAGCAGCTATATAATCAACTGCAAGCTACTTAATCTCTATGCTTCAATGTTCTCTTCTGTAAAATGGCCACAATACCTTATACAGTATAAATGTGAGAATTAAACAATGTAAGAGGTAAAAATAACCAGCATAGTGCCTGCCACAAATACTCAAATATTAGATCTCTTTGTCTATTCACCCTGATCCTCTCTACAAGTCCTAAGGCCCGAGACAAACTGTCCTGAGTCTTGATCTCATACCTGAAACAAAGATAATGCAATCTATGTACTGCAGATCAAATAAAATAGTGTAATTATACTTATAGTAATATAAAAATATAACTACATTTATAAATAGGGAGCTTTGCTATCTATTCAAATAAGAGAGACAGGAGAACACACTAAAAAACTACACTATGTAGGAAAACAACAAAACAGGGTCAGAAAAGAGCATTACCAGAACTGTCAAGCCTGAAGGGTATGATCAGAAGGCAAAACAAGATCATGATCTCAAGTTAGCCAGACACTGAAGTGAAAAACATGAACCAAGAAGATTCCTTCCAAATGTCCGTTATTTGAGAAAAAGCACAACCTACACCACCACACAAAAAAGGCATGTCCTGAAAGGACCCAAGACACCTGCCTAATGGAGAGAGGAGGCAGAGTTGTATTGGAGCTTTATACACCAAGGTTTTCTTAGAGCATTTTCATATATAGATCAATAAGCCATTTAATAAAATATTACTTTTAAATAAACAGCAGTATGAAATAAATATTCTCCACAACTGTTTTCAATAATAAAGATGTGCATAATTACATATCTAAGAAACTAAATTTTATGAAGAAAATAAAGAAAGAAATATGAATTTGCTTTAGTGTGCTCCTCAATACTTCTAAGTTCAATTTTTCATAACATACCACAGATAGGCAAGCTATGGCCCACCCATGGCCTGCTTCTGTATGGCCTGTGAACTAAGAATGCTTTTACATTTTGAAACACTTGTATAAAAAGAAAAAGAATAATTATATGAGTGAAAAAAAGAAAGAATATATGCAAGGGACTATATGTAGCCCACAAAGGCTCCTGATCCTTTACAGAAAAAGTTTGTGAATCCCTAATTAGACCATTTACTGTCTTCTGCTTTTGAACCTTGTGCTATACATATTCTGCTCCCCAGGCAGATCAGGCTCTGCCACCCTTCCCACACTTGTTGTCCATGCCTCCATTGTAGAATTTATCCTACTATGCTACAGTTATATGTGACATGTCTTAGGATCATAAGAGCAGAGAATTTTAATTTTTTATATCCCTTACTCCCAGCATAGTGCCTGCCATCTAATAATCACTTAACAGATACTGCTGAACAGATGTCTTATCTGTATCTGTCATGAACAGGACTACTAACTCCTTGGCCCTGGAATGTGCTGGAGTTATGGATTTCTATTCTTCATTATGCTTTACTTAGTTCAGGCACCATTTACATTCTTTCTGACCATTAAACCAGCATTGAGGTTACGCACAGACAAGTCCAGGACAAACTTAGGGAAAGGCAGTTTGCCCTCAGAAAGAGTGTGGTTGAAACTAGTAACCAGTATATAGAAAAGTGCTCACAAAAAGAACTAGGGAACTTGCCTGAGCACGTCTTTCTTATACAAAGAACTTACTTGGGCATGTCCTTAATGACTTACCAAAAATAACCAATCCTGTAAATTTTTTAACCTGCTAATCATGGTCCTTCCCAGCCCTCCCCTTCAGCTTTTATAGTCCTGCCTGTGACAGTGATGAGTTGGCCTGCCACCAATCATGATTTTGTGATGATTTCTTTTGTACCCTATAAAAGATAATGAACACCATGATACTTACTCAGTAGATTCCATTCAGGTTTCTGTACTGTGTACAGGCTTATGGTTTCCCTCATCTTGGATCACTGTCTTTGTTTTGTGTTTGTCCTGCCTAAGGCTTAATAAAAGTGTCTCTAAAGAACATGTTTGAATCTAGGGTCTTTTTTTCTCCTAGCACAAAGGGGAGATATAGCCCAGGGGGAAAAATGAATAACAAAAGAACAAGCTAGAGGAAAAAATCAGCTGTAAACAATTCACAAGTAATTCAAAGAATTATAACAACCAAAAACCAAACCCACTGGCATGAGTTGATTCTGACTCATAGCAACCCTATAGGACAGAGTAGCCCCATAGGCTTTCCAAAGCACACTGTCACATCTTTCTTCCCCCAAGCAACTGGTGGATTCGAACCACCAACCCTTTGGCACCAACTACGTTCAGTGGTAGAATTATTGCCTCCATGCAGGAAAGTAGGATTAGATTCCCAGCCAATGTACCTAAAACACAACCACCACCCCACCTGTTAGTAGAAGCTTGTGTTTTGGTGGGACACTGAATATAGGTTTAAGCAGAGTTTCCAAGCTAAGATGGACTAGGAAGAAAATCTGGTGATCTATTTCCAAAAATCAGCCAAAAACTCTGTGGATCACAGTGATCCAATCTGCAAGTGGTCATAGGGATGGTGCAGAACCAGGCAGCACTTCCATTTCCTTCCGTTGTACACGGGGTCATCATAAATCAGGGGTCAACAGGACAGCTGTTAACAACAGCAACAATGTATACATACCAGTGTCCCAAGTACTTCGCCCTTATCTCATTTAATCTTCATATCTATCCACCAATGGTATATTATCTTCCTTTCACATATGCACATATATTCCTCACTATACCATCCCTGTCTCCATAAGTAACAGGTAGAAAACTAAGGATGAAATAGCTGCATTTGTTGGGCTAATGAAAAACAAACAATGCATACTCCACCCTCCACTTACATAAAACCAAAAACCAAATTCACTGCCATCTAGTCAATTCCAACTCACAGCAACCCACACTGGGTTTCCAAGGATGTGAGTCTTAAGGAAGTAAACTGCAGCATCTTCCTACCACAGAGCAACTGTTGTTGTTGTTATGTGCCATCGAGTCGGACCCGACTCATAGCGACCCCTCCTTGGGTTTCCGAGGCAGTATCACTACGGCAGTAGATTGCCCAACCTTCCTTCTGAGGAGTGGCTAGTGGGTTTGAAACGCCAACTTTCTGGTTAGCAACTAAATACCTTACCCACTATACCACCAGAGCTCCTTCCACTTCAATAAAGCCTTAACTATTTCATTTTGAGCTAGCCAATATAGTTAATTGGGAGCAAGGTCCCAGTTTAATTCACTAGGAGAAAATCCTCTAACAACTTCTCCGTCCCACTAAACCCAGCAATATTCCAATTTCAAGGGAGAAACTATGAGCTGACCTCCACTGGGAAAAGAATTCTACAGAAAGGCAGTAAGCCAAATATGACAACCTTTTTGCCTCTATCTGGGATGTCCTGATTTCAGTTTTATAAACTAGAAGGGGAAAAAAAAGCAACTAACACTTAAACAGTCTTTAATAGTTTAAAAAGCATTTTCATATTTATTTTCTCATTTGAGTCCCATTTTATAGAAGAGTTAACTGAAACTTAAACAGATTCATGAATTTAGATTTTAAATCCCTTGGTCAGAAAAATGGCATCTATATTGCCAAGCTTCTGATATGCGTAACTGTGGATTTCTTCTGTATAGCAGATGACAAATCCTCCTGCACAATCAGGTGAGGACCAGTGTACCAAGCTGCCTTTCTGTGAAAAGAAAGAGACACAGAAATTCTGACCAAAAGAACTAAGTGACTTCCTAAAACATAACATGAAGCCTCAAGCTAGGAAAACAAAGAATTAGCACCCGGAACTGCCAATGAGAAAAAAATATTTCAAAATAGTAATCTTTCAGAGCTCAGAAAGACTGCTTCTATCCTCTCCCACCCTATTTCTAAGTGTGAATAATTCACATCTAGGTAATATGATCATCCATAAATGCAAACTGGCTTCCTCTTTCGACCTGGACTACTACTATTCATAACCTTCAGTATATGCATTTTTAAAAAAAATTGTTATAGAGTCAATTCCAACTCACAGAGACCCTATAGGACAGTACAGAACTGCCCTCACAGAGTTTCCAAGGCTGTAAAATTCTAAGGAAGCAGACTGCCTCATCTTTATCCTACCGAGCAGCTGGTTGGTTAGAACTGTCAATCTTTTGGTTAGCAGTCGAGTGCTTAACCACTGTGTCACCAGAACTTAATGCATAAAAATAAAACATGATATGTTAACAGAAAGTGTTAATGGGTAAAGAAAGGGCCAATTAACAATAATTTTGCTTCTTTTTTCTTTGTGTACTTTTCTATTTCTACCACGAGCATATATTATTTTAACGATAAGAGAAATAAAATTCTTTCTAGGTCAAAAAGTAGTAAAAATGCAGCATGAAAAAGCAAGTCACAGAAGAATACCTATACTATGAATTATGTAAAGCTGCAAAGGTGAAGAAAAAAAAAATCTACTGTTTAGAGATAAGCACATGTTTGGTAAAACCATACAGAAAAGCAAAAGTATGATTCATACAAAGCGGTTATCTTTGAGGGAGAGGGAAAATAAGGGAGATTCAATCACAAGAGGCCTCAAAGGTACCAGTAATCTTTTTGTTAAACTGGTTAATAAGTAAAGTCTTCAATTAACTATTACTCTTTAAATGGTAGATTCATGTTATATGAACACTTTATATATATAGCTTATTTTAAAAATTAAAAAGAAGATAAAAACAGGATTGAAGAATCAAAATTTCTGTTCTGCAACCCAGACTCTACTTACTGGCTGTGTAACCTTAAGCAAGCTATTTAACCTCTCAGGGTATAGTTTTTCTTCTTATTTTATATATAAAGAAACCAACAGCTAACAGCTGTTTAGGACTGTATTGTTTAACATTCCTATATTACAGTTCAAACATGCAAAGAAATTGTGAGATCATAATACAAAAAATAATAATACCTCATTAGCTCTGGTGGCATAGTGCCTACGGCACCTGACTGCTAACCAGTAGGCTGGCAGTTCAAACCCACCAGCCAGTCCTCAGAAAGAAAATTGGGCAATCTACTTCCAGAGAGATACCCCCTCAGAAACCCAAGGCGGGGCCGCTATGAGTCGGGATCGTCCCCACAGCAGTGAGTTAAGTACTAATAGACCCTTGACATCCAATCAATTCTGACTCATGGCAACCCTATGTGTTACAGAGTAGAACTGCTCCATAGGGGTTTACTTGGTTGTAATCGTTACAGAAGCAGAACCCAGACAGTTCTTCCACAGTGCTGCTGGTTCAAACCTTCAACCTGTAGGTTAGTAGCCAAGCATAAACCATCTGCACCATCATATAACAGAAGATCATAATGTTAAAAACTCATTGGTCAGACCCACAAGGCTCTTCACATTCTAGTCTTTGTCTACCACCCTAATAATAATGGCAACAACTAACATTTTTTTAATGTGTGCTATGCAATACACAAGAAGTTCTAGTAGTGTAGTGGTTAAGGCATTTGGCTGCTAATCAAAAGGTCGTGGTTCAAACCCACCAGCCACTTAGCAGAAAGAAAGATGGGACAGTCTGCTTCCATGAAGATTTACAGCCTTGGAAATCCAATAGGGGTTATCACTATGAATCGGAATCAACTAGATAGCAGTGAGTTTGGTTTTTGGTTTATGCAATACCCAGGAGCCCTTGTGGTACAGTAGTTGAAAGTGCTCAGCTGCTAACCCAAAGGTCAGCAGTTCAAACTCACTAGCCTCTCCACAGGAGAGAGATGAGGCAGTCTGCTTCCAAAAGATTTATAGCCTTGGAAACCCTGTGACACAGTACTATTCTATAGGGTCACTATGAGTCAAAATCAATTCAATGGCAACAGGTTATGTAACGCACACACTGTTAAATGCTGTAGTAGTTAAGTTTGTGTGTCAACTTGGCTAGGCCTGGTTGAGTGGCTGGGCAGCTGGATGTAGTTATTCCCCATGGTAAAACTGGTAATTAACTCCATGGTAGAATGTATTGGAGCAGCTGAGTAGCTGCCACTGGGTATGTGGTCTGCTTCCCATACACAAGAAACAGCTTTGGGAATGGCCTCCAGCCTATGGCACTTGAACACTGTAGGTAGCCATGTCATTGTTCAGCAGCCTGCCATGTTCTGCTGACCTTGGGACTTTAAAAAGACTTGAATTAATGGCCTGTCGTGTGGTTTGGTAACACAGGACTGTGCCTTTTTACTTGTCAACCTTGGGTTTGTTAGCATCAGCAGCTGGGAGCAGGAGGCAGAGCTGCAACCCAAAGTTGAGGGGCTTTCACCCAGCCCCTAGAGTCCGGCACTTTGAACTCGGACCTCTAGCCCCTGAACTGTAAGAGAATAACTCCTGTCTGTTCAAGTCATCCGATTTGTGGTATATTCTTGTCAGAGTGGCACTAGGTAACCAGAACAAATGCTTTCCATGAATTATTTTGTTTAACCTTCAAAGCAACTTTTATAATATTAGTTCTATTATCCCCACTTTAAAGATGAGAACATTGTGCCCAAGATTACAGAGTGGTGGACAAACTTCAGAACCCAAACTCAACCACTAAATATTTTTGCCTCACTTCTGACACTATATAGACATGTGTCACTTAATATCCACGATACAGTCTGTGAAATAGGACATTATATGATTTGGAAGTTGTACAAACACCAAATCATAAACAAGCAGTTCCCACATTACAAACCAGTTCTGTTCCTAAATCGGTCTTTAAGCTGAATTCCTATGTAAGAACAGTTAGGTATCTAATGTATCTAATTAGATACAAACTGTATCTAATGTCACTTAGTCAAATGTTTGTCTTTATACAGTATACATAAAAACATTGAAGAAACACTTTCAGATACACTAATACATCTTTAACAATAATAATACAACAATGATAATGTTTTGATTAGCACTGCAAAGTAGCACTAGTTTGTTATTACAAACTACTGTATGCACCTCAAATTTTTAATATCATAACTGGGGTTGGGACCATGGACATGTACATGCAGTAGAATGCTGCCCCTCAGAAGTTGCCCCAACGGAAGTTATACAGCACATGACTGTATTTAAACTGTCTACCTCGTCTATGATACTGAAAGCTCCCTGACAACTGAGTTTTATTCACTTTCATTTCCCCTGGCACTTAGTGAGCATTTAATAAATAGATAAACAGTGAACAAATATTTCATATCAATGTTCTCAAGACATAAACTATCATAAGCATGAGCTGATTTGTTCCTCTTGACAACTTTGTGAAGTATGTAAGGTTTTTAATGACTTAGCTATTAAAGTGGCAGAACTGGGATGTGAACCCAGGACTCTTGACTCCTAAGTCCACAGGTTATTCATTCTACCAAGGTGCCTATTTACCAATCCCCCTACTTTCCCTTCCCTTCTCACCAGACTATCTGTAGGATCAAATGAGGTAAAGATACTAAAACACTTAATACACATATCTTCTGAATAGGTGACCACAGCTGGGGGGGGGAGGAAGAGTCACCAAAACATATCTCCCAGGCAATTACTTTCATTTTGAGCTTTCAAAAGCTGGGGTTTTAGTATAATCTCCCACCTCGAAAACAAACCTGCTGATCCATAAAAGCAATGTCTGGACCCTAGAATAAAGATATTGCTTGCATCAGTTACCTTACACTGTCACTGAATTATAGATAACTGCCCAAATCTGATTTTTATTTTAATATAGAAAGCTCCCTCATAACAAAACACTCTCAATACCAAAGGTAAGTCCAACTTTCCTCATTCTGCCCATTTAGGAACTATTAAAAAACAAAATGTGAATATTGGATATTTTGATGTGTTCAATTGTGAAAGCCAATGAAAATGGTTTGTTTGCTGGCTGAACTCTAAAGCTTAAACAAAAACAAAAAGAATTATTTTAATGCCACTGGTGCTGATTTCATCCTCTTTACACATCTCCCGTTTTTTCTCGGTCTGAACTCTAATCAACAGCCACTTCAGGTTTAACATATCATAGTGCAATTAAGTCTAAAAAACTGTTTCCCTAAAGATATTTCCTACATTCACACCCGTCTCTGCTTTCCATCATCACCATTCTGCCATGAGAATGAACACTTTAAATCAAATATCTGATGAATAGATGGAGATGTTTCTGCAATTAATGCAATGTGCTCATATCAACACCATCCCCTAAAAATTAAGATAAAAATGACTCAATATGCTTATTTATCTACATCTGACAGATTTCTGATCACCTGAGATCCTTTAGGAGAAAATTCAATTTATAGAAATACAGTCCAATTGTTGTAAATCTTATCAGGCAATGTCAAAAGAGAATCAAATGAAAAGCTCCATCAGTACTAAACCATCTCACCAATGAATATTTATGAAATTTCCATATTTCCTGTCTTCTCTCTGTTTACATAAAGTGGTGGTGCCAAGACTCATCTCAAGATTATTAGCCTGCAATACAATGATGGGCCTAATTGCCTTGCAAACCAGAACACCAATAAATGGAGTCTTCAAGCAATCAATTTTAAGCGGGCCCAGGCTGTCAGGGGCGCAGGGCGCGGGGCCGCGGGGGGGTGGGCTGCATCCCACTGAGCATGTCCGAGGACTTCACGGCTGCAAGAGGAC
>NW_006921661.1:8060964-8082070 GCF_000298275.1 Orycteropus afer afer | reverse complement strand
CTCACATGCACATTGCCTGACTAGGAAATAAATCCAGACTCATTTTTCAGTCTTGTTCACCAGTCCTCAAGCAAGGAATGCTCCCTAAACAAATTCAATCTCATCTATTTAAATTCCAAATTCCAGGACTAGTTGTTAAATGCACCAGGGAAAGGCTAAGGCAGAGACATCATACAGAAAGATATCTATCATATTCCATTTTCATCTTCTCCCATCTTTAGTTTGGGAGTAGATTTCCCTCCCCAACTCTCTTTTTATGATATATTAATAACAGAAAGAAGACACCTTACCTTCCCTAATTCTACCCTAACTAAAATATTTACTAACTTTACTCTCTGTGTTGACTTCACTTCTAAATATTATACCAATATAAATGAAACAAACATACAAATAAAAACTTTAAGCTAACAATTGAAGACATCCTTTAGGATAGTCCTTAACAGCTTTTATGCCCCTGCAAAGTCCTATCTAGCAACCCTCTGATTACTGTTCCTCTCCCAATCACAGCCACCAGAACTGTCCATTTAAGTGTTCCAATCCCTAACCCTCTGGTACCTCTTGGAAGTCATCCCAATCCCTCCTCCCCAGAATCATTTAACCCACCTGCTTCCAGCACTGCTAACTGCCCCCTCCATCCTCTCTGCTCCATCCAGGTCTCCCACTCCTTAAATTCCCCCTCTGCCACATCACTATCATTAACCACCTATCCAGTCTTACCAGCTTCTCCCAGCCATTCTTTCTCCCAAAACTCCCTCTGGACACCCTGGCCAAGGAACATTTTTTTAACATGCCATCCCCCAACCCTGCTCACCACCTACCACTATTCTTTCAAAGAATCTAGCCCAGTAGCTTCTTCTGTGCCCTCTGTCGCCACCCTGCACCCAAGCCATCATCCCTCTTTCAGTGGTTCTAAAATCACCCTAAATCTCATTCCACTGTGCTCCCCACTCCCAAATTCAATCCCCGTCAGCCCATTTTGGGCCTAACTCCTTCCTGCCAGCTCACCATCATATCCCCCTCATTCAAAGTCCCACCCCCATTCCAACCTCCATCAGCCCATCCCAGGAAAACCCTAAATTCCACCCCCTTTGCTCTGTCCCACCCCCTACTATTCCATAAGGTTCCATAAATTCCACATACCCCAGATGATAAACACCCACTTAAGGCTCAGGTCCCAACCCAAACCAAGCCCCTCACTCCCAGCTTCTATTACCTCCATCAGCCTGCCCTGTTGGTCCACCTCAAATTCCACCCTCCTGAATTAGCAACCCTCCCCAGAGTCCTATCCCAACCCTGTACATCCCACTCTTCATGAAAGCATCCCCCTATCTCCTACACAAATCACATCCAAAGCTGTCAACTGCTCCAGGCCAACCCCGAATCTACCACCCTAATTTAGTCCCCTCCCCCATTAAAAGCCAACCCACTCCAGTCTTAACCTGCCATCCCGCCCCAACACCATCCCAGATTTCACTTCGACCCCCCACTCCACGCTACTGTCCCAGTACTGGTCATCCCCCCATTAAGAGCCCCCCTCCCTTGTCGCCCCCCTAACCTGCTTGGGTCTACCCTCACCCCACCCCCAGCCCGCGCCTGGACAAGTCTCCCCCGCTAGCCCGCCGTTCCATCGCGACCTTAGCCGCCCCCCCACCAAGGGCTCCGCAGCCCCCACTCTCATTTTCCCCAGTACCACCGGCCCAAGCTCAGGACAAGCGGACCAGGTTGGGGGGGGCGGTCCTCACCGGCGAGAGACTGCAGGCGAAAACGGCGGTGGCTAAGGCGGCGATGCCCTTGTCTTCTCTGGCGGCTGCAGCGGCGACGCTCTCGCTCTCTCGCCGATGTCCGTAGGGTGGCGGATGGCGCGTAGGGACTAGGAGCCTCCTTCTCTTCAGCTACTCGGCTCTGAATCCTCTGCAGTAGCCGCCGAGGAGACCGACGGGTTGGGGGAGGGGACACTCGGCTGCGGGCGAGGGAGGAGGCGAAGGGAGGGGGCGGGGGACATCTGAGAAGGGAGGGGAAGGAGGAGCCGGCGCGGCGCCGCGACACGTCCCACCGCCTCAGTGCGCCAGGACCACAACTCCCGGCGTGCCCTACTCAGTCCCGCAGGCGGCTTGCGCCTCCTGCCGCGCGCCGAGTTCCGAGGAGCAGCACCTTTCCCGGTTCGGGACAATGGAATAAAGCCAACCATCTGTGCGCAGCTATTGTACATTCATCTGAGAAAAGTCAGGTCGTCCCGCAGACGCATCTCCAAGTGGCGAAGTTCGCAGCGTCTCCCTCCGCCCCCGCCCCCACAACACATACACGTGCGCGCGCGAGAGAGCGAGCGAGCGAGAGAGGGACTACATTTCCCAGCATTCTCTGTGATATTCTCTGTGGGCTAAGGCCAGCTTTCCGGTACTACTACAGTTCCTGAGGCGTGTGTTCCCTGCGACATGCTGGGAGATGCAGTTCTCAGTTCTTCCTCCATGTTGAGAAAAGGAAGTGTAAGAAGAAAAAGGGCAGTACTATGCCAACCCACTGAGGACAGAGCTAAATGGCCTAAATCATCTGTGAGTCTGTACTGCACTCGTCATCTCTCTTTTGTCACTATCTCACACCAGGACTAATACAGCAGCTTTCTCACTAGTCTCCCTGCAAATCTGACGATTTGACGATTTGAATACAAAAGTAAGAAGGGCAGACTTCATGACCCAGCTCCATTACTGATAAAAATTTACCTTAAAAAGATCATCGATCCGCTGAATTGTACACTTAAAAACGGATAAAATGGTAAATTTTATGTACTTTTCATCACAAAAAAAATCGGACAATTTTAGAAAATATGAACGTACAAGTTGTTACATGAGGTGGTTAATTATAGGGGGCAGAAACGTAAATGTCCATCAATAAGGAACTGGCTAAATACATTATGATATATACATACAGTGCAGCCATTAAAAATGATGATATAGATCTATTTATTGAAATGAAAAGCCTTTCACAATTTATCCTCCAGGGGAAAAAAATGATTACAGAGTAGCATGCTTAGAATTGTCCAATTTGTGTGAAGTTTGAAACAATATTCTACAAGCATAGAGAGATTTCAGGAAAGAGGTTCTCAAAATATTGTCAGTGATTTTCTTGGAGGAAAGAATGTCAGATTTCAAGTAACTTACTTTCTTTATTATCTGATTTGTTTAAAAGGAGCACATACCTTATTTTTAAAATTATAAGACTATTCTCACATAATACAATGTCCAAATCCACCAGCCTCTCTTTGCTGCCTAACAGCTTCATGTGTCTTGCCATTGCCTTCCACAGTGCTTTAGGTCTATGCCTGTTTATTTTTTTCCTGTGAGCTACACAATTCATAATTAAAGCCAATATTGTTGGCCACTTCCAATTCACAAAAGAACATTAAGTTACTGGGGAGTGTTTTCTCAATTTTAAATGCCTTTTCTCAAAATTTTCCCTCATCTGGCAACTCTGTGTATGTCCATGTCCCCTAGAATACCATATCGGATGATCTAATTTAACACAATATTTAGTTACAGTATTCTTTTTCATTATTATTATTGTATATGTCATTCTTTGATATTCTGCAAAGAACACAATGCCATTCAAGCTCCACTATCCAGCCCACTGGAAAAGTGCAGGCCTGCAGGAGAAAGTCCAGGATATCCAGCTTAGAGGCTAACAGTCCACAATCCTACTGCAGCCTGTTATTTCTCCAGCTTCACACCACATCACTCCCTTTTCTGAGAATAGAAAAGTACCTATGACATGTAGATTAGGTGATGGCCAAGTCCCTTTCCTTCTCTAAGTGTTGCATTGGTGGTCCCCTTTTCTAAAACCCTGTCTTCACTTCTTTTCCCCACTTCTCCCAGTGGCAGAAAGTGGGAGGCTAGTGGTCAAAATTAGAAGGGTTCTGGACTTTCTAGGGAGTAAAGCATTATCTGAGTTAAGAGAATAGATATGAAGAAGCTTAATGGACTAGGAGGAGCCCTGGTGGTGCAGATGGTTGAGTACTTGACTGCTGACCGGAAGGCTGGTGGTTTGAACCCATTCAGTGGCTCTGTGCAATACAGAGCTGGCAATCTGCTTCTGTAAAGACTACAGCCCACAAAATCCTACAATTCTACCACGTCACGTTATGTTGCTTTGAGTTGGAATTTACTCAATAATACCCAACAAATACTACCATGGACTAGGAATCTTAGAATCAGAGCCTATGCCAAACCTTGCCCTGAACATGCTGAGTGATCCAGAGTAAGTTTCCTTAATTTTTCTAAAGCTCAGTGTCCACATCTGTAAAATGGAAAGAATGATTCCTGCCTTACACTTAATAAGGTTATTATAAGAATCCAATAAGGCAATGGACATGAAAGTGCTTTGAAAACTAAAGTATCACTTATAACCCAGACCCTAATTTAAGAATTCTCTCCAAATCCCTGCCAAGTTATGGCATGTAAACTTTTTACTTAGAATTCTATCAGCCTTAATTAATTTCATTAAGAAAGTATTTAGGAATTAATTCATTAAACTAATTCCTTGATAATTTTTCTATAAACCACAGTTAGCTAATTTCTAGCTTTTCGAGATTTTTTTCTATACTGAATTTTCATCAAGATCCTTTCTCTAGGAACTTTACAAGAAACATTTGACTCATCAAACAGTTATCCTTTGTCTTTATCGAACTTTACTGATTATTGCTTCAGCCATTATATAATTTATTTGCTGGTCATTGTTCCGCCAAGTCCACCTTTTTCTCAGAGCAATTTAGCCATTGTCAGTTTTATTTTGTGTTGATTATTTCTAGCGTGTGGAATTTTTCCAGGGGTCAATTTTGCAATTTTCAATGTTACCAACAAAGATAGGATTATTCAGTTTGCTTTTCCATCCATAATAAATTTTACCACATGTAGTTTTAGCCATTGTCGGTTTTATTTTGTGTTGATTATTGCTACTAGCTCTAATTTTTTTCTGCAGCCCTTCAAAACAAACTCAGAGTCAAAATGACAGTGTCAAAAACACTATGTTTTGCCTATTACTGTCTCATTAACTCAAACTGTGGCATGGTTTTGTTCCAGCTGTATTAATGAATGGGCGCTCTGGTAGCGTAGTGCCTAAGGCACTTGACTGCTAACCAGAAGGCTGGCAGTTCAAACCCACTAGCCACTCCTTGGAAGGAAGATGGGGCAATCTACTTCCGTAATGATACTGCCTCAGAAACCCAAGGAGGGTTCACTATGAGCTCGGTCCAACTTGACGGCACATAACAACAATAACAACATATTAATAAACTTGCTGTGAGCTCAAGCTCTCTCAAAACATCCCTTTGGGAGCCTTGGCATACATGTATGTGCTGGAGTATTACTTTTAAGAGTTGCTTTAGAAAAAAAGGGAGACCAGGTTTGCTGGTCTGATAGACCCTGGTGGAACCACTGAGACTATGGCCCCTAGCTGTCCTTCAGGTCTGGAATTGAACCCATACCTGTGGCTTCCAGCCAAACAAAAGACAAGCATAGGTGTTGAACATTTACCTGAGGTAGATACACTCCTTGGAGAGAACAATCATGGGAGAAAGAAGAGCTGCTTATGCACCAGGAGACAGCTCAGGGGGCAGGAGGGCATGGAGGAATGGACACAGGGAAGAGGTGATTATGAGAGGAGGTGGGAGGGGAGCTGTTGCATTGTGGTGAATTGTGGTCAATGTCGTGAGACAAAGTAAAGTGTATGTGAACTGCCGTATGGAAAGTGAATTTGCTCTGTAAATTTTCACCCAAATCACAATTAATTAAAAAAAAAAAAAGAATTGCTTTAGAATCAAAGAAAAATGTACACTAAAGACAATATTAAGAGAACTGATCCTTAAATAGCCAGGTGCTATGCTGGTGTCTAAGATCCATTTTCTTATTAAATCCTTCAGCCTAAACTTTGTTCATGTGCCCATTTTATAGTAGACAAAATTGAGACTAAGAGAGAAGAAGGGATTGGCAAAGTTAGAATTAAAAACCAGGCCCCAGTTTAATTCTCAGTTAGTACAATTTGAACGGTTATAAGTTCCAAAGTTATCTAATTTTTAAACTGTTGCAGTCATTTTGTTGGAAAATTAAATAGAACTTTAGTGTAGCTAGGATATAAAACAATTAAGAAAAATCACATGAATATAGGCAAAGCTTTCTCAAAGAGCTTTGTGTGATAGCAAATGAGGCAAGGAGCATGAAAATGTTTTGTAAATGGCCCAGCACTGGGCAAAAGGAAGTTAACTGCCATTTGTGCTAAAAGCTGTTCTATAAACCTGTTATGCCAGCTTGGTAGAGTGCTAGACAGACCATTGTTCAATAGATGGGTATCAAATGCCCACCTAATTTTTTATTCTAATAGCCAGTGTTAAAGGAATAAAATCTCATCCTACCTATCCTACAAGATCCAATTCAGACTTCCAGAAGCCTCTCCGGACCCACTGGCTAGGTTAGTTGCCAAGGCTAGGTTCCCACAGCCCTGCTAAAACACTGTGTATTCACTGTCTATATACTGCCCTCATCCTGGAAGGAAGGTTGGGAAATCTACTTCCATAGTGATACCGCCTCGGAAACCCAAGTAGGGGTCGCTACGAGTTGGGTCCAACTCAATGGCACATAACAACAACAACAAACAACATATACTGCCCTCAAGGACAAGGATCAAGGTGATCTGGCTCATCTCTGTAGCCCAGAGTTCACCCAGCTTGGTGCTTCAAACAGGATAAGGGTTCAATAAATGGTGGCTCAGTGAATCAATCAGTCAGTCAATCAATGAGCATGACAAGTATATAGACTATATAGATAATCAAAATGACAAACAAGTGCACATTAAATAAAATTAAGGGCAGAAGTAAATTGCAAATGAATCTGCATAAACTGATTATGGCTCCTGCTCCTGCACAACAGCACCAGTACCAGGAAAGAGCCTTAAATGAATGGGTTCAAGTCATGCCTCAGCCACTTCCTAGCTGAGTGTCCTCAATCAAGTTACTTCCCCCCACCCCTGTGCCTGTTTCCTGGTATGTAAAATGGCAGACGTTAGTGACCTCCCCAGGCAGATTAAAGAATTAATCAAGATAATAGATGTTTTACATGTATGCTGTGAAGAGCTAGGGAGCTCTTGTCGTGTAGTGCCTAAAGCATTTGACCGCCAACGAGAAGGCTGGCAGTTCAAAACCCACCAGCCACTCCTCAGAAGGAAAGTTAGGCAATCTACTTCCATAGTGATACCGCCTCAGAAACCCAAGGAGGGGTCGCTATGAGTCGGGTTCTCAACCTTCTTTGTGCTGTGGACCCTTTAGGGAAACTGGTGAAACTCATGATCACCTCCCCTCAAAATATCATTTCTAAATGCATACCATACATTGGACTACAAAAATAAAAAAGTATCATGAGTTTACAGTGATACTTTCAATTTAGTTCTAGGTTCATGAGATTTTTTTTTTATGTATGTATTTTTTCCTCTTATGTTGGAAATCTTGGTTCCTAACAATTTTAACATAACTACTAATTTGTTTAGCCCTACTGTATATGTAGGAGCTCTGGTAACATAGTGCCTAAGGCACTTGACTGCTAACCAGAAGGCGGGCAGTTCAAACCCACCAGCCACTGTTCGGAAGGAAGGTTGGGCGATCTACTTCCGTAGTGATACTGCCTCGGAAACCCAAGGAGGGGTGGCTGTGAGTTGGGTCCGACTCCACGGCACATAACAACAACAACAACACTGTATATGTGTGTGTGTATAAATATATATGTGTATAATGAATTAAGAATATCAGATTAATAATACCAGTATTATTACTAATAATATGATTACTGAGAATAGATAGAATTTCTGCAGTCCATTTTGTTTGTTGTGTATATCTCTCTAGGGATGTACAGTCAAATTACTGTGGTGGTTTTTTTTTTAAAAAAACTTTTATTGTGAGTTGGGTGAAAGTTTACAGACCAATTTCATTTTCCATACCACAGTTCATACACATTTTGTCTCATGACATTGACTACAGTTTCCCCCTGTGTGACAGCTCCCTTCCCACTTCCTCCCCATAGTTACCTCTTCCCTGTATCCTTCCCTCCCATACACTCCTGTCCCCCCACCAGCGGTCTCCTTGTGCATACACTACCCTTCTATTCTCCCATGATTGATCTCTCCAAGGAGTGTATCTACCTAATGTAAATGTTCAGCTCATATGCCTGCCTTTTGTTTGGTTGGAAGCCACAGGAGTGGGTTCAGTTCCAGACCTGAAGGGCAGCTAGGGCCATAGTCTCAAGGGTTTCATCAGGCTCTATCAGACCAGCAAGCCTGGTCATTCACATGTGTGTGTGTGTATATATATGTAATAAAAAAAAAAAAAAAATCACTACTGTCAAGTCAGATCTGACTCATAGGAACCCCTCCTTGGGTTTCCGATGCAGTATCACTATGGAAGTAGATTGCCTGATCTTCCTTCCGAGGAATGGCTGGTGGGTTTGAACCACCAGCTTTCTGGTTACCAGTCAAATGCCTTAGGCACTACGCCACTAGAGCTCCTTTTCACAGTTGCATAGTATTCTACTCTTTAGATGTACCATCGTTTATTCAAACAGTCCCCTATGAATGGATATTGGGGTTTTCCTGGTCTTTTGTTATTATAAACAATACTACATAAATAACCTCAGGCATATGTCTTTACATATTTTTACAGTATGTTGGAGGAGTGGTTAAGCACTCAACTACCAAAAAGTTTGAACTTGAAACTGAGTAAGTCAAAACTCAACTATTTCTCCCACCCTGGTAAGGCAGATAATTAGAACAGATAGGACCCTGGTTGGGAATAAATAAGTAAATGTAATTACCCTCAACTATTTCCCCACCCCACTTAAGATCCGGGTTGGAGACAGATGAGTAAATACTAGCTCAGTTCCTTAAGAACTGAATGGAACAAAAAGCATTCTTTCCTGCTATTTCCTTAGGCACAGGTGATAAACGCGTTAATGTGTCTTAGGAAACAACTTGAAAATTAACTCTGGCCTGTGGACATGCACAGTGGGACAGAGAGGAACAAAGTTACTGGGAACTAACACTCTCCCCTCTGCCTGAGCCCAGATCAGCTGATGACAGGAAGCCAGTGTGACCATCCAGTACGCAAGCACACTGGATCAAAACGCTACTGTCCCTTTAAACTGAGGCAAAGGAAAATTCATCCAATTGTCAACCATCTCATGCCCATATTCCTGAAATTTTTATGAATATGCATAACCCTCTATTTTGAAACCTACAAAACTGTAATTTGATGGCGTTTCAGGGAGTCAGATCTGAGTACGGACCCCTGCCTCCTTGCATTGCTGCTTTGCAAAAAAATAATTTTCTTTCCTCTTACTCACTTGGTGTGTAAAGTGTTTTGGCCTGACTGCGCACCAGGCAGGGACCCACGTTTGGTCCTATTTCAAACTCACCCAGAGGCACCTTGGAAAACAGGCCTGGCAATCTGCTTTTGAAAGGTTATAGCCTTGAAAACCCAAGGGAGCATAGTTCTACTTCAGCACACATGTGACTGCCATGAACCAGAATTGACTCAATGGCAAGTAACAACAACAATATCAGTGGAACAGATTTCTAGAAGTGGCTGTCTGGGTCAAGTAGTAAGTGCATTTGAAAATTTTAAAATATTGTTAAATTCCCTTCCATAAGCTTACCATTTTGCATTCTTGCCAGCAATATATTGAAGTACCTATTTCCCTACAGCCACCAAGAGAATATGTTGACAAACGTTTCAATCTTTCCCAACCTAATAGATGAGAAATGGTAAATGGTTTCTCATTAGTGTTATTTTGCATTTCTTTAAGGTTAGACATCATTTTATAAGTTTAAGGATTATTTTCATTTCTTTCTTTATAAACTGAGTATTTCTTGTCCGTTTTTCTAAAAGATTGTTTATTTTTTCTTCTTTTTTTACTTTTAACTGTGGAATAATTATAGACTCAGAAAGTTGAAAAAATAGCACATAGGGTCCCGTCTACCCTTCATCCAGCTTCCCCCAGTGGTGACATCTTATACAACTGCAATATAATAACAAACCAAGAAATTGATAGTAGTACAAAATTGTTAACTAATTACAGACCTTGTTCAATTTTCACCATTTTTTATATGCATTCATTTGTATATATATGTGATGGCTGTGTTGCTATTGTTGTTGTTAGGTGCTATCAAGTCAGTTCCAACTCATAATAACCCCATGTACAACAGAATGAAACATTGCCCAGTCCTGTGCCATCCTTACAGTCCTTGCTATGTTTGAGCCCATTGTTGTAGCCACTATATCAGTCCATCTTGCTGAGGGTCTTACTCTTTTTCACTGACCCTCTACTATACCAAGCATGATGCTCCTTTCCAGTGACTGGTCCCTCTTAATAACATGACCAAGTACAAGAGATGAAATCTTGCCACCCTTACTTCTAAGGAGCGTTCTGGTTGTACTTCTTCCAAGACAGATTTGTTCATTCTTCTGGCAGTCCATGCTATATTCAGTATTCTTTGCCAACATATAATTCAAAGACATTAATTCTTCTGATGCTTATTTTATGCAACAACACCACATTTAAGATACAAAACTGTTCCACCACCTCATAGGAACTCCCTTGTGATTTATTTTCTCACTTCCCTTTATACTCAAACATTTCCTACTCCTTATCCCCTGAAAACCACTCATTAGTTCTCCACCTGTCTAATTTTATCATTTCAAAAATGTAACCTTTTAAGGTTGATTATTTTTCCACTAAGCATAAAGCGGGAATTCTGATGGTGTAATGCCTTTGATTTCCATCTAAGTTGTGACATGTATCAATAGTTTGTTCCTTTTGCTCATTGAGTAGAATCCTATCATATGAATGTACTAGAATTTGTTTAACTATTCAACCCAAAAGGTCAGAAGGATCGTGAGGCCCCACTCTCATGGTCTGTATTCTTACTGAAAATCAAGATCAAGTGAGCTTTTACCCTTCTGCTCCATGGAGGTTTCTGTCCTCCCTGAACTTACCTTAGGACACCTGCATTATCATTTGACAGGTGTACCACCCCAGTCAAACTCCCTACCTGGCACTGTCCCAGGAGCAAGTCATGCCTGGCCAAAACATGGCCGGGCACTTGGTGCCAGAAGCAAGAACCCCTTGGGGCTCACCCCCCCCCCGCTGCCCCTGCCTCACTGGGTCAGTGAAAAAACCATAAATGACATGTGGATTATTTCTAATTTTTTGCTATTATGAGTAAAATAAAGCAGGTATGAACATTAGTGTGATGGTTATTGTTATGTGTCAACTTGGCCAGGCCATGATTCTCAGTGGATTGGTAGATAGTATGTAGTCATCCTCCATTTTGTGATCTGATGTGATCAGCCAGTCAGTTGAAAGGGGATTTTTCTTGGGGGTGTGGCCTTCATCCAATATACAGGTATGCATCACTTAATGTCCACAGTGTATTCTGTGAGATAGGACTTTATACTATTGAGATGTAGTACAAACACCATATTGTATGCAGGCACTCCTCATACAATCCGTAGTTAAGTCTTCATAAAGCTTATTATATTAAAATCTATGGGAACCTGCTGGACAAAGCCCAAGAGCTGTATCTACTGGATACAGGAAGCCAGACTTGCCTGGTGTGAGGCTGAGTTGAGCAGGGGATGTACCAGCAGCTGGATCGGGACTTTCCACAGGTTTTAGGCACAAGGCCTGGGGGTGGGCATAGACATGTGGCCTCAGGGACCGAATGGGGAGCAGGTTGTAGGTGCCTTGGTGGTGCAGCCACTTCCTGATCATGTTCAGCCACTGCTGCCCAGAGCCAGGAGCCAGAAAGTGCCCAGGGACCTGCACACACCACCAGTGCTGCCAGTGTCCAAAGCACAAGTAGAAGAACCACAGCAGATGCTGCCCTGTGCCAGTAATGAAAGGCTGCATGTCTATTGGGCAAGTGAATGAAGCCAGAAGGAGAAGAAGAGGAAGAAGTGCTGTAGGGAATAGGGTGCACCCTGGAGTCCTGCTGTTCATTCACTCTGGATGTTTAGAGTTCTTAAAACCATTTAGGATAAATAATAAACAAAAGGAGAGCTGCCTTCCCTTTAAAAAAAAAAAAAAAAAAAAACTTATGAGACCAAAAACATATATGCAGTCTGATGTTGCCCAAATGGATGTTTAGCAAGAAATACTTGTATATGGATGTTCTGGCAAAGCTTGTTCTCTCTAGATCGTGCATCCAACTTGTTACCCTTTGACCTTTGATTCTTGGGACATGAGCTAGCAGCCTCCCCTCTGACCTGCTAATTTTGAGTTTATCAGCCCTTGCAACCATGTGAGCCAGAAGAAGCTTCCAGCCTAACACCAAACAAACGGATTTGGGACTTGCCAGGCTTCAGAACTGCCAATTCCTTAAAATAAATCTCTGCTTCGGTTACCTAGTGCTGCTCTGACAGGAATATACCACAAATGGGCTAGCTTTAACAAACAGGAGTTTATTATCTTATAGTTTGGAGGCTTTATGTCTGAGTTCAAAGTGCCAAGCTCTAGGGGCTGGGTGAAAGCCCTTCCACCTTGGGCTTCAGCTCTGCCTCCTGCTCCCAGCCCACTGAAGCTAGAGGCTTTTCGTCACTCAGACAGCTGCTGGTTGTTGAGACTGACAAGACCAAGGTTGACAAGTAAAAAGGCACAGTCCTGATGTTACAAAAACATATGGCAGGCCATTAATTCAAGTCCATTGAAAGTCCCAAGGTTGGCAGAGCATGGCAGGCTGCTGAACATTGACATGGCTACATGTAGGGTTCAAGCATGCCATAAGCTAGAGACTATCCTCAAGGCTTCTCCTTATATACAGGAAGCAGGCCATATCCCTAAGGCAGCTACTCAGCTGCTCACAGTAGATTCCACCATGGAGCTGATGACCAGTCTCATCACCACAATCTCTCTATATATGTATTTTTATACATACACTTCACTGGTTTTGCTCCTGTAGAGAACCCAGCCTAACATTTGGTACTGAGAGTGGTCCTAGAGGAACAAAATCATAAGGATGAGTTTTCAGAATTCGTTCTCAAGTATGGCTAGTCTTAAAGATACTGATGATTCTGCCTCCAGTAGTAAAGAGGGCCCTGCTAATCCATGGTGTGAGGTGGCAATATAAATATGGTCAGTTGACTAAAGAAAACTTGTGATGATTCTGTACAATATGCAAGCACCACACAAAAGTGGATAGTGGCAGCACTGCAGCCCCTTTCTGGCACCTCCCTGAAGTATAGTGGTGAAGGGAAATCCTCCAATGGGCAGAACTGCAAGTAGTGCACCTGGGTGTTCACTTTGTTGGAAGAATAAATGGCCAATGTGTGACTGCATACATTCATGGACTGTGGCCAATTGTTTGGATGGTCAGGGACTTCAAAGGAACATGATTGGAAAATTGGTGACAAAGAGGTATGGGGAAAACATACATGGATAGATCTTTCTGAATGGACCAAAGAAGTGAAGATATTGTGTCTCATGTGAATGCTCACCAAAAGGTGACCTCAGCAGAGGAGGATTTTAACAATCAAGTGGATAGGGTGATGCACTCTATGGAAACCAGTCATCCTCTTTCCCCAGTAACTCCCATCATTGCCCAATGAGCTCATGAACAAAGTGGCCATGGTGGTGGGAATGGAGTTTATGTATGGGCTTAGCAACATGGACTTCCACTCATCGAAGCCAACTTGGTCACAGCCACTACTGGGTGTCCAATCTGGTAGCAGCAGAGACCAATACTGAGTCCTCGATATGTCATCCTGATCCTCATGATCAGCCAACAAGTTGACTGCTTCCATCATGGAAAGGGCAGTATTTAGTTCTTATTGGAATAAACACTTACTCTAGGTACAGAGGGAGCTCTGGTAGCATAGTGGCTAAGGCACTTGACTGCTAACCAGAAGGCTGGTGGTTCAAACCCACTAGCCACTCCTTGGAAGGAAGGTTGGGCAATCTACTTCCGTAGTGATACTGCCTCAGAAACCCAAGGAGGGGTTGCTAGGAGTCAGGTCCAATTCAACAGCACATAACAACAACAATAACAACTAGGTACAGATTTCCCTTCCCTGCACACAAGACTTCTGCTAAAACTACCATCCATGGATTTACAGAATACCTTATCCACCATCATGATATCTCACAAAGCATTGCCTTGGATCAAGGGACTCACTTCACAGCAGGTGAAGTACACCATGGGCCCAAGCTCATGGAACTTACTGGTCTTACCATGTTCCCCATCATCCTGAAGCAGCTGATTTGATAGAATGATGGAATGGCCTTATAAAAACATAATTATGGTGCCAGCTAGTTGACAATACTTTGCAGGGTTGGGGCAATCTTCTCCAGGGGGCACTATATGCTCTAAACCAGCATCCAATATATGGTGCAATTTCTCCTTTAGCCAAGATCCATGGGTCCAGGAATTGAAGAGTAGAAATGGGAATAGCACCACTCACTATTACTCCTAGTGACCTACTCACAGAACTTCTGCTTTCTGTCCACATGACACTATGCTCTGTAGGTCTAGAGGTCTTAGTTCCAAGGGGAGGAATGCTCCCACCTGGAGATACAACACTGATTCCATTGAACTGAAAGTTAAGAATGCTGCTGAGCCATTTTAGACTCCTCATGCCTCTGGATCAACAGGCAAAGAAAGGAGTTACCATATTGGCTGGTGTGGTTGATCCCGATTACCAAGGAAAAATCAGATTGATAATCCACAATGGAGGTTAAGAAGTGTGCCATATTTTATTTGACTGCCAACCAGAAGACTGGCAGTTCAAAGCCACCAGTCACTCCTTGGAAGGAAGACTGGGCAATCTACTTCCATAGAGATACCACCCCAGAAACCCAAGGAGAGTTCGCTGTGAGTCAAAATCTGACTCAACAGCTGTGAGTGTTTGTTTGTTTGTTTGTTTGTTTGTTTTAATGTGCATGTTATACAGCTTTTTTTTTTTTTTTTGCAAACATGCAACCTCCTTATGAGTTAGTTTCCTATGTGTGCTACACACATTTTATGCATGTGTGTGTTATTTACGTGGGTGAATTGTATGCAGAAAAAAAAAAAATACACTATGTCTGGAATACAGGAGATCCTTAGGACATCTCTTAACACTACCATGTCCTGTGATTAAAATTAATGGGATGCTATAGCAACCCAATTCCAACATGACCACTAATAGTCCACACCCTTTAGGAATGAAGGCACCACCAGGCAAAGAACCCTAACCAGCTGAGGTACTTAATGAGAACAAAGGGAATGGGTGGTAGAAGAAAACCAAAAAACCCACGCCGTGGAGTTGATTCCAAATTATAATGCTTTAAGACAGAGTAGAACTGGACCCCTAGGGTTTCCAAGGCTGTAAATCTTTATGGAAGCAGACTGCCTCATCTTTCTCCCACAGAGCAACTGGTGGGTTCAAAGTGCCAAGCTTTTGGTTAACAGCCAAATGCTGTAACCCACTATGCCACCAGAACTCCTTGTGGTGGAAGAATGTAACTCTGAATACCAGTTACAACCATGTGACCAGGTGCAGAAATGAGGACTTGTAATTGTTACAAGTATTTCCTCCTTGTTCTAGTATATGTGTTCATGTGTATGTGTGTATATATATATTTTTTCTTCCATCCCTTATCCCATTACTTATAAAATATAAGATGTAAACAGGGCTAGTGCATTTTGAGTTGTACATATGTTAGTGTATCATGTTGGCATAAGTATGATTTTATAATTGTTTTATTTAGAGATTATGTGTGGTTTAAGGAGATATGTACAGGTGCCAAGGTGACAAGGGGTAGACTGTGATAGTTAAGGTTATATGTCACTTTGGCTAGGCCATGATTCTCAGTGGTTTGGCAGATACTATGTAATCATCCTCCATTTTGTGATCTGACATGAGCAGCCAATCAGTTGAAAGAGGCATTTCCTTGGAGGGTGTAACCTACATCCAGTGTATATGGATGCTTTAGCAAAGCTTGCTCCCTCTCAATCGTACATCCAACTGACATTCTCTGACCTCTGGTTCTTGGGACAGGAGCCAGCAGCCTCGCATCTGACCTGCCAGTTTTGGGTTTGTCAGCCCCTCCTGACATCATAAGTCAGAAGCCTCCAGTCTGACGCCTGACCCACAGATTTGGGACTTGCCAGCCTCCACAATTGCATAAACCATTTCCTTGAAATAAATCTATCTATCTTTATCTCTCTCTCTCTTTTAATACACACACACATATATGTATGTATGTATATATTACTGGTCTTGCTCCTCTAAAGACAGTACAATTAGTATACAGGTTTTTGTGTGAACATAAGCTTTTATTTCTCTGGGATAAATTTCTAAAAATGTGATTTCCGGTCATATTTGTAAATGCATGTTTAGATTTATAAGAAAGTGCATATATTAGTTTTATAAGAAACTATATAGAATGGGTCTAACATTTTATATTCCTACCAGCAGTGTAATCTAGTTTCTCTGCATACTCACCAACGTTTGGTATTATTACTATATAAATATTTTATTTTAGCTGTTCAGAAAAGTATGTAATGATACCTCATTGTTTTTTTATCATTTTAAAATATATATAACAAACTATTTTCCATTTCAACTATTTTTATGTATAGATTCAGTCACATTAATTACATTCACCATATTATACAACCATCATCACTATTGATTTTCAAATTTTTTTCATTACCCTTAATAGAAATTCAGTACCACTTAAGCAGTAACTCTCCATTTCTCCCTCCTACTCACCCTTGGTGACCACTAGTAAACTTTAGTCTCTATACATTTGCATTTGGTCTCTATGCATCTATATTTCATAGAAATAGGATTATATAATATCTATGCTATTGTGCCTGACTTATTTCACTCAGCATAATGTTTTCAAGGCTTATCCATGCCATAGGTGTATCAGAACTTCATTTCTCTTTATGGTAATATTATGAGTAATATGGTAATAACATGAGTAATATTCCATTGTATGGAAATACTACATTTTGTTTATCCATTCATCCGATGATGGACACTTGGGTTGTTTCCACCTTTTGGCTGTTGTGAATAATGCTACAGTGTATTTTGGTGTACAAATACCTGACTGCATTCCTGGTTTCAATTCTTTTGGGTATATACCTAGGAATGGAGTTGCTGGATCATATGGTAATTCTGCATTTAACTTTTTGAGGAACTGCCACACTATTTTCCATAGCAGCTGCACCATTTTACAATCCTGCCAGCAATGGATGAAGATTCCAACTTCTCCATATCGTCACACTTGTTATTTTCCATTTCCATCATAGCCATCCTCCCAAACCAACTCATTGCCGTCTAGTCAATTCTGACTCATAGTGACTGCATAGCACAGAGTGGAACTGCCCTATATGGTTGCCAAGGCTGTAAATCTTTATGGAAGCAGACTGCCACATCTTTCTCCCATGGAGTGGCTACTGGGTTCAAGCCACTGACCTTTGGTTAGTAGCCAAGTACTTAACCACTGCATCACCAGGCTCCTTACAGCCATCCTATTGGGGATGAAATGGTTCCTTGTTGTGATTTTGATTTGCATTTCTCTAATGGCTAATGAAGGAACTCTGTTGATGTAGTAGTTAAGGCATTTGGCTGCTAACCAGAAGAGCAGTGGTTCAAATCCACCAGCTACTCCATGGAAGAAAGATGAGGCAAACTAGTTCCTTAAAGATTTACAGCCTTAGAAACCCAATAGGAGTCATTATGAGTCAGAATTGACTCAATGACAGTGGGTTTGGGTTGTTTTTTTTTTTTTTTAAATGACTAATGACAAAGACTTCATATTACTTGGTTCTACAATCAACACCAGTGGAAGCAGCAGTCAAGACATCAGACAACATATTTCATTGGGTAAATCAGCAGCAAAAGACCTCTTTCAAGTGTTGAAGAGCAAAGATATCTCCTTGAAGACTAAGGTATGCCTAACCCAAGCCATGGTATTTTCAATTGCCTCTTATGCATGTGAGAGTAGCACAATGAATAAGGAAGACTGAAGAAGAGTTGAAGCTTTTGAGTTGTGGTGTTGGCAAAGAATGCTGAAAGTACCATGGACTGCTGAAAGAACTAACAAATCTGTCCTGGAAGAAGTGCAGCCAGAGTGTTCCTTGGAAACAAGAATGGTCAGACTTCATCTCACCTACTTTGGTCATGTTGTCAGAAGGGACCATTCTCTGGAGAAGGAAATCATACTTGATAAAGTGGAAGGTCAACAAAAGTGGGGAAGGCCCTCAATGAAATGGATTGACAATTGCAATGATGGGCTCAGGTATAGCAGGCATCATGAGGCTGGCAAAGGACTGGGCAGTGTTTTGTTCTGTTGTACACAGGGTCTCTATGAGTCGCAGGCGACTTGACAACACCTAACAACAACAACGACTTTGAGCATCTTTTCATGTGTGTGTTGGCCATTTATAGATCTTCTTTGGTGAAATAGCTATTCTCAAGTCATTGGTCTAATTTTTAGTTGGGTTGTCTTTTTGTTTTGAGTTGTGGGAGTTCTTTATATATTCTGGATATTAAACCGTTATCAGCTAGATGGCTCCCAAATATTTTTCTTCCATTCTATATGTTGTCTCATCACCTGTTGATAAAGTCCTTTGATAAACAAAAATGACTCATTTTGATGTAAATCAAAACAGCAGTGAGATACCATCTCACCCCAGCACTAATGACAGAGCTCAACAAGACAGAAAATAACAAATGCTGGCAAGGATGTGGAGAGATTGGAACTCTCATACCCTGCTGGGGGGAACTGTCAATGATACAACCACTGTGGAAAGCAGTATGGCTATTCCTTAAAAAGCTGTAATTAGAAATACCATTTGATCCAGCAATTCCATTACTAGGTATATATGCTGAAGAAGTGAGAGCCAGGACAAAAACAGATATATGGGCACCCATGTTCATCGTAGCAGTATTTACAATATCAAAAAGATGGAGGCAACCTAGGTGCCCATTAACAGAAGAATGGATAAGCAAACTATGGTACATACACACAACGGAATACTATGCAACACTAAAGAATAATGTAGAATCTGCAAAACACTGCATAACATGGATGAACTTGGAGGACATTATGCTGAGTGAAATAATTCAATCACAGAAGGACAAATATTGTATTAGTCCGTTATTGTAAGAAGTCAAGGAAAGGTTTATGTATTGAAGAAAACTCTCTTTGTTGGTTACCAGAGGTGAGAGGAGAGGGGAGGGAACACTGCAAAAAAAAAAAAAAAGCATTAACCCATGTCACTTTTGTGTATTTCACTGTACATGAATTATATTTCAATAAAATGTATTTTTTTAATTACTCATTTTGGTGAAATTATCTATTTTGCCTTTTGTTGCTCTTGCTTTTGGTGTCATATCTAAGAATACATTGGCAACAACTAGGCCCCAAAGCACTACTCCTGTGTTTCATTCTAAGAGTTTTATGGCTTTTGTTCTTACATTAGGTCATTGATGCATTTTAGTTAAATTTTGTATATTGTGTACTTGTCAAACAAAAACCAAACTCACTGCTGTCGAGTCAGATCCGGCTCATAGCAACCCTTCCTAGGTTTTCCGAGGTGGTATCACTACGGAAGTGGATTGCCCAACCTTCCTTCCGAGGAGTGGCTAGTGGGTTTGAACCACCAGCCTTCTGGTTAACAGTCAAATGCCTTACAAACTATGCTACCAGAGCTCCCTGTGTAAGATATGGGTTCTACTTAATTCTTTTGCATATAGGGATCCAGTTGTCCCAACACCCATTACATTGTAGTTTTAAGAATAGTTTTCTTTACCTTCTCCATTTTTAGAAAATCTTTACATATTGTAGATTAAAAAACAAACAAACAAACTCACTGCCTTCAAGTTGTTTCTGACTCATAGTGACCCCTCCTTGGGTTTCTGAGGTGGTATCTCTATGGAAGTAGATTGCCCAACCTCCCTTCTGAGGAGTGGCTGGTGGGTTTGAACTGCCAGCCTTCTGGTTAGCAGTCAAATGCCTTAGGCACTATGCCACCAGAGCTCTCTATTGTAGATGATCCCCTTTATAAATCAAAACTGTTTTAAAAAAGGGTAAGAAATCTGTGCTCTTAGGCCAAATCCATTCCTTCCAGATTCCCAGTTTTTTTTTTTTCCTAAGCATTTTGTTTCCTCAAAAATTTGTCTTGAAAAATTCCAGTCCTAACCTGGATGAACTAAGGGGGAAAAGAATTTGTCTATTTCTCACCCAAGATAGTCTGGGAAGCTGTTTTCCAGAAAGGTCATGAATGAGTTATGTTGAGGGTGGAAAGAAGGAAAGAAAGCCAATGACTTTTAGGGTAGTGAAAAAGAGGAGATTCCCAGAATAAGGAAGAGGTCTGAGTTATGAAACTGTGTATAACCTGCTCTCTGCCTATGAAGGGGAAACAGCATTGTGATAGACAGGAGTGAACTGGTATTCACTAGGGATAGGAGAGGCCTCCTTAAACATTTTGCTCTGCATAAGATCTCAGATGCCTTCCACAACGCTGAGGTAGAGAGAACTGAAACAATGACCAGGATGCAAATGCAAGTTCTGAGTTAAAGTGAATAAACTAATATGTAATTTTTACTCTCCTAAATTTGTGGAGTAAGATTCATAACCACTACATAATCAACAGGGGGAAAAAAAAAGAAAAGAAAAACTGTCAATAGCTAAATTACACATGGTGGAATTTCTTATTGACTGAAAATTGATGGAAAAATCAAATAAATCTTCTTGGCAATAATGTAGATCTGTAAAATTTGTCCCAGGAAAAGTAGACTTGATAGAAATAATGACCACAAATGATAACTCACAGTGGCAGAAACTATAATTATCAAACTGTGATACAGATATTTAAAACTGACCGATGAATCAAATCATTATAAATGTATGCAGAAAAGTCTTTCTCAGATTAAGATGATTGCAGTTTAATTTAAGAGACAATGGAAAACAAAAGACAGGCGTATGAGTTGAACATTTACCGCAAGTAGATACACTCCTTGGAGAGAACAATCATGGGAGAAAGAAGGGCTGCTTATGCACAGGGAGACAGCTCAGGGAGCAGGAGT
>NW_006921661.1:8047025-8060309 GCF_000298275.1 Orycteropus afer afer | reverse complement strand
GGTCTGATAGAGCCTGGTGGAACCACTGAGACTATGGCCTCTAGCTGCCCTTCAGGTCTGGAATTGAACCCACACCTGTGGCTTCCAGCCAAACAAAAAATAGGCATATGAGTTGAACATTTACCTGAGGTAGACACACTCCTTGGAGAGAACAATCATGGGAGAAAGACGGGCTGCTTATGCACAGGGAGACAGCTTAGGGGGCAGGAGTGCATGGAGGGATAGACACAGGGAAGAGGTAACTATCGGAAGGAAGTGGGAGGGGAGCTGTTGCATTGTGGGAAATTGTAGTCAGTGTCGTGAGACAAAGTGTATGAACTACTGTATGGAAAGTGAATTTGTTCTGTAAATTTTCACCCAAATCACAAAAAAAAAAAAAAAAAAAAAAAATTCAGTGTGTACATTTTAGTTGTTGTCAATTTCATTTTTTCTGTAGGGTCAGTGACCACTTGAAAGGTCCCTGCCTTGGAGTCCCACCATTCACCCCTCCCTTCATCCATCTCTCCATTTGTCCATTCAGAACATATTCACTAAACACCTACTCTGAGCCATGCCCTGGCAGAGGAATCAGGTTAGATCTCTCATCTCAAACAATGAAAGTTGTACTTCTTCCTTTTTAATAATCCTATGCTTACTCTTTTCCTTCTTATTTCACTGGAGGAGGAACTTCAGTACAATATTGAATGTTGTTGTTGTTGTTATGTGCCATCGAGTCAGCCTTGACTCATAGCGACCCCTCCTTGGGTTTCCAAGGCAGTATCATTACGGAAGTAGATTGCCCAACTTAGAAGTGGTAATAGTGGGCATCGTTTTCTCACTCCCTAATCAGAGGAAAAGTTTTGTGTTTTTTTAATCTTACTAATGAAGCTGATGTTTGATGTAGGTTTTTTTTGTGCATACCCTTTACCAGATAAAGGAAGTTCTCTTCTGCTCTTAAGGAGCACTGGTGGCACAGTGCCTAAGGCATTAGACTGCTAACCAGAAGGTTGGTGGTTCAGACCCACCAGCTGTTCCTTCCACAGATTTATGGCCTTAGAAAACCAGTGGGGTCTCTATGAGTTGGAATTGACTCAATGGCAGTGAGTTTGTCTTGGGTTTGGTCTTCTCTTCTTAGTTTGAAAGTTATATTTATAATATATGAGTGGTAACTTTTATCCAATGATTTTTCCTATATCTCTTGGCATGATCTTGTGCTTTTTTTTAATTAACTTTATTCTTTTAATATGATGGATTATTTTGATTGATTTTTAAATGTTAAACCAACTTTGTATTACTGGAATAAACACAACTTTGTTGTGCAATATTATCCCATTTATGATCTTTGGGTTTGGTTTGCTGATATTTTGTTTAGAATTTTGGCATCTGTGTTCAGCCTGCTGTTTCCCTTTCTTGCAATATCCTGGTGTCAGGTTTTTGTATCAAAGTAATTCTGACCCCTAAGCTGAGTTGAGACATATTCCCACATATTCTGTTCTCTGAAAGACTTGATGTGAAGTTAGTGTTATTTTTTCTTTAATACAGGTTTGCACCACTTAAACTCTGTCTGGGCAACATCTTAAATGCATGTAGGTCCATAGTCCCATAGGTGTTTTTTTGTTTGTTTGGTTTGGTTTTGGTGGTTTTTTTTTTTTTTTTTTTTTTTTTAAGGAATAGCAGCTCTCCTTTCTTTTGTTATTTTCCCCTAATGGTTTTAAAGACCTGAAACCCAGACTCTTGCAGCACTGGACCATGGGTGGGATACAGGCAGATAAGGAAGAGGGCATGGCTCCGGGTGTGGGCTCTTGGGCTTTATCCAGCGGGCAGGTGGCAGTAGCAGTGGGGGTGGGGACCTGGGCCCCTCCTGCTGCTTAGACTGGCATAACAGTGTGTGTGTGTGTGTGTGTGTGTGTGTCGGGGGGCACACTCCGCTCCTTCCTCACTCCCTTCCACTCCCTCAGCTCCCGCCCCGCACCCTCTCCATCTCCACTGCTGCTAGCATCCATTCCTCTAATTTCTACCAGTAGCTCCAGGAGCAGCAGCAGCAGTGGCAGCCGTGGCAATAAGGACAACTGGAAGCACGCTCCAATAGAGCTTTAATATGGTGTTCTGACAATGTCCCAATCACATAACGTTCTATTTCACAGAATGTGTCATGGCTGTTAAGCAGCGCATATTTGTACACTCTCTCAGTAACTAATAGAATATACAACAGTTTGTGCTCATAAAGGGAAGAACTGTGTCCCTTCTACCTCTTTTTCTCCCTTCCCACTAATGCAGTAGTGAGCCATCTTGAACGCTGTGAAAACAGTGGATGAACAAGAGAGAAGGAGCTTGGATCTCAGCATGGTGAAGCCACAATACCCATTGTCATATCTTGCTTTCAAGATGGTGCTCAGTGATTCTCACCTCCAAGTATTCATGTCCCTGTGTATTCCCCACCCCCATCCCACAAACTATATGGGGTACACATGTGTAACCAATAGGATATTGTAGAAACGATAGAGTGTGACTTCAAAAGCTAGATTGTGGCTTTGCCTTGCTCTCTTGGATCACTCACTCTGAGAGAAGCCAGCAGCAGTGCTATGAGGACACTGAGGCAGCCCTATGAAGATACCCATGTGGTTAGAAACTAAGGCTTCCGGTTAAGCCTTTGGATGACTTCTGCCCTGGCTGATGTCTTGACTGCAACATCATCAGTACTTCGAGCCAGAACCAATCAGTTAAGGCACTTCCATATTCCTAATCACAGAAATTTGAGGTGCCTCAGAGGACCATCCAATCAAACAATGGGGCTTACAAAAAGTTTAAGTGTGTTGTCCTTCAGGATCTCAAAAGAGATTTGTGGGCATGCTTTTGTCTAATGGAGTAACTCGAATAAGAGTCACAGGAAAGGAGCCCTGGTGGTATAGTGGTTAACTGGTTAGCTGCTAAACAGAAGGCTGATGGTTCTAACTCACAAGCCACTCCATGGGAGACATGTGGCAGTCTGCTTCTGTAAAGATTATAGCCTTGGAAACCTTATGGGGCAGTTCTACGCTGTCTTACAGGGTTGCTGTAAGTCAGAATCAACTCTACAGCAGTGGGTTTGTTTTTTGCTGTTTAAGAATCATAGGAATCCTTCAAAGTTTTGGAGAGGATTATATTGGTAGAAATACTTCCAGCGTGGACAAAAAGAGTCTGAGACAATATCAAATGAATAGAGGCCTTTGACTCCCAAACTTGTTCAAGCAGGAACCAGGCTGAGAAAACTACTCAGCTGAAAATATAGGCTACCGTTCATGAAAAAGAAAGGATGACTCAGAGGGCAGAACTAAGAGGCATGAAGAACAGTTCCTAGGCCTTGAGTCTGAATCAAGGAGCTGCCAATATGTGCCTTGCTTGATTATAGTATTACTAACATCCAATTACTCCTGTGTGCTTCTTGTTTCTACCCTTTTTAAACAGGAGTATCCATAGAAGTTATCGCATGTCTGTCCTACCATTGTATGTTGGATGTGTGAAAGGTAAATAACTAGTCTCTGGACTAATATGTGTTCAGATTAAGCAGAACTATTCTTGATGAGAGTATTTCAGGAACTGTACCTGAGAAACCTCATTTTCATTGGAACCTGGTTTAGATGACAAAATTCTGGATTTCAGTAATGGGATGCCGTAATGGAATGAAGGAGCCCTGGTGGCACAGTGGTTAAAGCATATGGCTGCTACCTGAAAAGTTGGAGGTTCAAATCTACCAGCCACTCCATGGGAGAAAGATATGGCAATATGCATCTGTGATTATAGCTTTGAAAACTTTATGGAGCAGTTCTTCTGTGCCCTTTGGGGTCGCTATGAGTCAAAATACACTCAATGGCAACAGGTTTGGTTTTGGTTTTGATAATGGGATGAGACTTTTAGTGGCCTTGGGAGAGGGTGAGAGTATTTTGTATGTATGAGAGATGTAAATTATTGGGGACAAGAGGAAAGACTATGGTAGCAGGCCTCCAAGATGGGCCCTAATAATTCTCACCTCCTTGTATTCACATCCCTGTGTAGTAAACAATAGGATAGTGGAGAAACAATAGAGTATGACTTGAGACCGGGTCATAAAACATATTTCAGTTTTTGTCTCACTCTCCCTCACTCTTCCATGTCATAGACACTACCATGTCATGGGGACACTCAACTCTGTGGACAAATCCACACAGCAAGGAACGAATGATGAGCTCTTCAGGGCAGGACCCCAGGGACTCACTAATGCCAAGCAGACTCAGGCATGGGGTGGGTAGGAAGAGTCAGCAAGTGTTTACTGAATGAGTTAGGAACCAGTTTGTCACCCCTTGGTGGACCTTGGTAAATTTGGAGGGCCTCTGTGAAATGGACCTTTTATACACATGGGGTTTTCAGGGACCTCAGAGGAGGAATTAGAAGACCCTTAGAGAACTCCTGTGTTAGGCCTGCCACCAAACCAGAAGAAAAACACTTCTAAAGACTTTCAAATAAGCTTCAGAGGCTCATAGTTGCAAACAACAAAAACCTATTCTGACTGATCTAAGAGAAATAAATGATTAAAGGCTATGGGGAATAAGCACATGAGAAGATTCTCCACATCATTAGTCATACAAAAACCACCAAACTCACTACCATCGAGTCGAATCCCATTGAGTTTCTGAGGCTGTAAATCTTTACAGTAGTAGATCACCCCACTTTCCTTCTGTGGAGCAGCCAGTGGGTTTCAACCACTGACCTTCTGGTAGCCACTAGTCATCAGGAAAATGCAAATCAAACCTCAGTGAGACACACCACTTTACACTCAGTAGGATGGCTGGCTATATAATCAAGGCAAATAACAAAGTATTAGTGAAGATATAGAGAAATCAGATTCCTTATAAACTGCTTGTGGGGTTATAAGATAGTGAAGATGCTTTGAAAAATAGTTCAGCAGTTCCTCAAATGACTAAATATAGTTACTATATGATCCAGCAATTCTACTCCTATGTATATACCCAAAAGAACTGGAAGCAGAACACACCAGTTTCTTGTGCATCAATGTTCATTGCAGCTTAATTCACAATAGCTAAAAGGTAGAAACAACCCAAGTGTTCATCAACAGATGAATGGATAAACAAAATGTGCTGTATACTACAATGGAGTGTTGTCATCGTTAGGTGCTGTCCAGTTGGTTCTGACTCATAGCAATCCCGTGTACAACAGAATGGAACACTGTCCAGCCCTGCGCCATCCTCACAACCGTTTCTGGGCTTGAGCCCACTGTTGTAGCCACTGTGTCAGTCCATCTTGCTGAGGGTCTTTCTCCTTTTTGCTGACCCTGTACTTTACTAAGCATAATATCCTTCTGCAGGGACTGGTTCCTCCTGATTAGTGGAATATTACTCAACCATAAAAAGAAATGAAACACTGATACTTGAAGCTTGAAAACATTATGCTAAGTGAAAGAAGACAGTTACAAAAGACCATATACTGTATGATCTTGTTTGTATGAAGTGTCCAAAGTAGGTAAATCTGTAGAGATAGAGAGTAGATTAGTAGTTGCCTAGGGCTGAGAGTGGGGGCTACGGTGTTGGGGGAGAATGTAGGAGCTCTGGTGGCATAGTCCCTAAGGCATCTGACTGGTAACCAGAAGGCTGGCGTGTCAAACCCACCAGCCACTCCTCGGAAGGAAGGTTGGGCAATCTACTGCCGTAGTGATACTACTTCAGAAACCCAAGGAGGGGTCACTATGAATCAGATCTGACTCCACAGCAGTAAGTTTGGTTTTTGGGTTTACTAAAGGGTATGGGATTTCTTTTGTGATGATGAAGCTGTTCTAAAATTGATTGTAGTAGTGGCTGCACAACCTGGTGAATATACTAAAAACCATTGAATTGTTCACTTTAAATGAATGGTATAGTATGTGAATTATATCTCAATAAACCTATTACATTAAAAAAAAAAAGAAAAAAAAAGCTAATAAGGCACTCACAGAATAAGAGGCCAAAGAAAACCAGGTGTGGTGCCAGGAACATCACCAGAAATCATGGTCATGGTTGCTACCTCAAGCACTAGCCACTGTAGAATGCTTTTTCATATCAACCTTATTGAACATATAATTTACATACAATAAATTACAACCATTTAAAGTACATAGCTTGATGAGTCTTTGGTGGTTCAAACCCACCAGCCACTTCTCAGAAGGAAGATGGGGCAATCTACTTCCGTAGTGATACTGCCTCGGAAACCCAAGGAGGGGTCTCTATGAGTCGGTCTGACTCGACAGCACATAACAACAAAAACAACATATACCCTGTGTAACCACTGTCATCCCAAAACAAAACGTTTCCTTGTGCCCCTTTACATGGAACACCAGCTCTACCCTTAGCCCCAGGGAACCACTGATCTGCTTCCCGTTCACTTCCTGAGCTTGTTTCTCCTACCTTCCCATCAATGCTGTGAGCCACCCAACATCCTTTCAGTGAATTCCTTTTCTGTTTAAATGAGCCACAGTGAGTTTTTGTGTTCACAACCAAGTATCTTGTCTGAAAACACAGGGAGACAAGCAAGCAAGTAAGGAAAAGATATATCTCAGAGAAAACATGTCCGTTCTGAATTCAATTATATAAAGTTCATAAACAGAAGAAAATAACTGATATATTAATTAGGGATACATCCACATTTGATAAAACCATGAAGAAAACCAAAAGCATATTTGTGATACTCTAGATATGGTTTAGCAAATATTTACTGCCCCTCCTTCCACTGTGAAGGGAATACAGGCAGTCCCCAGATTACCAAAGTCTGACTTACAGACAACTTGTACTTGTTCTTTAATATTACATAAATTTGCCCTCACTTTGAAATGACTGTTCCAGTCCCTGCTCCAACAAATTCTTCATCACAAGCATCTTTATTTGCTGCATGTGTAGCTTTTAAATCATGAAAAAGGCTTCAGTGAAGGCTTTTTAAGGCTAAATAAGAACTGTATGCACCTGTTCTGACTTACATACAAACTTATTATAAAGATACACTTAGGAATGGATCTCATTCATAACCCGGGGACTGCCTGCAGACGTCTCTGACCCATTGATGTTCGGCTTGGTCATGAGGCTTGCTTTGGCCAATGGAATGTTAGTAGACAAGACAGAGGCAGTAACCTTAAATGTGCTTGTGTGTGCTATTTGACTTGGCTCTCACACTTCGGTGAGCTGCCATGAGAAGAGATGTACAGGGAGCCTCTGCTGTGAGCCATGTGAAGCAAGACTGGACCTAACCTGCAGTTGGAGCTAAGCCCAGCCAACCCAAAGCCTGAAGCAGAGCCACCCCACGAGGCCCAGCCTAGATGAGGTGAACTGCAGTTGACCTGCAGACCCTGAACATGAGAATAATTGCTTATTGAGTTTTGAGGTAATATATGGCAAGAGAAACAGCAAATTCAGAAAGGGAAAAGAGGTGATGTGATTAGGGAGAGGCACATCGGACTTCAAAGTATGAGCAATGTTCAGTTTTTCAAGTTGAGTAGTAAGTTCACAAGTGTTTATTACATCATTATTCTTTAAATTGCACACATCCATTACACACCCTCTATTATTTATGAAAATGTCACAGTAAAAAAAGAAAAAAAATGTGAAGGAGGATTTTGGGGCTATGGCCTACAATAAACTTTTATGTGCTGAGTGGAAGGTGGTGGTTTTTAAGTGGGTGGGCAGATTTAAAGGTCTGGTGCAGAATGAGGATGACAGGGCAGTGGGGAGGGGTGCATAGCCAAGGTGGATAAGACTAAAATACTAACAGTGGTTGGATCTAGGTGGTAGAATATTAAAAGATTTTATTTTCTTCTTCATCCTTTTCTGGATTTCTCAAATCTTCTACAATGAACATATATGGCTTTTGTAATCAGAGAAAAGAACAAAAAATGTTATGGCAGACACAGTTGGTCACTTCCCTGTAAGTATTCTGCCCTTCTTCCTTATTGACAGGATGGATGGTAATTGGTCCCAGCCAGCCATGGTAATAATTAAACCCCTTTGGTTGGTTTAATGGTGCCTGTGTGCCCTAGTTCTGACCAATGAGATGAAAGAAGTCTGTTGGTGGGTGTTGCAGTTAGGATTTTAAGAAACATTTCCCTTCCTGATAAAAACAAGAGAGAGAAAGAGAAGCCCTCTTGATATTCTTTTCCATTATGTAATGGTATGATATTTGGATCTGCAGCAGTCATCTTGCAGCCTTGAGGGAAGATGTTGCCAAGGAGGATGACTGAAGGGGGAGATGGCAAGGTCCTGGATGACAGGTTGAGCCACTGAGTCAGTCTAAGGACTATTCTGCTGACTTCCCGTTAGGTTATAAAACTCCTATGGCTTAAATCAGGAGCACTGGTGGCGTAGTGCCTAAGGCATTTGACTGCTAATCAGAAGGCTGGTGGTTCAAACCCACTCCTTGGAAGGAAGGTTGGGCAATCTACTTCTGTAGTGATACTGCCTCAGAAACCCAATGAGGGGTTGCTATCAACTCAAGGGCAGTGCACAATGGCTTAAATGACTTTTCATTCAGATAGATAATCAGTTACAACCAAAACATTTCAACTGACATAGAATATATTTTTTTAAGTGTGAAGAGAGATACCCTAGATGGCTTTAGAGGCTCATTTCATCTCCTCTTTTGGTAGCTCAGCAGAGAGCTAGCTCTCAGTATGTCAGAATTGCTCAGCAGAGAACTGGCTGATATCCACCATGGGTTTCCCCTTTCTAAGTAGGCCACTCCTCAATGGGAGAGCTTCCAATGTGACATAGTCACACAGATGTTCCCTGCCCTTGCCCACCGTACTTAAAAGTCCCTTTCTCTATCATTCATATTAGCAAAATATGCTCCTTCTTCATTTAAGCATTTCTGCAACAGGACCCTTTTTTATTGGGACTCTGGCCATGGTGTTGTTGGGGTGACAAGAATCGAAAGATTGCTAGAGCTCTACTTTTCTGCTTGTAAGTTTTCCCCTGTTAAAATCAACCCTGTTGCTATTGAGTTGATTCTGATTCATGGCAACCCCATGTATTAAGAATGTTTTTTAGCTATATTCTTTATGGAAGCCGATGGCCATGCCTTTTTTTGCTGCCACCATTGGGTGGGTTCAAACCACAAATCTTTCAATTAGTAGTCGAGCACAAACTGTGCCGTCCAGAGACCTTTTCCCTCTATTATACACTACCTGAAGAGCCCTGGTGGTGCAGTGGTTAAAGCATTCGGCTGCTAACTGACAGGTCAATGATGTGAACTCACCGATAGGAGAGAGATGTGGCACTCTGCTTCCATAAAGATTATAACCCTTGGTCTGATAGAGACTGGTGAGACCCCAGAGACTGTGGCCCTTAGTCCCCTTTGGGGTCTGGAGTTGAACTCACTCCTTTGGCCTAACCTTCGGTCAAACAATAGGAGGGCATATGAGGTGAACAATTACACCAGGGAGGTGCATTCTTTAGAGCAATCAACCATAAGATATCAGAAGGGCAGTGTTTGTGCAGGGAGAAAGGCACAAGTGCCTCAGAAGGCAGGAATGTATGGTAAAGAAAATAGGAAAAAGGTAACCACAGGGAAGAAGTGGAAAGAAAGTTGTTACATTGTTGAATGGGAAATAAATGTGGTCTGTAAACTTTCACCCAAATCACAATGAAAAGATTTTAAAAAAGAATTACAGCCTTGAAAATTTTATGAGGCAGTTCTACTCTGTCCTGTAGGGTTGCTATGAGTTGGAATCAACAACAGCAATGGGTTTTTGGTGGCGTAGTGCCTAAGGCATTTGACTACTAACCAAAAGGCTGGTGGTTCAAACCCACCAGCCATTCCTAGGAAGGAAGATTGGGCAATCTACTCTCGTAGAGATACCGCCTGGGAAACCCAAGGAGGGGTCACTATGAGTCGGATCCAACTCAATGGCAGTGAGCTTTTTTTTTTTTTTAATCTGTACTGCTAAGTGGGGCTAGTGATGTATGTGCTGAAACCTCTTTGCATGACACAGTGTTATGCAAAGAGGAAACCCTGAGATAGCACCAGCAAAATAACCTAGACCTGACCAGTGCCAGTATCTACTGATTTCACCTGTCTTTGTCCTCTCAACAAGACGTACTTCTCGGATACGAGAACCCCCCAGGGGTAAGAAGTGGGACGCAAGGCCTGCAGCGCCATGTACTCGTGGAGTCCTCCCCCAGGGGCCCACTCTCCACTTCTCTTAATCTACCAGGTCTCACCTCAAGAAGTCACCAGCCCTTCCTGAATTTGAAGGATGTGCCTGCTTACACTAGTAGTCACAGCCTGTGAAGTCCAGGAAATCTGTGGCCATGCCCCCTGGCTCTTATTGAAGTTTCCCATACACCATAGGCCCTGAGAAGAGGGGTGGTATGGATTGAATTTTGTCCCCCCAAAATGTGTGTTGCAAACCCTAAATCCCATTCAGAAATAGGATTTTATTATGTTAATAAGACCATATTAGTGTAGGGTGTGTCTTAATCCAATCACCTGTGAGATATAAAATGAGCAGATTGGGATTAAAAGGGAGAAAACACAGAACAGAATTTCAAATTCTCATGGAATCCAGACTGAGGCAATCCAGCCCTGAGATAATCTTTAAAACTTAAACCAAAAACATACCCTGAAGTCTTCTTAAAAGCAAACAACAGTCAAGATTTATTAGTAAGAAATATCTGTGTTGAGCATTATGCTCTTTTAAGAATTACCTATAGGGACCATGGTCGCAGGGGACATCAGGTTCAATTGGTTTAACATATAAACACAAAAACATTGTTTCACCTCCTATTTTGGTGAGTAGAGACTGGGATCTCAAAAGCTTGCGAGCAGCCATCTAGATGCAACGATGGGTCTCTCCTCATCCAGAGCAAAGAAAAATGAAGAAAACCAAAGACTCATGGAAACAATTAGTCTAAGCAACTGGTACACCATGCAATCTTTAGCCTATACTACTATGAGACCAAAAGAACTAGATGGTGCCCAGCTACCACTGTCAACCACTCAGAGGGGGGTCTATATAGGAGATCCTGGATGGAATGGGAGAACAATGTGGGAACAAATGGGAGAACAAAACTCAAAATCATTGGGGAAAAAAAAAAAAAAAACTTGCTGGTCTGATAGAGCCTGGTGGAATTCCAGAGACTATGGCCCCTAGCTGCCCTTCAGGTCTGGAATTGAACCCACTCCTGTGGCTGTCAGCCAAACAAAAGACAGGCATATGAGCTGAACATTTACATTAGGTAGAGACATTCCTTGATCTCTTGCAGAGATCAATCATGGGAGAATAGAAGGGCTGTGTATGCACAGGGAGACAGCTCAGGGGACAGGAGTGCATGGGAGGGAAGGACCAAGGAAGAGATAACTATGGGGAGGAAGTGGAAGGGGAGCTGTTAAGTTGTGGGAAATTGCAGTCAATGTCATGAGACAAAGTGTATGTGAGCTGCTGTATGGAAAGTGAATTTGCTCTGTAAACTTTCACCCAAATCACAATAAAAATTTAATAAAAAAAAGAAGAAGAATTACCTGTATGGGATCAAACTAACAATAGCAACCTGAAAGATTAGATAGGAATCTTAGGGGGCAGTGAGCTTATGTTAATGAGGGAGGAACAACTCAGAAAGGGAGGGTGAGAATGGCTGCACAACTCGAAGAACGCCATCAATGTCAGTGAATCACACATGCAGAAATGGCCGAATTGGTGTATGTTCTGCTGTGTATATTCTCAACAAGAACAAAATAAATTTATCCAGAGAAAAGAATAATGTAGAAAACCAAAGACACGTGAAAACAATTAGTCCAGGCCACTAGTAGACCATGCAAACCTCAGTCTATATGACCATGAGACCAGAACTAGATGGTGCCCAGCTACCACTGTCAGCCACTTGAAAAGGGATCAGTGCAGGAGATCTTGGATTGAGTGGGAGAACAATGTGGAACAAAACTCAGAATCATAAAAAAGACCAAGTTTATTGGTCTCATAGAGCCTGGTGAGACTCCAGTTACCCTTCAGGTGTGGAATTGAACACACTCCCATGGCTTCCAGCCAAACAACAGACAGGAATGTAGGGTGAACATTTACAACAGGAAAATACACACTCCTTAGAACCACCAATAACGGGAGAACCAAAAAAAAAAATCACTGCCATCGAGTGGAATTCAACTCATAGTGACCTCCATTGGGTTTCCAAGGTGATAAATCTTTATGGAAGTAGATTGCCCAATCTTCCTTCTGAAGAGTGGCTGGTAGTTTGACCCACCAGCCTTCTGGTTAGCAGTCAAATGCCTTAGGCACTAGGCCACCAGAGCTCATTATGCCACCAAAGTTCCTTAATGGGAGAACAAAAGGATAGTATTTGCATAAGGAGACAGCTCAGGAGCCAGGATTGTATAGGAAAGAAGGACACAGGGAAGAAAGAGGTAACTACAGGGAGGAAGTAGGACGAGAACTGTTACTTTGTGGGGAATTGCAGTCAGTGTCGTGAAACAAAATGTGCATGAACTGCTGTATGGAAAATGAATCTGCTCTGTAAACTTTCACCCAAATCACAATAAAAATTTAACATGAAGAAAATAAATTTTAAAGAAAACTTGTAAGTGGCCATCCAAGGTAAAACAATTGATCTCTATTTGTCTGGAGCAACAGAGGAAGGGGAGTCAGGAATAGGAGGAGGATACGGAATGTGTGGCTAATTGCCTCCATGAACAACTGCCTCCTTTGCCATGACACCAGAAGAACTGGATGGTGCCCAGCTACCATTACTGAATATTTTGATCGAACTTTCTGTAGAAGAACCCTGATCAAAAAGGGGGAAATGAATAACAGAACTTCAAATTCTCATGGACTCCAAACTTTCTGGAACCATAGAGGCTAGATGAACCACTGAAACTATTGTCCTGATATAATCTTTAAACCTTAAACCAAAAATATCCCCTGAAGTCTTCTTAAAACTAAACAGTAGTTTAACTTCATTAGTAAACAATGTCTGCCTGAGCATTATGCTCTTTTAAGAGCTATCTGTATGGGATCAAATTGACAACAGCCACTTAAAAGATTAGATGGGAACTTTAGGGGGCAGTGAGTTTCTGTTAATGCGGCAGGAACAGCTGAGCAAAGGAGGGTGAGAATGGTTGCACAACTTGAAGAATATAATCAGTGTCACTGTACAAGTAGAAGCTGTTGAGTTGGTATATGTTGTGATGTGTGTATTCTCAACAACTGCTACAAAAATAAATTATATTTGGGGAGGCGGGGCAAGATGGCGGACTAGGCAGAAGGATTGCACAGACCCTCTTCAACAAAGAAAAGGGAAACCAATTAAC